>NC_063347.1:13263986-13322825 GCF_021869965.1 Rhincodon typus
GAGCTTTTCCAGCAACTTTGTTTTTGTTAAACATCTTCCTTCATTGCCTTCCAGACAGCTGACCGTCTCTTTAAGTATCCTGAGAAGTGGTGTCATTTAGGTTGGACGAGTCAGACATTATAACTTGTGCTTTAGAAACTTCCCAATCCTAGCTGAGTGCAGCAAGGTAATGGCTGAAGGTGTAGAAGAGAATAGCCCCATGGTTTCTGTTTGTGTTCCACCGTATGTTCAACAATATGTCATAACTGAAGCAGCAGACAATGCAATGGATATTTCACATTTCTTGCCAATTTCTCAACTTGTGTTGCAATGCTATGTGAACTCACTTGTTACACCATTGAAAGATGGACTAAAGGGTACTAGAGTTGGCTATTAGTTCTTGAATACAGGAGCAGTTTTATGCGATATGTGTTCAATGAATGCTGATTCAGGACAAAAGAGAATAGCCAAAAAGATTTAAGAAATTTGATTTTGCCTGTGTTGCTTCATGTATATTCTCCAGCAACAACTTTTAATTAGCTATCTCTTTTAACATAACATGTTCCACAAGGTTTCAAAGAATTTAATAGAGACACCCTTGACACTTTGCCTCAGGTCATGCGAGCCACAATTTGCTGAACACCATAGAGGTTCCACAGCTGGGACTGAATGTTAGTTGGGAAACATCACTTCAGCAGGGTGTAGGACGCAGGGCTGCATTTTATTGGAGGACTGTTGGTGTAATACCTTAGTGTACTTAGTGTAATATCAAGAACGCCAGCTGCTCCCTACCCTGAAGCCATCAGCCCAATCGAAGAACTAGCAGCTCAGCCTCCTAAGCAGCACCACCAGGAGTGACGGTCATTGCTGGAACTGCATCTGGGGGAAAGAGGACGCAGCAATGGATGTGCACCTTCATAGCCAGGTAAGTGGGATTGCCCAGGCCAATCAGGCAGGACCCAGCAAAGGGGAGAGTGGAGATATTGAGGCCAGGTGATTCCATTGCCACCAGTGGTGTCCTTCATGGACCAGATTGCCCCGAAAAGAGTCCACTCCCCTCTCCCACTACAGTCTACCATAAGTCCCCAGAATTTTGCTGACAGTCTGCCTCCTCAAACCTTGTGGTAAAATGGCAGCTTTTGCAGGAAATGATTCTCAATTGGCCACTAAACCAGACAAACTGGACTCTAGAAAGGGTGGTCATTTGTCACCGTTCCTGCCATTGGAAAAATGGCACCTCACCTCCACATCTTTCCACATAATTTTGCCACCATCGCCATGAAATGTTCAGCCCTGCTCTGGTAGTTCCTAATAAAAATTTATGAATGTTCTTAGTCCATCTAGAACAGTGAAGGAGTGAATGTTTATAAATAGTGCTGTCATCTCTGGTGGTTTCCAAATCTTGCTTCTCTAACCATCTTTGACTTGCACACTTATCTGAGTTACATGCTGTGCATCAGTCTATTGGATTTTCTTACAAGATACCACTACAATTTATATGCAAAGAAAAACTCCAGTTACCTCGCAGGTTTCATATTTAGTGTGGTTATCAATTAAGTCAATGAGTAGGGTTAGAAAAAGATTAACATTTAATAGCAAGATACTCTACGTTGATAAATAAGCCAATCTTCAATTTCTTTACACTGCGGACAGAAAGAAGCTGATCAAAGGAACAGATTGACCACACACAGTGCAGATCCCACAAAATAATGCACATTGTGCTTTCAGTGTTTACCAATATTATTGAAAGAAAGATGGATTTTCATTTATACATCACTTTTCACCACCTTGGGATGTCATGAAGTGCTTTATGGTTAAACAAGTACTTTTGAAGTGAAGGCACTATGATAATACAGGAAATGCAGCAGCCAAGTTATCACAGAAAAACTCCACAAACACCAATGAGTAAATGTCCATAGCATCTGCTTTAAGGAGAAAGAGAAATATTGGCCAGGACTTCAGGGAAAGCTCCATACTCTTCATTGAAATAGTGCCGTGGAATCTTTCATGGTCCCCTGAGGGGTTTAATGTGCCAAAAGCTGCAGACCCTCAGGACTGATTGTGTCAACCTAAATTAAGTACTCTGAAGTGGGAATTGAACCTGCAGCTTACTGATTCAAATATGAATGCTATCACTGACCCGTGGCTGAAAATAAACAACATGCATATTATACCATTGTCATCCAATACAGGAAGCATTTTAAATGATGTAAGTTTTATGTCAAAGGAACAATAATCTTGAAATTATGTAGTTGAAATTGTGTCTTAAGGATACTTGGTATTCGCGTGGAATTCCTTCCTGCAGTGTTTTAACAAGGTGTTAATCTGTTCAAAATTTCAAAGCTTCTGTTGGTTTAATAGAATCATTTAATTACTTAATATCTAGTTGTTTCTGTGGCTGTCACTTACACAGCAGCAGGTTCACTGTCTCTCAAGTTATAAAAATAGACGATGATGTGCTGATAATTGGTATGAAATATCATGTGTCCCATGGTATGTTCATCCCACTAACTTGCACAAATGTGTTGAGCACATTTAAAGGAAAATGATGCACAATTCAAGAGTAAAAACAGGATGTTGAACTTTCATTGTCCTGCAGGACACGGTTTTGTACTGGTGCAGCATTTCTGAAAAAAAATCTATGTAATAATGCAAAGTAAAAGGAAATCGGTGATAGTTGATGACAAAGGTTAGCCTTTCGATGTCTGGCCAAGGTGACATTGTGCTTGACTGGGATGCTGCTAGGCCAGGTAGAGAAGTCCAGTATTGCAGAATGAACTCCTAAGACAAGACAGAGCCTCCTGGTATAGAATAATAGAATCCCTACAGTGTGGAAACAGACCATTCAGCCTAACTGGTCCACACTGACCCTCCGAAGAGCATTCAAACCAGACCAATCCCCAACCCTATCCCTTTAACTCTACATTGCCCATGGCTGACACACCTAATCCACACATCCCTGAATACTTAGGGTAATTTAGTGTGGCCAATTCACCTAACCTGCACATCTTCGGACTGTGGGAGGAAACCAGAGCACTTGGCGGAAACACACACAGACACAGGGAGAACATGCAAACACTACACAGACAGTTGCCCAAGAGTAGAATTGAACCTGGGTCTCTGGTGCTGTGAGGCAGCAGTGCTAACCACTGAGCCGCCATGCCACCCACTATTAGAGGGGCATCTTTCTCCATAGAATATCTATTGCAGGCCATTTGGCCCATTGAGTCCACACAGACCATCCAAAGAGCATCCCACCCAGACCCACTACTCCCCACTCTGTTACTGTGACCCTGCATTTCCCATGGCTAATCCACCTAACCTGCACATCTTTGGACTGTGGGAGGAAACCAGAGGACCCAGAGGAAACCCACACAAACACGGGGAGAATGTGTAAACTCCACACAGATGGTCACCCAAGGGTGGAATTGAACCCAGGTCCCTGGAGCTGTGAGGCAGCAGTGTTAACCACTGCACCACTGTGCCACCCCTTCAAAAATCGCTGTTGCACTTGATGTTGAGCCTTAATGTTTGATACAGATTTTTTCTGAGTACAATTGAATTGGACTGAAATCGGGAAATTTCCATTTACCAACAATGGTAGTTACGTTACCACTCCAGTAAACTTGCATAATTTAAAAAATCTCCTCAGCATTTAATTCAAATTAATCTTGGACTAAACTATTAAAAAAAAACTAATACCAACTAATAATAATCTAGTGTATAGTACAATGTATGGAATACAAATTTTTGGTTCTAAAGATTAGTTTGTTTAGAACGATTTGGCAAGTCCACTTTCTTAGAAAGAAACTGGGAAAAATTAAACTGTTTATGAAGGGTTTTGATTTGATTATTAGTTCTAAAATGTTTATCTGGACACAATGTGGTCTCCTTTATATTAGCAAGATCAAACGCAGACTGGGTGATCGCTGTGTGGAACATCTCCACTCAGTCTGTAAGAATGACCCCGACCTTCCAGTTGCTTGCCAATCTGATACATTATCTCGCTCCCATGCTTGTTTATGTCTGCTGGATCTGCTACCGTATTCCAGTGAAGCTCAACAGCACAAGCTGGAAGAATAACCTTGTTTTCCAGCTCTTACAGACCTTATAGTCTCTCGGGCTCCACATTAAGCTCAATACCTTTACACCAGGATGTTGCCCTCCATTTGATTACAACCCCTGCCCCCTGCTACCCTAGTCAAATCTTGTTTGTGTCTAGTTGGATTCGTTGTCATCAAAGCAGATCCATTTTCTCCTTTTCACACCCAGCACTTAGACCCTATTTTACGTCTCAATCTCTCCTTTACCACCATTAGTGCTCCAATTGTCTTTTGTCCCAGGCACCTTCATCATCTGTTCCATTGACTGCTCCTCTCTCCTGTCAACAGCAAAAAACCACCATTTTCCAGCTTCTTTCCATTCTGAACAAAATTGTACATGTTCAAAACATTATCTCTGTTTCTTTATCCACCTGCTGAATTTCTCCAGCAATGTCTGATTTTATGTCAGATTCCCAGCATCTGCAGAAAGTTGCTTTTATTAAAGTTCTAACCTGTAAAAGTTGGGAAGCATTTGTGCCAAGAGATTTGTAGGTTTACATTCCTTTACACAGTATTTCTTTTAAGCTTGGATGTTGTTTTGACACAATTATCAACCTGTTTAATTAACCTGTTTAAAATATATCAAAATGGAACAGTTTAATTAACCTATTTAAAATATATCAAAATAGCACAGTTAGGAAATTACACAGAGTCATTAATCAGTATCCTAAAAGTAGAGAAGGAGAGGAAACTGAACCTAGTTTCATTGTCTTTTAGGCACTCAAAGGTTATGAAGGATAAGTGGCAATGAGTGGTGAGGTCATAATCTGGTCAATCATAAATTGGTTGAATTGCAAAGCAAGTTCAAAGGTCCAAGGATTCTACTCCTAATCCTAATTTGTTTGCTGATATGCTCTAGTATTGTAAGTAATTTGTGCTGCCAAATGCAAAGGTTTAGTACCAGATGGTCTACAAAGTTTACTGAGTCCAGTCATAAAATATGTATATTTTAGAACTTAACTTGTTAAGGTATTGCATAGTAGGCTGAGAATACAATCCTATATCTATTTTGCCCTTTCTCTTAACACAGTTTTACAAAGCAAACTTCACATGGTCGGGAAGGAGAGATCACATCCAGGGTGAAACCCAGCCCGAGTGAGTATATATTTCAGGGACTTTGGAGAAAATGTGGACTTTGGTGTAGCGGGGACACGGTGCTTTGTAAACAGCAGAACAAAAAGTAATAATTTCTGAATAACCATGGGAGCTATGAGCTAATTGGCACAGGGTGAACAAGATTAAAGAGGTAAACACATGGCTCAAAGATTGGTGTGGAGAAATGGGTTTGAATTCATGGGATATTGGTACCAGTAATGGGGAAAGAAAGAGCTGTTCCAATGTGATGGGCTCCATCGGAATCATGCTGGGACTACAGCCCTGATGAATCGCATAACTAGAGTTATAGGAAGGGCTTTAAACTAAGTAGTGGAGGGTTGGGTTCAGATGCATAGAAAATAATGGAAAATGTTAAAATGCAAGGAGGGCTCAGAAGAGGTTATTAAAATTTGCAGAACAAGTAATAAGGCACAGAGTATGGAAAGGGTCAGGAATCTATCTTCAGGCAGAACAGATAAGGGGACAAATATGAGAAAAGGTCAGTCAATGCAGGACTGAAGGTGCCATAATTTAATGCATGCAGTATACCAAACAAGGTAAATGAGCTTGTAGCGCATATTCAAATCGGCAGGTACAATTTTGTGGGCATCACAGAGATGTGGCTGCAAGGGGACCAGGGCCAGGAACTAAATATCGAACGATTCAGGAAAGGACAGGTAGATGAACAGAGGGGGCAGGGTTGCCTTGTTAGTAAGAAGTTAAATTAAGTTGATAGCAAGAAGTGATATTCAGTCAAAAGGTGTAGAATCTGTGTGGGTAGACAGCCCAGCATAGCTATCTTCTGGCCCAGAGAGGTAGTCTGCCAACCCAGCAACCTGGTGTGACGGACACTCTGCAGCCCGGTGTAATGGTCTCTCTGCAGCCCGGTGTGACGGTCTTTCTGCAGCCCGGTGTAATGGTCTCTCTGCAGCCCGGTGTGACGGTCTCTCTGCAGCCCGGTGTGATGGGTCCCTCTGCAACCCGGTGTGACGGGTCTCTCTGCAGCCCGGTGTGACGGTCTCTCTGCAGCCCGGTGTAACGGTCTCTCTGCAGCCCGGTGTAACGGGTCTCTCTGCAGCCCGGTGTGACGGGTCTCTCTGCAGCCCAGTGTAATGGGCTCTCTGCAGCCCGGTGTAATGATCTCTCTGCAGCCCGGTGTGACGGTCTCTCTGCAGCCCGGTGTAATGGTCTCTCTGCAGCCCGGTGTGACAGGTCTCTCTGCAGCCCGGTGTGACGGGTCTCTCTGCAGCCCGGTGTAATGGGCTCTCTGCAGCCCGGTGTGACGGGTCTCTCTGCAGCCCGGTGTAATGTTCTCTCTGCAGCCCGGTGTAACGGTCTCTCTGCAGCCCGGTGTAACGGTCTCTCTGCAGCCCTCAGCATGGACTTCTGGCCTTGAGATGATTCCAGAACAGTCTCATGACCTCTAGAGCCTTGAGATGAAGCCCAGTGCAATCTGAAGGCTAGGTGCCATCACAGTTTGGAAGGACTGTTATTCTGAACATTTTATTTATTTATCTAATTTATTCCTATAATCTGTAAAGCTGGACTTTTATTTCTTTATTTTTCTAATTTTTTTCCCATAAGAATTTGCACTTAAGAAGTATATGTACCTTTGTTCCTAAGGTATCACCATAAGTGGCGACTTGTAAACTTTACACTGTACTCACATGAGTATATGTAGCAATAAAGCCAATTCTAAGTCCTGCACTCATTTGTTTTACCAAAATGCAATGTTTCACATTTATCCAAATTAAACTCCAAATGCCAATTCTCAGCCCATTGCCCCAATTGATTAACGTCTATATGTAAACTTAAATAACCTTCTTCACTGCCACTATGCTACCAATTTTGGTATTGTCTGCAAACTTACTAACCGTGCCTCCAATATTTGCGCCCAAATCATTTACATAAATGAAAAACAAAAGTGGACCCAATACTAATCTCTGTGGAACACTGCTGGTTACAGATCTCCAGTTCAAAAAGCAGCCCTCCACCATCACTCTCTGCTTCCTACTATAAAGCCAATTTTGTATCCAGTTGGCAAGCTCACCCTGAATCCCATGTGATCTAACTTTACTAATTAGTCTATCATGTGGAACCTTGTCAAAGGCTTTACTAAAGCCCAAGTAAACAATGTCTACCGCTCTGCCCTCATCATTTTTTTTTGGTTACTGTCTCAAAAAATCTCTGAGTCAGACTCAGCAGTCTATAGTTCCCAGGCTTCTCCTTACAGGCTTTCCTAAATAAAGGCACAACATTAGCCACACTCCAGTGTTCTGCCGCAACACCCATGATTATAGATGGTACAAATATTTCTTCTAGGGGCCCTGTAATTTCCTCTTTAACTTCCCACAATGTCCTGGGATACATTTGGTCAGGTCTGGGAGATTTATCCATCTTCATATTTTCTAAGATCTCCAGCACTTCCTCTTCTGTAATGTGAACTGTTTTCAAAACATCTGTATTTATTTCCCTGAGTTCTCTAGCCTCCATTTCTTTCTCCACAGTAAAAACTGACACAAATATTCATTCATTATTTCTCCCATCTCCTGAGGTTCATTGATCTTAAAGGGGCCCTACTCTCCCTGTAGTTGCTGTTCTGCTCTCAATGTACTTGTAGAATTTCTTTGCATTATCTTTAACCTTATTAGCCAAGATATCTCATATCCCCTCTTTGCCCTCCTGATTTCCCTCTTAAGAATGCCCCTACACTCTTTATACTCTTTAAGAGATTCATTTGATCTCAGTTGTCTATATCTAATGTGTGTCAACCACTCATTGTAATCACCACTATTGGAGACTGTAGCCAATTCATACACACCAAGATCCCAATAATAATCAAATATATGTGCAGTTTACTTGTTTTTCAAGTGTATGTGAGGAATAAATATTGATGTGGACCCTGGGAAAAATAATCTGACCTTCAAATAATTCAGGAGAAACATATTATCTGCATCTGATCTGTGTACAAATTGACTGCCAAATTTCCTACATTTTAACAGTGACTACATTTGAAAGTGCTTTTTGAGTCGTAATGCGCTTTGAGATTTCTTGCAGCCAAGAAAGGCACTTTTAAAATCAAGTCTCCTTTCTGAGCTGCAGTTTCTACCCAGAAATAAAAAGGAAAGTTTACAGCATCTTTGACTTTCCAAGTCTGAAGACAAACCCCATATATTGTGTATAGTGTTCTGAACTGACAAATAAAATAACCAATGTATTTTAATTTGACATAAAAAGGCTCCTGGCTAAGTGTATGTGTATGTCTATTGAATTAAAAATCAAGTGGTGTTAAGAACGGAATTAGTGCTCTATATTGAATTGTTTGATCACCAAGATCTTTTTAAAATTTTACCTAAAGACTCAGAAGTTGCCAATCAAAGATCAGTCAGCTTTTTATTTTTATGTTGGTACATTGCAAAAATCCTGCGTTCTTAGATTCTGATGACGCATTTAAACAGTGCAAGAGTTATGTAGTCCAGGAGTTTAAAATAAATTGATTATTGCACTGACTTTAGCAATTCTAGCAGTAAAACTAACATACTATTCAGGACAGTGTGTGTTAAAGTTTTACTGTTCAATTTCTTATATGAAGTAGTTGATCTGACCATTAAATATTCCACAAAAGGGATTTTATGTATGTGTCTTGACATGTACATTAGTAACTGTCTCAACCCATTAAAAGTTTGATAAATTTTCCTGAGCCAGGTTTTGCATCAAGGGAGCTGAGGCGATTAGAAATCGAGGATATTAACAATTGTATCCCACAAAATCTTTTTATCATAACATGTACATGCAGTGTTAGTAGTCCATTTACTAGGATTATAATGAGAACATTGAGGTGCCAGGCTTCAATACTCCCTTTCTGATATATTGTTGATATTGCCATTGGGCTTTGAAAATGATCCAATCTTATCACTTGTTCATGGGATATGAGCATTACTAGCTGCACCAGCATATATTTCCCATTCTTAATTGCTCTTGATGGTGGTGAGCTGTGTTCTCGCACATCTGTAGCCTACTTGGTGTAAATGTTGTGGACTGGAACAAACCCACTCAAAATATATCAAGGAGATAGCCTGGATGCTAACTTTCTATTTTATTTAAAGACAAGTGTAAGGTGCTGTGCGTCCAGATGTGATTCGATTGGTCCATTGCTAGGCTTGAAGTAAAGCACACAATATTCTTACAATAAAGTTAAAATAAAGCAAAGAAAAACAACTGGAATAAATTTAACTCTATTGAAATACTTAAAAAATAATATACTATTTAATACAAGAGATGTCCTGTGAGAACAGGGGAAAGAGGGTAGATCATTGCTGCTTCAAAGTTCATGACAATAAACTTTCAGCTCACAACCTCACTTGGGGTTCCAGCCCTCACTGTGGGAAGCCAAATGTAATGAAATTATAAATAACTTAACTAACATTATCAGAACAAATTAAAAAAGAAACATTGACTGCAACTCAGGGGAAAACTACCCTGTTCTTCTTTGAAATAGTCACATGGGAATAGAGAAAGATTAACTGAAATGTTTCACAGAACTATAATTAAAAAAAAATTCCAAGAAGAATAGATAGGAGGTAAAATTATCATGGGTGGATCAGTTGATCTGCCCAATTCTTCAGCAACTGTTTATTCCTTGAAATAAGATTAAACTGATGATCATTTTTCAGGCAGAGTCCTTGATGGTTTCTCTTGAGGGATGTTGAGAAAAGGTGACCTAAAAGAATACAAAATAATTTATCTCTTCTCTTCTCTGCCCAAAGGTAGGTCTGAACTGCAGTACCCAATTTCTGCCATGGGTAGCGCAAGGAGGCAGGTCCCAAATCCACCTCAGTTGAAGTAGACATCAAAGCCCGTGCTGGTTGCACCGAGCTGATTCACAGAGGCTATCAGTCAATGGCAGCCAAACATAACCCTGAAGAAGAGTTATACAGTCCAGAATCATTAACTTTATTTCCCTCTTCCGCAGATGCTGCCTGCCGTGCTGAGTTTCTCCAGCATTCTCTGTGTTTGTTTTAGATGGGTCAGAAGGATTTACAAGATGCACATGTTGGAAGGCACGGTGCCTCAGTGGTTAGCATTGCGGCCTCATGACACCAGCGATCTGGGTTTGATTCCGCCCTTGGGCAATTGCGTCGAGTCTGTATGTTCTCCCCACATCTGCGTGGGTTTCCTCAGGGTCCTCTGGTTTCCTCCCATGGTCTAAAGATGCGCAGGTTAGGTGGATTGGGCATGCTAAATTGCCTACAGGGATGTGCAGGCTGGGTGGATTAGCCATGGGAAATGCAAGGTTATAGGCTATGGGGGTCTAGGTGGATCCTCTTTGGAGCATTGGTGGGGACTTGATGGGCCGAATGGCTTTGTTCCACACTGTAGGGATTCTGTGATTCTAAAAATTTGCAAGTTGATCCTCAACCTGTTTGCCACCATTACAAAAACACCTTCCTATGTTATTAGGTCCTGGAGTGGGAATGAACCTGAGGATTCTGGATCAGAGACAGGGACACTACCCACTGCGCCACCAACACCACCTAATAAATTGCGTAAATAAGTGGAAAAAAATTAATTATGTTTTTAAAAGCTACAGTGATCCTTTTTTCATTAGGAGCTTTGAAAGTTCACCCTTTCTGGTATGTTATTTAAGTGCTTGGCAGACAGTCAGCTATGTGTCATACCCCTTCCAACAAGTGAAATAGACTGAGATAGGACAGTGAACATTGGCTAGAGGGCTTGGAGCAATGTTAATGATTCATCACACATGACAGTTATCACTCAATATTTTAACCAGTCTCATTGCTATAGCAAAGGTAATGGAAATTTGGATGAAATGCATTTAGCAGCATTATAGTTGTGTGATTTCCAACTAATTATTATACATGTAAAGGCATATTGTTGACACATTGAATTGGAAAAGAATGGGATAGGGGATGACAGTGGACAGCCCAATTGAGGATCTTACATGGACAGAGTAGGCTTAATCACCAACTTCTCTGCCCTGAGTCTAGTGTTCCATCACTTTTGACCAAAAGACAGCAGTTCTGATATAGTATGGGGTTGGGGAACACATATTTATTTTTGTGTTTAACTCCTCCCACATATAGTGGACATAAGATCAGTGTATTCTATTTCCTTCTTCTCTAATCCATGCCATCCCAAAGAACCTGTTCTGAGGTGCTAAGATGAAGAATCTTATTCCATTTTGTTTCGTTTAATAAGAGAGGAGACAGTGGGAGAGACAGAAAGGAAGATAATCCCTGATAGGAAAGGGACAGAAGTAATTTATTATGGTTTCTCTATCCTTTCTCTGTGGGTACCATCTATACTTGTTACTGAGGAGAATGCCTGTTGTATGAAAGATCAATTAAGGCCTTTAAAGACCTTAGGACCCTTGTCTTGATTTTGCTGCTTTTCAAGCAGAAACAGGCATGGAAAGTCTGGCAAGAAAACTCAACAAGGTAGGCAAATCTCCTTCAAAAGTACTCAGTGCCTTATCTAGGTGCCTGGCATCAGGAAGGGGTGACTGCTAAAGGCCACATCTCTATCACTTGGTACTGTATCCCCAGTCCCTCTTCTCCTGTGACACTAACTTCACCCTCATTCTGGGTCTCTCAGTGACCTAAGGCGTCTGCCTGGATGCAGTGCTGGAAGCTGCCATTCCTCCCCTGGTGGCGCTGTCTGCAATGGAGTGCTACAACTCTTGATTGTTTAGCAGCTCCCAGGGTGTGAAATTTTCGTGCCCAGGGTTCTTGATTCCAGGAAAGCCTTGACCCTGGCTGCTGAAGTGCCTGAGGGATCTTAATACTCCATGCCTTCCTCATAGAGGGTGGTGTGTGTCTTTGTCACCTCTGCACTTCCTCCCTGTTGCCTGCAGTGAATACTATCCTGCATATGCAATCCATCCAGACCCGTGGTTTTGCCCTCTCTAAATTGTACAGCAGTAACTTTCTGCAAATCAAGCTTACGTAAGCAGGAGTGAGATAAATAATAACACATTATCTTAAATGATGTTGTGTGAGGGATCATTATTAGCGGGGACAATAAAGAAACTCATTTACTCTGCTTCAAGTACGATTGTCAGGTCATTTACGCCCACCAAAGAGTACAGACAGAGACTTGTTTTAACCTCTTAACCAAGGGGTGGCATCTCTGACAATGTGGCATTCTATCGGTACTGCACAGCTTTTGTGCTTAAATCGAGACTTCTAATTCAATATTGGATGTGCCACCCTGATCCAAAGCCTAGCTTAATGGATCAGGCCTGGTGCTTGTACATGAAAGTTATTCTGAATGTTTTTTAGGCTTTGTGGCATGGTATTTTATTAAAACAAAACATTTCTGATTCCCTGAGAACATAGCAGCAGTGTGGGATAATTTAGTCTTTCAAACTCGTTCAAGGAGCTCAAGGCTGGCATGCAACCTGATTCCACATTCTTTTTATTCATTCATGGGACGTGTGAACACTTGCTGGGCACGCATTTATTGCCCATCTCTAGTTGCCCTTGAGAATGTGGCGATGAACTGCCTTCTTGAACCGCTGCAGTCCGTGGGATATAGGTACATGCAGCGCTGTTAGAGAAGGGGCTCCAGGATTTTGACCCAGTGACAGTGAAGGAATGAATGGCAATATTGTTCTAATTCAGGATGGTTTGTGTGGTTGAATGGGAACCTGTCCGTGGTGAGGTTTCCATGTATTGCTGCCCTTGTCCTTCTTGGTGGTTGAGGTCACAGAATTAGGAGGTGTTGCCTAAGGAACATTGGTGAGATGTTGCTCTGCATCCTCTATATGGTGCACACTGCTGCCTCTGGTGGTGAAGTGAGTAAATGTTGCAAGTGTTATATTGGGTGTCATATGAGTGGACTGCTTTGTCCTGGCGTGGTGGCAAGCATCTTGAGTGTTGTTGGACCTTTACTTATCCAGACAAGTAGGGAGGATGCCTGGAGGTCAGGAGGTGTGTTACTTACTGCAGATTGCCAGCCTCTGACCTGCTCTTGTACCCACAGAATTTATATGACTGGTCCAGTTCAGTTTCTGATCAATGGAAGCCCCCAGAATGGTGGTAGTGGGGGATGCAGCAATGGTAATGCCATTGAATGTCAAGGAATGTGGAAAATTATCCAGGTAAAAAGCAACACGAATCCAACCCAGCTAATTATGTGCCATTGGTCTTCTCTTGGTCATCAGCAAAGTAATGGAAGGGGTCATTGAGAGTACTATCAAGTGGCACTTGCTCAGTAATAACTGGTCACTGGTATGTAGTATGTGTTCTGCCATAGCCACTGTTCTCCTGACCTCATTACAAATTTGGTTCAAACATGGATAAAAGAGCTGAATTCCACAGGTGAAGTGAGAGTGACTACCCTTGACATGAAGGCAGCATTTGATTGATTGTGGCATCAAGGACCCCTAGCAAACCTGGAGTCAATGGGAATCAGATGAAAACTGTCCATTGGTTGGGGTCATGCATAACATAAAGAAAGATGGTTATGGTTGTTGGAAGTCAACCATTTCCATTCTGGGACTTTACTGCAGGAGTTCCTCAGGGCAGTGTCTTAGGTCCAACTATCTTTTGATATTTTATCAATGACCAGTCTTTCATCGTGGGGTCAGAAGTGGTGATGGTTACTGGTCATTGTGCAATGTTCAATACCATCTAAGACGCCTCTGACACTGATAAAATCCATGTCCATATGCAGTAAAACCTGAACAGTATCCAGGCTTCGGCTGATAAGTGGCAAGTAACATTTTCCCCACACAAATACCAAGCAATGATTATCTCCAACAGGAGAGAATCTAACCATAGCATTGAACTGGACCAGCTATATAACAACAGGGCAGAGACTGGGAATTCTGTCTCCTCCCTACTCCTCAAAATCTGTCCACCATCTAAAGGCACATTTCAGGAGTGTGACAGAATATTCTCAGTTGATTTGATAAGTGCAGCTTCAACCACACACAATCTAGGACAAATCAGCCTACTTGATTGGCAACTCATACCCCAATATCATCACTTATTCCGTTAATCAATGATGAATATAGGCATCCGTGTGTTCTATTTGCAAGATGTACTGCAATGACTCACCACAACTCCTTTGATAGTGCCTTCAAAACCTGCAACCTCTACCACCCAGAAGGGTAAGGGCAGCACATGTTTGAGAAGACTGTATTTGCAAGTTCTCCTCCAAGCAACTCACCATCTTGACTTGGAAATATATCAGTATTTGCTTGGTGTTTCTGGATTAAGATCCAGGAACTCCCTCCCTAACAGCATAGTAGGTCTCGCTATGTGGACTGTAGCGGTTCAAGAAGGCAGATTACCACCAATTTCTCAAGGCAAACTAGGGAAGGCCAATAAATGTTGGCCTAACCAACAACAAGTAAATAAAAATAAATAAATGCTGTCTTCACCGATGATGCACATGTCTAAGTAACAAAATAATTTCAATCCACTATCATTGGTGCTGAAAAGAACTCCAGCTTGATAAAATGCAATTGTTAGATTAGATTTGTAGATTCAATTAGATTATCAGATTTTTGTAAGCAAACAAGAAACACAATCAAACATATATTCTATTATTACAGCCTATTTAAAATATCAATCATTCTTGGATCAATGGACCACCAGCTGAATTAAAGGCATTGATGGCTTTCGAAACCTAGCCAAGCATTTAAAATAGCTGCAGCTGTCACAACAACAGCTTCCAGTACATTGCCTGAAACGTTTGGAACAAAATGATGTCCTAATTCCATTTCAAATCAGAGTGCCTGTAATTGAATAGAGAAAAACAGGTACAGAGGTTTTAATTTGCATGACAGATTCCTATAATGAATAATTGCATTAGCAACATATCTACATTACAATGGACAGTCTTATAGTGAAATTTTAAACCATCTTAAACTCACCTTTTAGAATGTTCCCAACCACTCAGCATCCTTCCCTCAGTGGTCACAAAGTGTTCAAAGAAATAAGTAAACAGTAAATGGTAAGGACCTGAGGCATGTTGTGGAACAGAGGGACCTAAGAGTACAAGTATACAGTTCGTTGAAAGCAGTGTCATAGGTAGTCAGAGTGGTGAAGAAGGCATTTAGCATGCTGCCTTCATCAGTCGAGGTGGTGAGTATCGGAGTTGGGACATTATGTTACAGTTGCATAAGTTGTGGTGAGACCACAGTTGGAGTATTGTATACAGTTTTGGTCACCCTGTTATACGAAAGACATAGTTAAACTGGAAAGTGTGCAAAGAAGATTTACGCAGATGTTGCCAGGACTAGTAGGCCTGAGTTGTAGAGAGAGGTTGGCCAGGATAGGAATTTATTCCTTGGAATGTAGGAGAATGAGGGGTGACCTTATTGAGGTGTGTAAAATCATGCAGGGCATAGATAGGATGGGCATAGATAGGATGAATACATATAATCCTTTTCCCAGGGATTGGGACTTGAAAACTAGAGGTTTAAGGTGAGAGAGGAAAGATTTAAGAAGGACCTGAGGGGCAACTTCATGCAGAGAGTAGTGCACATATGGAATGGGCTGCCAGAGAAAGTGGCAGGTACAATAGCAACATTTAAAAAAACATTTTGGGTATGTACATCAATGGGAAGTGTTTAGAGGAATATGGACCAAATGCAGGCAATTGGAACTAGCTGAGTGGGCACCATGGTCAGCTTGGACCAGTTTGGGCTGAAGGGCCTGTTTCCATGCTGTATTACTCTATAACTCTCTGACTCTAAGTGCATTGTTTATGGGGCTACTCAAGTCCACAGCAGCACACAACCAATTGTATGAGAAGAAATGCAATTTTCTTATGTTCCTCACATTCAGGAGCACTGATGTGGAGATGCCGGTGTTGGACTGGGGTGGAAAAAGTCAGAAGTCACATGACACCAGGTTATAGACTAACAGGGTTATTTGAAATCACAAGCTTTTGGAGCGCTACTCCTCCGTCAGGTGAAACGGTGTTGTGTGACTTCTGACATTGAGGAGCCCAACCTTGGAAGATGGCACCCAAAGCCTTCCAGACTTGTGAGAAGACCACACACAAATCTTGTAGGTTTAGGAGAATAGGAGGATGCCAACCAAGTTTAGTATTTCACAATACAATTCGTGCCACCATTAAAGTATGAAAGTCTGCCCCAAGTATCTCTAGTAAATCTGAATTGCACTCCTCCAAGGTCAATATATCCTTCTTGAGGTCTGGTGCCCAGAAATGCACTTTGGGTGTGGTCTAACTAAAGCTAAAGTTTGAAAAGAATCATGAATTCTGACATCTTATAAAAAAATGTTACATTACCTAATATTCCCGTACAAATATTCCATGAGTTCGAATTCACGCCCTTTAGAACTAAAACACCTGATGAGTTTGATCTGTGATTTCCCTTGACAATTTATTTTCCTTACATTCTCATGCATCTCATGCACACCCATTCTGTTTCCCCTTACGATCCAGTCCCGAGCTTCATTTATAATACATTTGTCATGAAAATCAGATACCTGTCTGTTATTTCAATCTCATGATATAATTAGTTGCCTAGCAATTGATATACATAGTCCCAACTTATTAATATTTTATGAGTCACTCAATTAACACCTTGCTGTTGCATATTATGGATTCTTGCAGCTTTGTAGAGTGTAAGGAATGATTTAGAATGTGAGATCAGGAGGGAGCATTTATTTTTCATAATATTAAAGATTGTTTACTTTTAGATGCTAAAACCAGATTAAGCTGAGCTGAATACTTGGAATTCACAGAAAGCAGTCCCATTTTAATCTTATTGTAGAGGGAAGATCATTGATGAAGGTAGGAAAGGTGATTGAGCCCATATTACCTTCATGTAGACCACTGCAGTGATAGCCTGGGGCTCTAATGATTGGTTTCCAACTACCATGACTTTACATAATTGTTTGCATATAGTTTACAGCGCAAAAAAGGTCCTTTCAGCCAAATTGGCCTTTGCTGGTGTTCTTCTACAAATGAATCTCCTCTCGTGAATACTTATCTACCTTGCCAGTGCATCCTATTTCTTTCTCCCTCATTTACTTACCCAGCTCCCTTTTAAATATATCTGCGCTACTTACCTTAACTAGTCCTTGTAGCAACTCATACCACATTCTATTACTCTTTGGGTAAAAAAGGATCTCTTGAATTCCCCGTTGGATTTATTTGTGACAATCTTACATTTATGACTTAGTTTTGGGCTCAACATAGGCAGGAGGATTTTCTACTGTCATATTTTCCTTAATCTTATTGTGGTCTCTATGGTTACCTTGTAGTCTTAGAAAAGTATCCCAACGTTTCCTGATTGGTGAATTATTGTCTGCTCTGGTATCATCCTTGCAAATCTTTTTTAAACTTTTATCAGTGATGTTACATCCTTTGTATAACATGAAGACCTGACTTGTTCACAACCCTCCCAGTGTGATTGAACCTATGTTCAATACAAGTTTAATTGCAGCCCAGTTTGTTTTGCCTTATTACCTGCATTACTGCTTTTGGTAATTTGTATATGTATCCCACTGAGCAATGCTGCTCCTCCACCCTATTTATACTTTTCCAGCTTAAGAGGTACGCGACCTTGTATTCTTCCTATCAAAATTCATGACCTCACACTTGACAAATGTTGAAATTTAATTGACAATTGTGCACCTATTTAGCAAGTTTATTAATGGTTTCTTGAACTTTGTTGCATTTTTTTCTTGAGTATTAATTATATTCACGCTACCATATACATACAACATGTGGCTTTAATTGCTGGAAGGTTTTGGAATTGCCGTATTGATCACAGTTTTGCTATTGCGTGGTGCCACAATCAATTGAACATTGCTATGATTTTCATTGCCAGGATTTGTCAACTCTTCTGCCAAGCTACTCCTGAGTTTATTTCTAGATGAGGTCTATGATATGTTCTAGAGTCCAGTGGTTCTGGACTGAACATTAGTGAAGAGATTATTGGTGAACAGTGTTGTTTCAAGACACAGATGAAGATTTTTTTCAGAGCTTCACTGACGGTTGAGGAGAGGCTAAAGAGTGGTAATTAACTGCAAGAGTTCATCTGCTTTTTACTGGATATGTCTTATTTCTTTTTTCTCTGCAGGTGCGCTGGCAGACTGCCAGACAAAAACTGCCATGAAATTTGAGCTGATGCAAAATGCATCAATTTTGAGACTTTCTTTCCTTGTTTGTTGATAACTTGTTGGCACAGATAGAGAACAGAAGAAATGTTCTTGCTAGGTCTTACTTGATTCTGTGTGTTACAGGGCATTAGTGGCAGCAGAGAAATGTAAGCAATTGAAATTATGTAAAAGTTATCTTATTCATTAATATGTTGTTTTAAATATAAATGTGGCTCCTGGCTGAAGTAATTGTGTTTGCAATGTTTGGTATTGTGTAGATTTGTTACAGCATTAATGAGACATTGTATGGCAGCCCTGTTTACCTGTGGACTTTTTTATATTCTTAAAAGTGTACCAAGTATCATTTTGAATGCCGTATGTTTGAAAAATTATTTTCATGGGATGTGACCGTCGCTAGTTAGGACAGCATTTGTTGTCCTTATCTAATTGCACTTGAGAAGATGATGGTGAGCCGCCCTCTTGAACTTTTGCAGTCCATGGGGGTACAGATACACCAACACAGTTTGGAAGGGAGTTCCAGCAGTTTGACTCAGTGACAGTGAAGGAACAATGATATTGTTTCAAGTCAGGATGGTGCTTGACTTAGAGGGGAAATTGCAGGGGACTGGTGTTCCCATGTATCCACTGCCCTTGACCTTCTGAATGGTGAAATTCGCAGGTTTGGAATAACCTTGGAGAATTACATCTTGAAGATGGTACACATAGCTGCAACTGTGCATTGGTGTTGAAGGGAGTAGATGCTTAATGATGAATGGGTGCTGATCAAGCAGGCTGTGTTTTCCTGGTTGGTGTGAAGCTCCTTAAGTGTTGTTGGAGCTGCACTCATCCAAGAAATTAGGGAATATTCCTTCGTGTTCCTGACTTCTACCTTGTAGATGGTGGACAGGCTTTGGGGAGTCAGGAGAGGACATGAGTTATTTGCTGGTGAATTACCAGCCACTGACCTGCTTTTATATCTCACCATATTTACTTGGTTAGTCCAATTCAGTTTCTAGTCAATAGTAACCCATTAACTTAACATTGATCTTCAGCATGCAAAGCAACCTACTTTCTGTTGATTATTGAGTCATTGAGTCATACAGCACAGAAACAGACCATTCAGTCCAACTCATCCATGCTGACCAAGTTTCCCAAACTAAACTAGTCCCACTTGCCTGCATTTGGCCTATATCCCGCTAAATCTTTCCCATTTGTGTACTTATGTAACTGTCTTTTAAATGCTATAACTATACGTGCATCTACCACTTCCTCTGGCAGCTTGTTCCACATAAGCACCACCCTCTGTGTGAAAAAGTTGCCCCTCATGTCCCTTTTAAATCATTCCCCTCTCACCTTAAACCTACGCCCTCTAGTTTTGGACTCCCCGACCCTGTGGAAAAGACCTTGGATATTCACCTTATCTGTCCCCCTCATAATTTTATAAACCTCTATAAGGCCACACCCCACCTCCCTGTGCTCCAGGGAATAAAATCCCAGCCTATCCAGGCTCTCCTTATAACTCAAATCCTCCAGTCTCTGTAACATCCTGGTAAGTCTTTTCTGAACCCTAGCAAATTTAATAATATCCTTCCTATTGCAGGGTAACCAGAAGTGAACACCGTACTCCAAAAGTGGCCTCACCAATGTCCTGTACAACGTCAATATGATGTCCTGAAGCAGTCATGAAGAACAATCGATCAATTGTCACATGGCAATATTTTCACTAAGACCACCCATTAAGACATGGTGTAATATCAGTCCTGGGATTGCAAAAATTTTATGTAATGTCTTTTAATTACTGCCTGAAGCCTTCAGTTTAACTAATCATTGAAAAGAATTTCTGCATGTCTGTCTGTTCTAAATGCACTGCTCTTATACACCTTTTTGTTGTTGACCTTAAAATTAATATATTATACTGAAATATATATATATATATTAATTATATACTAGGACTTTATAACCTAAGTTACCTCATTCCCCAGATCAGAAAGATATCGCTAGTGTTTATCTGCACTGTCGTCAGTGTTTCAATGTTTCCTCAGAAAAATGACCCTGAGAGGACACTATGTACTCTCTGACAATATTGACAGTGACGACTGAAGTATTTATTTTAAATGATATATTTATTGTCTTTTGAAACGTTTATAACAAAATGGAAATGTACACGGTTATTCCAGGAATGTGTGATTTACCCATTGTGTCCCTTATTAAAATAAAAGCAAATACAATGGACGCTGGAGATCCGAAATAAAACCAGAAAGTACTGAGAAAACTCAACAGGGCTGGCAGCATCTGTGGAGAGAGAAATACAGTTAATGTGTTGAGTCTGGTATGAATCTTCTTCAGGAGAAGAAAGGAGCTGGAAAATTATGGTTTTTATGCTAGCTTTATTTTATATTCATTTGTGGGATGTGGGCATCACTGGATGGCCAACATTTATTGCCGGTCCCAAATTGCCCTTGAGAAGGTGGTAGCGAGCTGCCTCCTTGAACTACTGCAGTCCACCTGCTGTGGGTTGACCCACAATGCACTTAGGGAGGGAATTCCAGGATTTTGACCCTAAGACAATGGCAATATATTTCCAAGTCAGGATAGTGATTGGCTTGGAGGGGAACTTGAAGGTGGTGGTGTTCCCATATGTCTGCTGCCCTTGTCCTTCTAGATGGAAGTGATTGTGGGTTTTGAAGGTGCTGTCTGTGGATCTTTGGTGAATTTCTGCAGTGCATCTTGTAGATAGTACACACTTCTGCTACTGAGCATTGGTGGTGGAGGGAGTGGATGCCTGTGGGTGTAGTGCCAATCAAGCGGCTGCTTTGTCCTGGATGGTGTCAAGCTTCTTAAGTATTGTTGGGGTTACACCCATCCAGGCAAGTGGGGAGTATTCTATCACACTCCTGACTTCTGTTTTGTAGATGGTGGACAGGCTTTGAGGAGTCAGAAGGTGAGTTACTTGCTGCAGTTTTCCTAGCTTCTGACCTGCTGTTGTAGCCATTGTGTTTATATGGTTTGTCCAGTTGAGGTTCCGGTCAATAGTAACCCCCAGGATGTTGATAGTGAGGGATTCAGTGATGGTAACACCATTGAATGCCAAGGGGTGGTGGTTAGATTGTCTCTGATTCGTGATGGTCATAGCCTGGCATTTGTGTGGCATGAAAGTTATTTGCCACTTGTCAGCCCAAGCCTGGATATTGTTCAGATCATGTTGCACTTGAACATGGACTGATTCAGTATCTGTGGAGTTGCGAATGCTGCTGAACATTGTGCAATCATTGGTGAACATCTCCATTTCTGACCTTATGATGCAGGGAAGGTCACTGATGAAGCAGCTGAAGATGGTTGGGCCTAGGACATTGCCCTGAGAAACTTCTGCAGAAATGTCCTGGAGCTGAGATGATTGACCTCCAACAACCACGTTCATCCTCCTACGTGTCAAGTATGACTCCAACCATGGAGAGCTTGCCCCCGATACCCATTGATTCCAGTTTTGCTAGGGCACCTTGATGCCACACCTGGTCGAATGCAGCCTTAATATCAAGAGCTCTCACTCTCACCTCACCTCCAGAATTCAGCTCTTTTGTCCATGTTTGAACCAAGGCTGTAATGAGGTCAGGAGCTGAGTCGCCCTGGTGGAACCCAAACTGAGCGTCACTGAGCAAATTATTGCTGAGCAGGTGCTTAATAACACCTTCCATCACTTCACTTTAGTGAGAGAAGGAGGAGGAGTAAGTGGAACAGAATCTTAAATGTTTCAACGAGATCACCTCTCATTTTTTTAAACTCCAAAAGGATACAATCCAAACCTGTTCAGCCTTTCTTCATAAGATAGTCCCTTCATGCTAGGAGCTAGTTGAGTTGGCCTCCACTGAACTGCTCCAAAGCAAGTATGTCCTTTCTGAAGTAAGAGGAAAATATAAATTCATAAGGTAACAGCTACAAAAAACCCCAGCAAATCACAACCAAGCTGATCTTGTTTTTATCCCTTTTCTATAAAAAAAAGTTTCTATCAAGTGTCACTGATAACAATTACCCATCACACCCTGGCAATGACCTCCTACAACCACTTCCAGTTCAGGAACAGCTTCTTTCTGGCCGTTATCAGACTGTGAATGGACTCTAGCCTTAAATAATGTATCCTGCAATGTAAACTGTATGCCTCTAAGTCTTTTTGATCTGTACATCCTTTACTTGCTGTGATCTGCCTGTATTGCTCGTAAACAAAGCTTTTTACTGCATTTTGGTACACATGACAATAAATCAATCAATTAATCCTGGGTGATTTCTTTCTCCTCCTTTAGCCCACTGTGTTTTCATCAATCGCAGATTCCCTGTCACTGCTTTAGGTGCGATCGCTTGATTTAGCCAAGACTAAGGATGAACCTCAGTCCCCACTTGGTGGAATGAATAAGTCAATCACTACGGGCAGATTCTTCCCAAGCCCCTACCAACATGGACTCTGGCAGGAAATGTGGGACAATTTGTGACAAGTCAAGTAAGGCTTTTTTCATTGAGAGGAGCAACATTTTCCGACTAAATTCTGGTCACCAAGATGAGATTCTCATTAATGAGACGCAAGACACCTCTTAACAAGGGTTATCACTCATTATTACCCTCACTATTTTAATCTTTCCTCATTAATATACAGTTTTCCATTCTCTCAGCCACCATATGGAAGCTATACATTGAGAATTCCTGACATGAAAGTCAGAGTGTGTACCTGGAGACTCCAGAATTCCACTTGTCCCTTCAGAATCCCATCTTGGGCACTTGTCACCAATGTCTCTATGAGCAGTGACCCACTTCACGTTCAGGAGTGCAGCTATCTGACACATATGAGCCTCTCTGCACCCTCATACCACATCCACCTGATCTGCCTATTGTACATTTCTGCACTTCAATGCTGCATTTTGGGGTACATAAGCAACTATCATTGGAATGATGCTGCAGGGACACTTTGCACAAAGGGACGGGCACCCAGCTCACAAATTAAACCAGGCTGTATCCCAGGGCTGCTCACTTGCTGTCTTAGTGCTCACTGTCTTAAGGCCTACCTAGAATTTTACAGCATCCCTGCCTTGCCTTGCCTTTTTAGCACTTTGCTCCCTCAGCCACACTTTAAAGACTCACAGTACATCTGTCATCTCTTGCAGTTTTATGCAGGAACAAAGCCAGACAACTTGTCGCACGGTCAGCAGTCATCTGTCAAGAGATGGTCATGTTGTTGAAGTTCAAAACCCATAAGGATGACACAGAGGGCTACCAGGAAGGAGATGTGGAGATTTGAAGGTTTACCACGTCAGACAGACAGAGCCTGAGACTCACTGTTCAAGGAGTGACTGTTGTTGCAGTAAGTATCAAGTGCGCACTGGAGATGAAAATGTTTGCAACTAGACCTGCAGTGCTATGTTCTGCAAAGGAGGGGACTTCAAGCAATGTGAGACCCTTCAAACAGCAACACCATTACACAGATATCCCAGCACTGAAGCTGAAATACACCTTCGAGCAGTACATGCTTTGTGAACTGTACGCAATCAGCAGCTTCTCTCTGCAGTCCAAGTTCTTGCCCCAAGAACTCCTGACCATACCATGCAAGATAACAACCAAATCCCACTGAGGTGTGTGATGCAATAGCAATGTTTGTCTACCTGGAAAGTTGAAGCCCAGTGCCTAAGTAGCAGCAACCTGCATTTTAACCATTGCCTGCATATGGGGAACATGCCCACTTCACACCTTGGACCACAGAATATCATGTTGTGCTAAAGATGGGTGGGTTCTCTATTTCCGATTTTACAGTTGCATCCAGCTCGCACACACACGCATGATGTCAAAAGAAAACATATATACTAATGTGATACCATTTTTGCAGTGACATTTCACCCACGCCATCTATGTCCCCTCAGAGGTTTGTCTTCTTTCTTTCCATCCGATTGCATCTAGGTACAGTCCCAGAGTGGGCAGCAGGCATGGAGGGAGCCTGCCTACAGTGGAGCCCATTGGCCTTGGAGGTTTGGTCAAACAACTCTAGGTGATTTGTGTCTAGACAGCCCAGACATGCAGAGTGTATCCTACACAGAAGCAAATGCACTCTCCTGGGCTTGAACTCCCACAGGCTGAGGGTGGCAGGTACGGTGGGGATGGAGTGCCCTCATAACAGAATCTGGAGGTGTGGGAGGGTCTGTACATGGTTCCTCCTCCACTGTGTCTCGGTGTGCTGAATGGGCACCTGGAGTGTGGTCCAGATCTCCCATCCCCCTGTTGGTGCTGACTACCAGCGGCTAGAACAATGGAGTATATACCTGTGCATATCCATCAGACACTGGGTATGCTGGACCTGGCTCTCCAGGGCAGCTGCCAACCTGTCCATGGAGGCAGGCAGATGCTGGCATGCCTGAGACAGCAGAGTCCCAACTGCATTGCTGCATTGCTGCAGCCTTTGTGTCAGATTGCCCAGTGCCCCTGACAAACCTGCTTGCTGCTCTTGAGTCTGTTTGTCAACACCAAGGAAGTTCCTCATTGTCAACACCATAAGGTCCTCTCCTGCCTGGGGCTGAGAGGGGCCCTGGTCTCCAGCAGCCCTCTGAGTGCCAGCGACCTGGGACATTCCTTCTTCAGCCAGTCGCACAGATATGTCAGGCAAAATATCAGCATCACAGGAGGAGGCAGCATTGCTAGTGCTTCCTCTGAGATATCTGTGCCCTCTCCTCAGAGGTAGAGAAGGGCATGTCTAACGGGTTGGCCTCCTGACGATGGGCAATGTGGACTAATGCCTGCAGGAGACAAAAGAGTAAATGTCACGATCAAGGTGTGGACATTGTGGCATGTGGATGGTTTGTAAAAAAGAGAGTAGCACAACAATGCCAACAACTTGGTTGCCAGGATATGGAGATTTCAGCATCTCCACAGGACCGGTCCCAATCTTCACCAGGTCAGGCCAACATTTTCTTACCATAGGATGTAAAGTGACAACTATCTGACACCCCACCATCTACCTTTGCTCTTTTGGCCCTGTACTGGGCCATTTTCCAAGAGAATGAGGCTTGAGAGAAAAGGAGGGATTGAGGGAGATGAAAATGGGTGGCACGGCTGTTGGTGCTGGTACAGGAGGGGGAAACAATAGTGACATGACTCTAGTGAGGGAGCAGGCAGTACAGAGGCCATGCAGGTTTGGGCATGAATTGAGTTTGAGGTGGCAAGAGTGAGTGAGGGAAGATTTTCCATGCAATATTGAGAATGATTGACTGTGAGCCTTGGTGGGATTTGGATGCAGTAACAGAAATAGAGTGAGGGTGAGGTAGCAAATGGTAGAACTTACCATAGTGGAGTGGAGAAGGTCATTGACTAGCAGAATGTCCAGGTCCTGTCCCCAGTGCAGGCCACCAAATTCCCATCTCAGCTTTGACAGGGAAAATATCTACAATCGTTCAGAGTAGTTCTGGTCTGCCAGTGCTTGACTGGCTCCGGATGGCTTTTTAAATATGGTGCTGATGTATATTCCAGGAAGTCCCAGCAATGGCAAGTACTCATGGCTAAGGAGAGTGGAAGAATTGACTAGCACTGGATAAGAAGGACAGCATGGTAGATAGTTAATGAGGCAATCTTGGGATGATCGTGTGAGAAAACACATTAGGCTTTGCAGAGAGAAACTTTCTATAAAACTTGACGAAAATGGTAAGATTCAGCCCAAGGTAACTTGCTGAGCCTTCTGTGGAGCTCCATGACTTGCAGCTATGAGTTGAAAATTGAAGTTACTTATGGTTCAGGCTATTTTTGTTGCTTGTCTTTTCCTTTTAATATTATTTTACGTTCGAACCCAGAGTGAACTGTTGATTCAATGTCTCTGGAACTGCCCTCAGAACTTACTCAAACTGCCTCTCAGTGTCTCTCTGCCAACTCCTTCTACCTTGACATCTTCTCAGTGTTTAAGTTGATAGTCAGGCTATCTTTTCAGATTGTGAAGCTGTGATTGAGATTCCTGTGTGGCTGTTACAGTGGCCAGTTTACATTTAGTCATTCAACTAACACTTAAAATTAGAACAGTTATTTAGGAGGCCAAGTTTGCCTGGTTTGTATAAGACTAATCCCTTGCATGTCAGGACTGATGAATGAAGAGAGATTGCATCAGTTACGGCTATATTCACTGAAGTTTAGAAGAGTGAGGGGGAATCTCATCGAAACCTATAAAATTCTACCAGAACAAAACAGGGTAGGTACAGAAAGGATGCTACAAGAAAGATGCTGGTAAACTTGAAAGGGTTCAGAAAAGATTTACTAGAATGTTTCCAGGATTAGAGGGTTTGTATTATAGGGGGAGGCTGATTAGGCTGGGGCTATTTTCTTGGATTGTCAGATGCTGAGGGGTGACGTTATAGAGGTTTATAAAATCATGAGGGGCATGGATCGGGTGAGTAGTCAAAGTCTTTTTCCTAGTGAGTCTAAAACTAGATGGCATAGGTTTAAGGTGGGAGGGGTAAGATTTAAAAGGGACCTGAGGAGCAACTGGATGGGCAAATGAATAGGAAGAGTTTAGAGGGATATGGGCCAAATGCTGGTAAATGGACCTAGATCAGTTTAGGATATCTGGTCAGCATGGATGAGTTGGACCAAAGGGTCCGTTTCCATGCTGTACAACTCCATGACTCTACGACTGGGAGTTCAAAACCTTGGGTCGCAGCCTATGGATATTGGGTAGGCTATTTAGCACTGAGGAGAAATCTTTTTATCCATGGTGAATCTGTGAAATTCAATGCCAAAACTTTGACTGCTTTCACAAAGGATACAGATAGTTCGTAGGGCTAAAGATATCAAAGGGAGAAAACAGGAACAGGATACTGAATTGGATGATTAATCATGATTATATTGAATGACAGAGCAGACCTGAAGGGCTGAATGGCCAACTCCTGTTTCTAATTTTTATGTTTCCATGACTTGAAGGGGTGAATGGCCAACTCCTGTTTCTATTTTTTATGTTTCCATGTAAAAAAAAGTGTTGATGAACACGAATGAGAGAAGGATCCTTAAGTCCAAAGCATTAATGTTTGAAAGCTTGAATGCAGCTAGGTAAAGCTATGAGAAAAAACACAGTAATTATTAGTATAGGGAAAAGGCATGGGTTAGACCACAGCTGCAGTACCATTCTGTTTTGGACATTTTGGTACAGATTTAAACACATAGACAGATAGTGTACCTGGGTAATAGCTTGAATGGGAAAATGCAGTTATGGTGAGAGACTTGAGATACTGGATTTTTTTTATTGGAATGACTCAACGGCATAGAGGCTACATTCAAGAAAATATGATCTAGATGCTTCCTAGTCAGCTGTGCTCAAAGCAAATTTGCCAAATTGTTAACATCAAACTCAGACATTTCCATTCTCAGTGACTATCAACAGACCGTAAAGAATGATACTTGTTTCTTTGACTAAAACCAATTCACTTATTTTCCTAAATGTTGTATTTTATTAGAAGGTAAGCAATGAATCAGAAATCAAAGTAATCTCAAACTATGATGTGGACAAGGCCACTGCTTCCTGATCCCCTAACACCTAATGTTTTGACTTGCTCTCTTTCAGGTCCTAACCTCAGCCGTCAGCCAAATACTCCAGTTCTTCTGTCAGAGGCTGTCGCACGGCCTGGCTCGGTATGAATCATAGGCTTCAACAAATGGGAAGGCATTTAAATTGGTGATGGCAGTTTAACAGCATGTGTGACAGCCAAATTGGGAGACATACAGAAGAGGATGCTACAGGAAGAAGAGACTTATCAATAAAACAATAGCGGAAAAGTGAGAAACAATCAGAAAAGTGCAAACAGTGCAGTAAGAAAAATCCACATAGAGAGAAAAAGAGTGGAATTCAAAGAACAGCAAGCGCAATAGAAAAAAAATTTAGAGACTGAACAAAAAAACAGTCAAAAACAAGACAGACCCAACCATTTGTCTTAAGAAACTCAATGTGTGATCATCAAGTTTTACATATGAGACTGTTACTGGCAAGTTGCTGATGGTGCTTTTGTGTTAAGTATGGTGTACCATACAGACAATAAGTTGAATCTATGTTTTTTCTATCTGATTATATTTTCTCTGTGCTTGCAGGTTGAATTTTGACAGTTTATTTATTAAACTTTGTACAATTTGTACTCCTGAAATCGTATGACAGGGCATGTGACACATCGACATCCATACACAATGATGGCATAAATTCAACTGTCTTCCTTCATGCCGATTACCAACAAAGCACTGTAGCACTTTTCACATTCATAGCACCATAGCAACACCCAACATCAGTCAATCAAAACAATTCAATATTCCTTGGGAAGAAGAACTCAGGTCTCCTGAAAACGTGAAACACCAGGGTAGTGGCAAAGTTCATAATGAAAGACAGCAAAACAAAACATCCATGCTGGATATTACCTCAGTCTTTTAATCAACAAATTAACAATCCTCTCACAGACTTCCGAAACAAAATTGACTACACTCCAGAAGACCTGGAGCTGTTTTTTATCCCCATCACAAATAAACTCTTCAACAGCAACAACTATAGCCAATGTATATTTTCATTAAAAATTTGAAAGCAAATCGATATCCCCCTAATAAAATTGTAAATGATACAAACCCAACTCTTGTAAATACAGTCAACTAACCCTATTGTTACTTGTCTGCAATAGAATATGATCATTGTATTTCAACGTAGCAAAGATTCGAAGATATCATACAAATCTAATCTGTTTTCAAAATGCTCAGAAACAGCTTTCATTTCCAAAGTGCAAAGATTGATTTTCAGAACTTACTGAGCACTGAAGGTAAAAGTGTGCAGCGTCACCAAATTGAGTGTTTACGTAATTCATCCTTTGTAGAATATATTCCAACGTGGTAACCAAACAAGATGCTACGACACTCCAAAACTTTCCATCACAAACAAGATTATAGAGTCATAGAGCTATACAGCATGGAAATAGACCCTTCGGTCCAACATGTCCATGCCGACCAGATAAATTAATCTAGTTCTGCCTTGTAAATGTTGTAATTGTACCAGCCTCCAATACTTCCTCTGGCAGCTCATTCCACACATGCACCTCTTTACATTAATCTTCATTGTTTGTTGGGATCATATAAATATCATTGGTATTTATTGTGAATAACTTCCACATAGTCTAACTAGAAAATTTATCCTTTCATTCAGTACGATTCTTCTGATTACCTCAATGAATTAAAGTTATGCTTATGTTTCAAAGTACAATTAAGGAGAATCTCTTCACTATTTCCACTCTACAGTGGGCAGGGTAACACTGCCAATGAACATTGAAGTTAGGTTCGATACTACAACAACATTCATAGGATCTTTATGTAAAAATAAGTGCCCACAAAACAATTATTACCCCGAGATCAAAATCCTCGAACTGCCTATCTAACAGCCCTGTCATTTCCTCAGCTGAACAGCCATGTTCAAGAAAATGGTTCGCCACCATTTCAGGGCATTTGGGGTTGGGCAATAAAAGCAGGCATTACCAGCAATTCACATCCCATGAGTGAATAAAACATACCGTATGTTAACAAACATTGTATATTCCATCCTTAATTCAAGCTCTGAGAGGGACCAGTTAGCTCACTTGGCTTGATGGTTAGTTGTGATTAAAGGCAGCAGCATGGGTTCAATTCCTCTCTCGGCTGTGGTAGAATTGCCTTTTTGTTCTGTCCCTGAGAGTGTTGGGCAAAGGTAAACAATGGCCGACAAAAGCTGCCAAGTAAACAGCTCAGGGTGATGCGTCAACAGACAATGTGACCATGAAACTACCATTGGTTGCCATGAGAACTCATCTGGTCCCCTTAGGGAAGGAAATCTGCCACTCTTACTTGGTCTGGCCCATGTGTGATTGTAGACCCATAGCAATGTTCTTGAATCTTAACTGCCCTTTCCAGTCAGTTTAAGGGATGGGCAACAAGGCTATGTTTTTTCCCGTGAATGGCATCAGGTGCAGCAATGAGTGTTGTTGTGCAGTGACATTGACTGACACAGTATTGCTGTCCAGCGACAGAGACACAAGAGCCACCTGGCAGAAAAATGATGATGCCAGGGACAAAATTAATGGCACAAGGGACCAACTGGCATTGCTGCCCTTGCCCCTGCCCCAAACTGAATTGGCACAAGGAGCTAGGAAAGACTGTGAGATTAATTGGCCCAGGCAGCAAGGAGGATTCTTTTAAATATTAATTAACTTTAAATAAAGGTGGGGGCAGTCTGTGAACAAGGTGACAGTGACATGTCCCCAAACAGTAGCCATACTGTAAGAAAGGGTACAGATCAACAAATGATAGGAGTATGTAACAAGAACAGAGCAATAATTATGGATGACTATAATCTTCATTTTGATTGGATCATATCAGTTGGAACAGGCTATCCTGGATCTGGTAATTGGGAATGAGGCATGTTTAGTAAATGATCTCAGAGTAAAAGATCCCCTGGGAAGTAGTGATCATAACACGGTAGACTTTAATATTCAGTTCAAAAGAGTGAGAAACATGTGTTGGAAACGACTGTGTTTAACTTAAATAAAGGGAATTACAATGAAATGAGAATAGAGTTAGCTAAAATGTGCTGGGCAGACAGATTAGCAGGAATGATAGTAAGCAAGCAATGGCAGGCATTTAGGGAGGTAATTCATGACTCTCAGCGAAAATATATCTCAATACAGAGGAGAGATTCTAATAGAGGGAGAAACCAATCATGGCTAACCAAGGAAATTAAGGAGATTATAAAGTTGAAAGAAGAAGCATATAACGAGGCAAAAGTCAGTTATAGCCCTTAAGGCTGCGATAGTTCAGAATCCAGTGAAAGAGGGCTAAAAAGATAATAGAGAAAACATAAACTATGAGGGAAAACTATAAAACCTGACAATAAGAGCTTCTTTAAACATATAAAAAGAGAGAGGTTAAAGTGTTTATGGGCCCCTTAGATAATGAATCTGACGAAATAGTGGTGGAAACAAGGAAATGGCAGAGGAGTTAAACAAATATTTTGCAACAGTCTTTATGGTGGAAGATATTTCGAAAGTCCCATTACTGCAAAAGAACACAGGGAGGAATTAAGTACCATCACATTACTAGAGAAGTAGCATTGGACAAACTAATGGGATTAAGGGCAGATAAGTTCCCTGGACCTGATGGCTTGCATCCTAGGATCCTAAAAGAAGTGGTTACAGAGATGGTGGATGCATTGGTTGTAATTTTCCAGAATCCTTGGATTCTGGATTAATACTGGGCGATTGGTGAAATGCCAATGTGACACCCTTACTCAAAAGGAGAGGGAGGCAAAAAGCAGATAACTGTAGATGATTAGCCTAACATCTATTGTTGGAAAATGTTGGCATCAGTTATTAAGGAAGTAATAGGAACACATTGGCATATCATAATCTAATTGAATATAGTCAGCACAGCTTCATGAAAGCGAAATTGTATCTGATGAATTTATTTGGATTTTTTGAGGAAGTTTCAATCAGAATGGATAGAGGGGGGCCAATAGATGTATCGTATTTGGACTTCCATTAGGCATTCAACAGGTACTTCACAGAAGGTTAAGTCATAAGATAAGAGCCTACAATGTTGGAGGTAGTATTTTGGCATGGATAGAGAATTGGCTCATGGTCAGGAAAAAGCGGGTGGGGATAAGGGGTTCTTTCTCAGGTTGGCAATTTGTAAACAGTAGGGTTCCACAGGGACCAGTACTAGAATTGCAACTGTTTACAATATATATTAATGATTTGAAAGAAGGAAGCCAATGTTCTGTAGCCAAATTGCAGATGATGCTAAAACAGGTAGAAAGGCAACTTGTGAGGACACAAACAGTTTACAGAGAGATTGATTGGGTAAGTAAGTGGGCAAAAAGTTGGCAAATGGAGTATAATGTGAGCAAATGTGAATTTGTTCATTTTGGAAAGGAGGACAAAAGAAGAGTATTATTTACATGAAAAAATGTTCAGAAAGCTGCAACACGAAGGGACTTGGGGGTAACTGTGCACAAAATGCAGAAAGCTAGAACACAGATGCAGCAGGTAAACAGGAAGGCACATGGAATGTTAGCCTTACTTCAAAGGGCCTGGAGTATAAGAGTAGGTAACTCTCACTGCAACTATATGATTTGCTGGTAAGACAACACCTGGAGTACTGTGAGCAGTTTGGTCCCCTTATTTCAGGAAAGACATCATTTCATTGGAGGCAGTTTAGGGAAGGTTCACTTGGATGATCCCTGGAACGGAGGGACTGTCTTATGAACAAAGGCTAAACAGGTTGGGAGTCTACTCATTGGAGTTGAGAAGAATTCAAAGTGATCTCATTGAAATATATTGGAGTCTTAAGGATGTTTCTCCTCATTTGGTAGGAGTAATAGTAATAGTAAAAAGGATTATTACTTGAATGGTAAAAAGTTGCAGCATGCTGCTATGCAGAGGGACCTGAGTGTCCTTGTGCATGAATCACAGAAGGTAGGTCTGCAAGTACAACAAGTAATTAGGAAGGCAAATGGAATTTTGTCCTTCATTGCTAAAGGGATTGAGATTAAAAGCAGAGAGATTATGTTGCAGCTGTACAAGGTGCTGGTGAGGCCACACCTGGAGTACTGTGTGCAGTTTTGGTCTCCTTACTTGAGAAAGGATGTACTGGCACTGGAGGGGGTGCAAAAGAGGTTCACTAGGTTGATTCCGGAGTTGAGGGGGTTGGCTTATGAGGAGAGACTGAGTAGATTGGGATTATATTCATTGGAATTCAGAAGATTGAGGGGGGATCTTATAGAAACATATAAAATTATGAAGGGAATAGATAAGATAGAAGTAGGGAGGATGTTTCCACTGGCAGGTGAAGCTAGGACAAGAGGGCATAGCCTCAAGATTAGAGGGAGCAGATTTAGCACTGAATTGAGAAGGAAATTCTTCACCCAGAGGGTTGTTAATCCATGGAATTCCTTGCCCAGTGAAGTAGTTGACGCTACTTCAGTAAACGTGTTTAAAGATAAGGTAGATTTTTTTTGAACAATAAAGGAATTAAGGGATACGGTGAGAACGCGGGTAAGTGGATCTGAGTCCACAAAAAGATCAGCCATGATCTTATTGAATGGCGGAGCAGGCTCGTAGGGCCGGACGGCCTACTCCTGCTCCTAGTTCTTATGTTCATGGGAGAGTACGGGACCAAAGGGTACAGTCTCAGAATAAAGGGGTGCCAATCTAAGAATGAGATCAGGAGGAATTTATTCTCTTGGAGTGTTGAGAGTCTTTGAAACTCCTTCCCTAGAGAGCTATGGGGTCAGAGTCCTTGTGTATATTTAAGGCTGAGATAGATAGATTCTTAATCAGTAGGGGAATTAAGGGTTATGGGAAAAATGCAAGAAAGTGGAAATGAGGAATGTTGGATCAACCATGGTTCTATTGAATGGCAGAGCAGACTTGAGAAGCTGAATGTTTCTACTTCTTATGGTCTTATGGTGACTGCACATGGAATACAGTGTTATCAGCAGCGCCTGTCTGGATGCATACTGAAGCCTGTTGCAGCCAGCTGATGACACTGGTCCCTTCCGTACAGGCCCACTGGCCATTTTGGTGCTCAGAGTAATCACTGCAGGGCAACCAATGCTGATCGAGTCAATGACACTCATATCCCACGAAAAAGTAAAGAAACTCATAAAGTGGAATTCAAGTCATTCAATCATTAACATTTTAGCATTGAATTTCCACTCTGCTCTATGATCTACATCCCTTAATTTAAATATATCATTCATTATTTACCACTAATCTTCCACTTTGATGTGTATTTTCAAAAATGTTTTCAAATTATTAAAGCATGCAAAATGGTAAAATCAAAATGACTTAAATATCACAAGCAGACTTTACAAAGATCAGTGATGCATCACATGGTGAGACCTATAGCTTACAGAAAAAAAATCTGAAGCACTGATTGAATGTCGCTTTCCTAAATCACACATCCGAACTATTCAGAGTTCACTGTCTTTCTAAAACCGCCAGATCAAATTGAAAAAAGAATCTGTTGTCTGAGTGACTGGGTACATTCTGGTCTAACAGATGGAGAAGCAATGCAACATGAAGGTCTCAATCTCGTTTAATCCCAGTTTTCACTCAGCAGTACTGATACTGAGATTGCTTCCTGAATAAAAATCAGCCTCCTGGATTATATTTGTACCTTTTTAATTAGTGTTTTTTTTTCAAACTTGTGCTGTTAAAGTTCACACTGTGCCAGATGTTCATCATCTGTATACCATGCCTGGCAGGACACTCGGCTAGAGAACATTTTTACAGCTATTTGCGAAACTGATTCCTTGACTCAAAACATACAGAAATAAGGTTATTTTTGTAGAAATAATTGGAAAAGAAAATTATTTATCTGAATCATTTAACCAGCTTATGAAATATAGTAATGACAAAGTAGAGGGAGGACATATATCTACATACACATAAAGACTGTATTAATATTTGTAAAATGAAACTCTTGAGCAATGCACAATATTTAGATTCTTGATATGCATACTATACTCTGAGGATGGGTCACTGGACCCGAAACATTAACTCTGAGTTTTCTTCACAGATTCTGCCAGACCTGCGAAGCTTTTCCAGCAGCTTTGTTTTTGTTCCTGATTTACAGCATCCACAGTTCTTTAGGTTTTTATTAACTCTTAACATGCTGTTTACATATAGATATAAATTCCAGATATTATGTACATTGAGGAAGGATCATTCTGAGGAAGGATCACCAGACTTGAAACGTTAACTCTGAGTTCTCTCCACAGATGCTGCCAGACCTGCTGAGATTTCCAGCAATTTCTGTATTTGTTCATGTAGGTTGATGCTTGATGTGAGTAATAAACTGCTACAGAAAGGTGCTGAGGTGAAAACATTGAATGTTTTGAAGAAGGAGTTAGAGATAATTCTTAGGGATAAGTGGATCTTAGGGTTTGGGGAGAAATCGGGAGCAGGGGACTGAGGTGGATGATTAGCCATGATCATATTGAAAGGCAGAGCAGGCTCAAAGGGCCGCATGGCCTACCCCTGTTCTTATTTTCTACTTTTAAGATGTATACGTTATAGTTACGTGAAGACTCGATATATTCGCAAACTGGAGAAAATATATGGACTCTAGATATATATAATATTCAAACTCAAGATAAGTTCATAATACTTACATAAAGGCTCAATCTATATGTAACCTCTAGATAGATAGTATATAAAGGATTGTGTATTTATCTTGAGTTTATATAGACTCTATATACAAATTCGAGGATGGACAATATCTGATATATAAACTCTGAAGTTATATATTTATACAAAGACTTGATGCATTGGTCTATGAACTCTCGACGTGTATATAAAGACTCTCGTGTCCAGTGATCACATTTGAACGGTTAATGAATGCTGTTATTGTTCTTGTTTGGTTGTGTGACGCCAGGAGGTGGGCTAAAAGGGGGCTGGAGAGGGAACGCATGGGCGGACCCAACACAGAGCGGCTGGCTGGTGAGAAAGCTTCCCGACACACACACCGGCTACTCCCTGCTTTCCACAGGAGGGTGACGCTCCTGCACTCAGACCTTTATTCATTTACAGCGCCCCTGACATCCGACAGCAACAGGCCGGACTGGCCGCGAACAACAGCAAAGACTGAAGGAGACAGAGGGACGTGTTCACAAATATCAACCAACCAGACACACGCACACACAAGACAGAGCTCTGGTAAGACACCACCCCCTTTACAAAATATACCCCCGGGGTCTGTCTAGGTTACTGTTTAAAGGGAAGTGGCACTTTGCCCATCCAAGCGGTTTTTGTGAACTTTAATAGGACGGGAGACTAGATTCCTAAAGCGTCAAGTTTCCCTTTCTGTGTGTGTGTGTGTGTGGTTCTCCCGCCAGATTTCAGCGCTTTGCAGGTCACCGCTGAGTGAAATTGACACTGGCGGGCTGTCTGGGTCAGCTAGATACCAGAAAGGAACTGGGAACCGTGTGGAAAGGGGAGAAATACGAATTGTATGGACACAGGCGTGAGCCTGGTAGATGCATACTCCCACTGAGGCTATCACTTCAGAGTTACCTTTAGATTGAAATATAACCAGGGACTTCACTCTACTGGTGGCTGACAGACCGAGTCTTTGTGTGTTGCTTACTTTTTTTCCCCTTCTCTGCCTGCGCTGGTTTTCTCTTACAGCCAGTTGACTTGATGCCCCTTTGATACCTGGCTTCCAAAATATGCCCCAAAATTCAAAAGTCCAGTTGGAGAACTGGGGAGATTTGGCATTCTGAGATTATCTGGAGAAGCTATGCTCGCAGTTCTTCATCCTGGCATAGCTTGTAGATTACTGTAACGCCTTACACTGTCCTTAAAGTGTATTTTTAGTGTCAGGGCTATGTTAAGATTGTGTGTATGTGTGTGCCAGTAACAAATTGGGTTACACTGTCCGCTGAACTGGTTTAATCTGGTCAATGCCGATGTGGATGAGAATTCCCCAAACAGTTGTCCACTGTGGATTATTGTGACTAATATGAAGCCTGTATTTTTTTTTAACCATTTTAAAAAATGTCAGTACAGGAGAGTTTCTATGTATGATCGAGTTGAAAAGGTTTACAGAATAAGAAAGCCAGTAAAACTGCACCTGGAGTGTGCGTTTGTGTGTGAGTGCATGGCGTTATAAATAAAGAATATAGCTAACTGTTCTGGGATAGTAGGTTTAAGCAGAAAGATTTGTTAAGTGCAAATTGTTTTTAACCAACTTGCTTGAGTTATTTTGATGAGATAAAAGAGGGTTGATGTGGATGCTGCTGTTGATGTGGTGTACATGGACTACACGAAATGCATTTTAATTAGTGCCATGAAACAGATTTCTGAATGAAATCAAAGCTCATGAAATAAAAGGGATAGCAGAAATATGGATATGAAATTGGTTGAGTGACAGGAAACAAAGAGTAGTGGTGAATGATTATTTTAGATCGTGAAGGAAGGGTTACAGTGGAGTCCCTCAGAGACAATGTTAGGACCGCAACTTTTTCTGATATGCACTATTGACTTAGACCTTGTTGAACAGAGCCCACTTTGAAAATTCACCGATGATCCAAAACTTGGAAGTATTATAAACCACAAGAAGAATGGTGTAGAACTTCAAGAAAAGATAGATTGGAGAAAAGGATAGACTCATGGCTGTTAAAATTGAATGCAGAGAATTGTGAGGTATTTCAAGTTGGTAGGAAGAACAAGGAGAGACATTATGAAATTCTAAATTCTGTAATTCTTAAAAGAGTTCAGAAGCAGAGGGCCTGGGAGGAAATGTTAACAATTCTGTGGAGGTGTCTGGATAATTTGGAAGAGAAATTAACGAAGCGTACAGCAGCCCAGGCTTTACCATTAGAGACGTGTTGTACAAAAGCAAATAAAGTATGTTAAGCCTGTATAAAGCATGAGTTGTCCTCAACTGGAGTGTTATGTGCAGATCTGGGCAAAGACATAAAGAAGGATGAGAAGGCATTAGAGAAAGTGCAGAAAAGATTCATGAGTAAGGTTCCAGGGATGAGGAACTTTAGTGTTGAAATAGATCAGGGAAGTTAAGACTGCTTTCCATGGAGAAGAAGAGTTGAGAGGAGATTTGGTAGAAGTTTTCAGAATCATGAGGAATCAGCGCGGAGTAGACTATTCCGAGCGGTAGAATAATCAAGAAGCAATGACAACATGAAAAAAAAAGCTTTTTATGTTATGAATGATTAGGATTTGCCTGACAGTACGGTGAATGTAGGAGGATCATTTGAAGTTTTCAAAAACAATGTAGATTATTATCTGAAAGGAACAATTTGCATGGCTACATGGAAAAGGCAGGGGTTGCACTAAGTGCTTCAGAGAGTTAGTAATGATAGAATGGGCCAAATTGCCTCTTGCTTTGCTATAAGCATTCAATAATTTTATGGTGCCAACATTGTCTCAGTAATTGCCATGTAACAGCAGTTTCTCTATATATGTCAACTTATTTAGCTATCTCAAACCTCTCTCTTTCTGTCTCTATTGTGCCCCTTTCTTGCAATCTTCCTCGCTCTCTTTCTTTGTGGCATCGATCATACAATCCTTTTCTTTTCTCACAGAAATTCTGTCATCCAGCCTGCCAAAGCACTTGTGCCCCTCTTTCTCGTTTCAGCTCAGACTCTCACTTTTGCCTCTATATGATTATCACATGCCTCTTAGTTGGTACCTCCTGACCTTCCTGTATCTGCTTCTCTGACAAACTATATTCCACAAATCTGAGGAATGGTCACTGGACCCGAAACATTAACTCTGATTTCTCTTCACAGATGCTGCCAGACCTGCTGAGCTTTTCCAGCAATTTCTGGTTTTGAAACTATATTTCATACTTGGTATTTTAATTTATTCTTACTTCTTAGAAGTAGCTTTGAAATTGCTAGTCTCTGTTTGTCTCTCTCTGTTTAGTTTTCACCTCTTCATCCTCCTTTACTGCTGGCAAGCATAAAGATATCAATTTGTTACAACATGCAGTTTGATAGTGTGAGCTCGGGAATTTGACGAATGAGGGAATTTTAAGGGTTAATGTCTGTCTAAAATCTAATCTGGTTGCATTTAGCACTTAACTACAGATTACTATCAAATTGAGTTTCTTTCAGCCTTAGTCTGGATAACTAAGTTCCTTACTAGAGAAGCAGCTGTGTTTAGTTAATTATGTGGCTAGTTAGGACTGGTTATTCTAGCCAGCTGTACTGACTTGTCTCTGTAGCATTTCAGTGAGATTATAAAAGGTATGGCGGTGTTGTCAACAGTACGATCGAGCAACACTTACTCAGCAGTAACCTATTCACTGAAACTCACTTTGGGTTCCACCAGGGCCACTCATTTTTTGCCTTCATTGCACCCTTGGTTCAAACATGGAAGTAAGACTGGAATAGAGGTGAGTTGAGAGTGACTGCTCCCGACTGATTGTGGCATCAAGGAGCCCTAGCCAAAATGGAGTCAATGAGAATAAAGGGGAAAATCTGTCCACTGGTTGGAGTCGTATCTAGCACGCAGGAAGATGTTTGTGGTTGTTAGAGACTAAAAATGTGTACCAGGACACCACTGCAAGAATTCTTCAGGATAGTGTCTTAGGTCCAACTATCCTCAGCTGTTTTATCAATGTCATTGTAAGGTAAGACGTATGGATATTTGTTGATGATTGCACAACATTCAGCACCATTTGTGGCTCCTCAGATACTGAAGCAGTCCATGTCATGTTTGGCAAGACCTGGACAGCATCCATTCCTGGTTATAAATGATATTTAATATTCATGCCAAACACTTGCCCAACAATGACTACCTCCAATACAGAGAATCTAACCCCAACTTCGCTTGCCATTCAAAGGTATTACCATTGTAGAGTCATTTGCCTGTGGAGTACCATTGATCAAAAAATGAACTTGACCAACCCTAAAAGAACAGGTCAGAAGCTGTGAATTCCATAGAGAGTAAGTTACATCCGGACTCTACAAAACCTTCCTACTATCCACAATGTATAAAGCAGGAGTGTGGTGGATTACTCTCTACTTGCCTGGCTAAGTACACTTCCAACAACACTCAAGACGCTCAAACATCCAAGCCAAAGATCTCACATGATTGGCACCCCATCCACCATCTTCAAGATTCATTCCCTCACCACCAGTGCACAGTGGCAGCAGTGTGTGCCAGCTATATATGCACTACAGCAATTTACCAGTGTCTTTAAATTGCACCTTCCAAACCCACGACCTCTACCACTTAGAAGAATAAGGTTAGAATATGTTTGGAAGCACCACCAGCTGCAAATTTTCTGTTAAGCTATATATCATCCTCACTTGGATATATCACCATTGGATTACAAGAGAAATTGAGAGCTTAGTCAAAAAGAAAAACGTAACGTATAGGAAACTGAAAGCAGGCAGAGCCCTTGAAGAATACAAAAATAGCAGGAAAGACCACAAACAAGGATTTAGGAGGACTAAAAGGGGCCATGAAATGCCTTTGGCTAACATGGTTGAGGAAAATCCGAAGACATTTTATGCATATATAAGGAGCAAGAGGGTATCTAGGAAAAGGCCATATCCACTCAAGAACAAAGGAGGGATTTTATGCTTGGAGTGAGAGCGAGTGGGTGAGGTTCCTAATGAATACTTTGCATCGGTATTCTCCAAGGAGAAGGACATGGTCGATGGTGAGCCTCAGGAGGGGGGTACATTGGTCTTCTGGGGCATGTCAATACAAACAAAAGGAGGAGGTGTTGGGTGTTTTAAACAGTATTGAGGTAGATAAGATGGGATCTATCCTAGACTGCTGAAGGAGGCAGGTGAGAAAATTGCTGGAGTTTTGTATGAAATCTTTGCGGATATTTTAATCAACCTGTTCAGACATGTTGCTACACAACTTTGAAGCAAGTGGGACTTGAACCCAGGCCTTCTGGCCCAGAGGTAGAAACACTACCACTGCACCATACCATCCTCTTTAGTCACAGGAGCGGTCCCCTGAAAGCAAGACAACCTTTAATTTTTAAGATTCTCAGTGCACAAGGTAAGCATGCACACAGCCAACAGCTCACTGAATCAGTACAGCTCGAAACAGTATAGAGCTTGGAAATTACAGGATGCTGTGGCAGTGTAGCAGTATCCCTACCTCTAGGCTGGATGATCTGTGTTCACTTCTTAGTTACTCTGAAGGGGTGTTACAGCATAGCTGAACAGGTTGATCAAAAAACTATAATTTATTGAGTGAGGTAATTTTAAGGATCAATCTCCATCTAAAATATAGTCCTCTTTAGCATTTAACTACACTTTACTGTCAACTTAATTTTCATCTTAGTCAGGGATAAATAACCTCTACTTGGATCAGGCAACTACAGTTAGTTAACCAAGTAGCTATTTAAATTAGTTTCTCTAGTTAGCAACGCTGATTCATCTGTGTAGAGTTTCAGCTAGAAAAAATACTGGTGATCTTTCAATGCATGCAAAGTACACAAACAGTACTGCTCGAAACGGATTGTGAGTAGTAGACATTTGGTGAACTATTAGTGTTAGTTCTTCCTTAAATCTACCCTGTTTTACATACAGCATTTAACTACACTGTACTGTTAAATTAAGTTTCTTTCTTACTCAGCCACTGTGCTGTCCCCATGGTCATGTGGCTTTTTGCCTTTAAGTCTTCAGTTAGTAGAGAAACAGTGACATACATTTAGAGAGACATTTCATAACTCATAGCAAAGATAAATTCCCTTCAGCAAGAAAGTCTATATTAAAGGGATGTATGATTCATAGCTAACTAAGGATATTTCTTGAATTGAAAGCAAATGGACACAATGCAGTGAAAATTTGTGGTAGGTCAGAAAGTTGGACAAATTTTTAGAAAAGTTAGATCAAAAATATATAAGGAGGAAGATATTAGTTTATAAGAGAAAGTTAGTTGGAAATGTAACAGCTGATAGTTAGTGTTTTTACTTGAAAAGGAAAAGAGTAACTGAAGTGAGTGTCAGTTCCTTAATAATGGAAATATGGACATGGCAGAGGTGTTAAGCAGGTAATTTGTATCTGTTTTGCTGTAGAAAACACAAAAACATCTAATAAATACTTGAAAATCAAGGGGTAAAAGAAATGGAGGAACTTAAAACAATCATAATCACTGGCGAAAGGGTACTGGAAAAGCTTCAGAACTAAAGACTGGCATTCTGTGAAACTGATGGAGGAAAGTAGGCCTTCTCCTGTTTTTCAGCCTTTTCCTTGTGTATTAGTGTTACTGTCTAGTTTTTCCATGTGGTTTTTGCTTTATATGTGAATGGAGTTGGTGGCTAGAGGTGGTGCAAGCTCCTCCGCCTGCTCAGCTGGTACAACTTCAATGGAATAGTGCAGCAAATGGACTGATTACGCCACTTTCCCAGGGCTTCCAAGGCCTTTCCTCCATATTAAGGGGAGACAAGCTAAACTCCATGTGGAAATGCATTCCGAGATGTTTGTTTCTTGCTCCATCTTTCTTCTGCTATTTATAAATAGACTTCATAGAACCGTAGAATCCCTGCAGCGTGGAAGCAAGCTATTTGACCCATTGAGTCCACACTGACCCTCCGAAGAACATCTCATCCAGACCCACATCCTACCCTATCCCTGTAACACTGCATTTCCCATGGCTGCTTCACCTAGTCCGCACATCCCTGGACACTATGGTGCAATTTAGTGTAGCCAAGCCACTTAACCTGCACATTGTTAGACTATGGGAGTGTGCAAACTCCGCACAGCCAGTTGCCCAAGGCAGGAATTGAACTTAGCGCTGTGAGGCAGCAGTGCTAAGAGCTGAACCACTGTGCTGCCCCCTTGGATATGTGGCTTTCTGCCTTTAAGTTTTCAGTCTGACAATCAAAACAGAAAATACTGGAAATATCCAATAGGTCTGGCAGCATCTTTGGAGACAATAACAGATTTAACATTTCAGGCTGATGACCCTTTATCAGAGCGTGTTCTGATGAAGAACTTGAAACATTCACTTTGTTTCTCTTCCCCTAGATTCTCCCTGACCTGCTGAGCAGCTCCAGCAATTTCTGTATTTTCGTGTTTCCAGCATTTACCATTTTTTTGCTTCTATCATACAAACCCAGTTAACAGTACTCTGGTCAGTAAGTACAAAATTCAGTTCCTATTACTTCAGTATGGGGTAAATGTTACACCTACAGTTGAATTTGATACCTTGCACTCCCTGTACTGCTCACAAAACAAGGCTTTTCACTGTACTTAGGTACATGTGATTGCAATAAATCAAATCAAATCACATCAAATCAAAAGATGTAATGTAACTGAGTTCCGTTAGTTAACATTAATGGTTTAGGGATTTTGTTTGGCTGGTTTATTAATATTGACTGTGATGCCACACGGTATGGGTTCAATTCCCACACCAGGTGAACTTACCAGAAGTATCCTCCTCCTCAACTTCTCCACTAACCTGAGATGTTAGGTTAAACCACCACCATTGTCTCTCTCTAATGAGAGAGCAGTCTATAGCCCAGAATCAGTTCATTCTCTTCCATTTCTAACTTTTTAAAATAAACTGAAAAAGGGACATGATAGACTATGTGACATAGAAATTGCACATGTGATTAAAAAGTACTATGACTTGAGTGACACTGAGATGAGGATGAATTTCTTCAGTTAGAGGTTGGTGGGGACCAAATCGTTGAGTGTTTTTGATTGGTGAGGGGATCAAGGGTTATGGGGAGAAGGCAGGAGAATGGGGTTGAGAAACCTATCAGCCATGATTGAATGACATGGTAGATTTGATAGGCTGAATGGCCTAATTGTGCTCATTTATCTTCTGGTCTTGTGGAGTGTGCCCAATAGTGGTTGTGTTATGCATTATGGTATCATTCTAACAGAATAAAATAATAACAGTAATACAAAATCTGCATCAGTTGAGGTGAGGTTGTTTTGGTGCTTAGTGGCATTAAAGCTTTTCAATATAATTTAAATAATGCTAATCTTGTTAGTGTTAATCTTGCTTCGTGCATGTCCTGTGCAGTGTATCCTGTATGCCTCATTCTGTCCAAGTTTTTCTCACCCTATGATTTGTATGTCCTTAATTATTTTGATCTGCCTGTACTGCTCACAAACAAAGCTTTTCACTATACTTAGATGACAATAAATCAAATCATTATCATCAATATCAATCAAATCTTCAGTAAATTTTATTTGCAGGCATGGATTATACGGGACTCCCTGCTCTTGGTGAATTAATTATGTTCCTCTTAATTTATAAAGATCTTTCACTATACTGTTAAAAGCTAAACACAGTCTAGGGCACCGGAAGTATTGCAACTACACTTGTTATATCTGAATATACAGTCTGTTTCTCACAGCATGCTGCATGTCACATAAAGCAATGACAATCATTCACTTTGGTTTAAAAACATAATCCATTTTAGCACCATTAAAATTAAACAAAACTGACTATGTTTAAATGTGTTTACAATTTGTCACTTTTGTTGGAAGTTCAATATTATTGGAAGCTCTGTCTGATTATCTATCACTAAAATGTGCCTTCCCTCCGGACCACAAATAGTTGAATACTTCTGAGTATTTTCATCTACTAAGAGTGATCTGACAGGGACGAGAGTGAAGGGGGGGATTATAATTATGTGGAAACAAATTTTCTGAACTTTTCTTTTTAGGTGTGTTCAAACCTTCCTGATATCCAGAGGTCTGTCTGTAGAATTATATGTTTGTGTCAGCACCATTTAATATGCTTCACATTCTAGCGTCTGGAGCAGTGCAACCAAAGAACACATTGGACCATTACAGCCATTTCTGTTCATAAAGCTGTTAACCACCACAAATCTCCTACATTCATTTCAGCAGCTAGGATGTTGCTGCTAAGTTCAGTGGAGGAAGAAAAAGTGCAATGAACAGATTAGAAGGTTGTTGTAGGTAACTACCAGTAGCTCAAGTGCATGGTGTAAGGAGCTAGCACCCATCACTGTAATAATGAAGAAGGGTCTAGGCCCGAAACGTCAGCCTTCCTGCTCCTCTGATGCTGCTTGGCCTGCTGTGTTCATCCAGCTCTACACCTTGTTATCTCGGTTAATGTTTTTGTTTGTTTTTGCAAAAGAAAAGGCATTCAAAAGGGCATTGGATGATTATTTGGTTAGAAATGGTGAGCAAGGGTATGGAGCTAAAGCAGGAGATTGGCAATAGGCAATGATCCTCTTTTGAAGAACCAGTATAGGTACAGTGAGCTGAATGTCCCCCTTCTGCGCTGTAATACTGTGATTCAATGAGATTTAGCAGATAATAGAGAAATGGTGGATGTAGTACTTTAAAAAAATATATAACTTAAAATATACTATAGTTACAAATCAACACCAATCCTGCATTCTAGGCAGTGAAGTACACATAAATACTCATAGATGAGGGAGCTGGTGATAATGTCACTGGACTAGTAATCCAGAGGGTGAGGCTAATGGTCTGCAAACATGAGTTCAAATCCCATTAAAGCAGAAATCTGGAGTTGAAAGCTAATCTCAGTAGTAGCCACCATGAAACTGTTGCGATTGTCTTCTTGCAGCATCAGGAAGGCAGCCAACATAATCAAAGACTGCTTCCACCCCGGTTATAATCTCTCCCGACCTCTACCGTCAGGCAGAAGATACAAAAGATTAAACACATATGCCAACAGATTCAAGAACAGTTTCTTCCCCGCTGTTATTAGACTTCTGAATGGACCTCTCAAATTTTAAATTTAATGTTGATCTCACTCTGTGCACCTTCTCTGCAACTGTAACATTGTATTCTTCGCTCTGTTCTATTTCCCTTATCCACTCTGTATGGTATGATCTGCCTGCATTTCACGCAAAACAAAAATTTTCACTGTACCTAGGTACATGTGACAATAATAAATCAAATCAAAATAATCAATAAAAGGACCCACATGGTTCCTCCAAGTCTCTTTGGGAAAGTAATCTGTTGTTCTTAATTGGACTGGTCTGCATGTAACTCCAGACTCCAGCAATGCAGTTGACTCTTAATTGCCCCCTGAAATGGCCAAGAAAGCCACTCAATTTAAGGACAGTTAGAGGCGTATAACAAATGCAGGCATTGCCAGTGGCACCTGTGTCTTGTGAAAGAATAAAAACAAAATTCATTGAGTACTTCATTGAGGACCTGTGCCTGAAACTTTGATAAGTCCGATGGGTTAAATATATCACCTGCTATGTAAGTTGAACTTTATCTTGATTTTATGCCCTGCAAACTAGAGCCATTATTTGTGCAATCCTTAACATTTTGAAGAATGTAACTTTAGATACAAATTTTATCCTCAGTCATTCTGTTTCTCATGAAGTTTTCAATGTATTCACATCCATCCTAAGTCATAGCTTCCCTTCCCCAGCCAAGCACTGGCTTCAGTACAAGTTCAGCAATGATTTAAATAAAAACTCTCACCTCTATACTGCCCTGCATGTTCCTTGGGAAGTAGGTCACATAGCTAACCAACAATAATTCCCCATTATCCGAAGCGGAAGAATAGTAAGATCACATCATCACTGAGCTCAAAACGATAAAATTCAGAAGAAGGGCCTCTGGACACAAAGTGTTAACTCTGCTTTCTCTCCACAGATGCTGCTAGACTTGCTGAGTTTTTCCAGCAATTTCTGTTTTCTTGTTGATAAAATTATTTGGCCAACTTGGTGGCAGCAGAATCAGAACTTGTACGTTACTGATACAGTGGAGATGATGGTGGTAGGACCTTCAGCTTCTTCCCAATAAATGTCAGATTCAATGAAACACAGAATATTTTGTAATAAATGGTAATCGCACTCAAAGTCAACAGCAAACATCAAGTATTCCATAAAAACCGAAAGAACCGTGGATTCTGGAAATCAGAAACAAAAACAGAAATTGCTGGAAAAGCTCATCAGTTCTGGCAGCATCTGTGGAGAAGAATCAGAATTAATGTTTCAGGTCCAGGGACCTTTCTTCACAACTGATCAAATAATCTGTAGCCATAACTCCACCTCTTCCATCCAGAATTGTTTGAGCTTTGCCTTATTTACCCAGTGACCCCCTTCCTCATTTCCAGAGATGAGGGGAGGGGGCTACATCTCCATTTTCCTACAGGGCAGCCCCATAGGACCATTACTGCAAGTGGATGACACTTAATGCTGATGCAAAAAGCTGGATTTTACATCCTGCCCCACCTTGTGCATGCCTTTAGGATGGGTATATAAAATACATAGTGTGGTTTGCAATCATAGACGTCCCTAACTTAGTCTTTGTGTAACAGGAGGTGGAGCGGTTTGGGGGAAGAGGGTTTGCTGGCTGGTGCTAAAATTGGTAGCTCATATGCTGACGTAATCCAGTTAATGGACAATTGAATTTCTTAAGAACCCACTTGACCCGGATAACGTTGTGCCGATACCAGTACGTAGTTGATAAACACAGTCAGTAGGCAGCAGAAGGCTGACTTTTAAACTACTCCCTTGAAAATGTGGGGAGGTAGTTGAAGGTGTGGGGCTTGGGACTGTAGGGGTGGGAGAGGTACATCATTCCGGGGAGGGTTGCCCTGTGTGTATTTGGGCTCAACCTCCCCCAAAATAAAACATTCTTCATCCCTTTGTTCCTTCCTACTGTGGTTTCACCCTCTTTGCTCTGAATCGTATATTGTCTTTGTCCCACGTTCTACTCCAAGTCCCAGAAAGGCCCATAGCTTAGTTCTGCTTGAACTGTTGGACCGATTGGACAGCAGCTTTTGAGGGTAGGAGTTCCTTGCATCAAGGGGTGGAAGACCAACCCTTATCTTCTCAAAGCTGACAATGTTATACGTGTTGGTCCAACCAGGATGCATTCCAGAGGTATTAGATGGCAGCTGATTCTCATTGGAGCATTTTTAAGGGTTGGAGTTTGGTGTCCACTAATACTAGTGAGGCATTTTGACAGAGGTGGGCACCACAGGGAGCTCGGGTGCATTAGTACCCCTTCCAATTCCATTTTGATTTTGCCCTCCCCTCTTTCCTTTCCTGTCTTTTTCGTTTTCATGAAAATAACAGCAAAATAAAATGTGAAAAAATAAGAAAGAAGCAAGGAAATAAAGAGAAGGTGGGTTCTTGTGAAACGGGTGGTTTGGTGGTGGGTATCAAAAGAAAAGGGATGTTGATTTTCCCTTTGAAGCTTTTGGGGAGAGAGGTGGGATGCGAGAGGAGTTGGAGTGCACTGTTTCCCTCTCCAACACTGTTTTAATTTAAACCCACACCCCTCCTCCATCCTTCCTTCACTTATGTTATTGTTGCCGCTTGTATATTCTTGTTTGTTTTAATTTGTTAGCTGGTGGATATACAAAAGTAAGGGTTGGTTTTTCCTGAGAAGCTTTTAGAGAGAGAAGTAGGCACCCCAGGGGCTGAAGTGCATTATCGTCCTACTCCACTACAGTTTCCTTGTTTTTCCCACCTTTTGTGTTATTGTTGCCACAGTGCTTATAATTTATTATTTAAAAAAAGGTTTGGCTTTCCAGTAAGGGGAATTGTTCAGGAAGGTGAGAGAGCAGACTGGAGTTTGTATTGAACTATGAAATGCAAATAAACAGTTGTGGAAGTCACACTTACTCATACATCAGTTTTCCTAATCAACCTGTTATCGCATACTTCTGGAGAGATTTGATCCCAGGCTTCTAAGCTCAGAGGAAGGGACAACACTACTGTGGCATAAAAGCCCCTGCTTCAGTAGGTGGACATGTTATTTTCTAATCAACATTTTCAGAGATATTATTACATACTTCTGGAGCAGGTGGGATTTGAAACTGGGTCTCCTGGCCCAGTTGTAGGATTGCAACCATTGCACCATAAGAGTCCTATCCTTCAGTAGGTGGAAGCCAGCAAGATTGGCAGTATGGGGATTAAATTTGTGACCTTGGCGTTATTAGCACCATGCTTTGGCCCTCTGAGCTAACCGGCCATAAATTTACATTCAGTGAAATCTTGCTATTACAATCTTTTTTTAGTGGCTGTTGTTCCTGAGACTTAAATTGAACCCCTCCTTCTGACCATCACCTTAATGCCAAAGCTGTTTATATATTAATATTGCAACATTTGGGTATTATTTTTATTAATGTATTCGGAGATGTTATTGCACACTTCTTGGGTAGATGGGACTTGAACCTTAGTCTCCTAGCTCAGGGGCAGGGATACTACCACTACACCACACCATACATGCTTTTTCAGTTGGCAGATGATCAGTAATGTAACAAAGGTTACCTGGAGCCTATTATGGTTGCATAGTGACCTTGATGGATATTGGTTGCTGTGGCCCCGATTTTCCTTCTGGGGTTGGGAAGAGTAAGCAGTATATCTGCCTCTGCAAATTCGGGCCAAAGTGTAAACTTCTTTCAACTAATGCTGCTTATGTTTGAGAATTCATTGCATCGGACATGCATTTCTGTTAAAATATGTTTATGGTTCTGTTTTGAGATGTCACAGTGCTGACTATTCATGGCTGAATTGGAATTACTCTGATTGACAGACCAGTGTGAAGAACAGGAATTGCCTCATTCAAGCTATTTTGAAAAAAGCAACTTCAGCATGCAATCAGCTTTTAATACTTGGCTTGCAGGAGGGTTATCAGGTAAAAGACACCAAGCTTCCTTTTCTGAATGGCACTGAAGTACCCAGGGTTGAGTGCTACACTGGTTTAATCTTCCTATTCACCACTGAAGTTTTTAACTTGCCTGAGTGTCACTGTCAAGTCATAGAATCCCTACAGTGTGGAAACAGGCCCTTTGGCCCAACAAGTCCACACCAAACCTCACAGCATCCCACCCAGACCCATCCCCTTGTAACCCACCTAATCTAGGCATCCCTGAACACTACAGGCAATTTAGCATGGCCAATCCACCCAGCCTGCACATCTTTGGACTGTGGGAGGAAACCCTCGCAGACACGGGGAGAATGTGCAAACTCCACACAGTCACCCAAGGCTGGAATTGAACCCAGGTCCCTGGCACTGTGAGGCAGCAGTGCTAACCACTGAGCCACCACGTTCAGCACTTGTTTCCTATCTCCTAATTTCCCTTCAGAATGTGCTGGTGAGCTGTCTTCATCAACCCCTGCAGTCCACGTGCTGTGTGTACACCCACGCTCACAGCTCTTAGGAAGAGAGTTCCGGAATTTTGAACAAGGCCAGTTATTGAAGAGTTGGTTGGCTTGTTAGCTCCGTCAGCTGGATGATAGGTGTACGATGCATAGTGGCACCAACCTTACAGGTTCAGTCCCTGTACTGGCTGAGGTCACTAAAGGCCCCAGGTCCTCAACCACACCACCTCGTCTAAAACACAGTGACCCTCTGGTTAAATCCACCACCCATGATCTCTCTCTCTAATGAGAGAGCAGCCTATAACCCTGTGACACCTTTCACTTTTAACATTGGGCGGGATAGCAATCCTCATTCGACCTGATCTAGTGGGCTCCCCGTTTGGGCGAACAAAGTTAGAATTCTTAAAATACCACATACCTCAGATTGGTCACAGAGACAGCAGTAGGAATTTTTCAGCCCATTAGGGGTATTGGGTGGGGCAGGATCATCTTTGGGGACTCTGCGCCCACAGAGTTTTCTAATGTTTCTCTGCTTTCAGCTGCTTTTCTAGGGCTGCGTGCCTGGAAGTAATGGGAAATCAATTAGAGCCATTACAGCACCAGTGAGCTGATGTGTTCCTAGCACAGTGACAGGAGCTGCATAGGACTCTGGTTGCATTTGCAGCTCAGCTTCTCACAGAAGGCAGCTGGAACTTTCATGGAATGAACATGCACAGTTATCCTGAATTGAGAATATGGGTTACATTTTAGCACATCTGCACACAAATCCTGCCCCTTGCAGACAGATCCACTTGATGTTCTGGCTATTAGGATTGTTCTGCCCATTCTCGAGTTAGCAGCATGCCTCCAGCTTGAGGCATTCTGTGCCTTTCCCTTCTTGTTGGCACTGCCCGACAGTCTCAGTGCCCGACAGTCTCAGTGCCCAACAATCTCTGTACCTTTAGCTGCTCCGATTGAATCTCCTCCTGCTTATGGTGCCTACCTCATTGGACAGCATTCCCAAAGACACCTCCGGGAAGATCATACCCAGAGTGCCGCAATTTTTTCCTTTGGATTCTTGACTCGGAATTCAACCCAAAGGTGTGATCAGCATGGCAATGGCAAAATTCTGGCAGAAATTTCACAAATTGGTTGGCACATGATGTTATGCAAGACCTGGTCTGAAGATTTTCCTCGTGGTGAATTTATGATCTAGACTGTGAGGTGTAAAGTATTCTTCAAGCAAGTGGGAGGAAGGGAATGGTGGCTTTGAGGGTAAATCCTTGCAACTGGCTGGAGTGCATTGTTGGCAGAGATTGGATAGATCTCTGTTCTATCTTCTGGAAAACATTTTAGAAAATTCAAGAAGGAGATGATGCAAATTCCATATGCATGTAAGACCATCTTGACATTGTACTGTTCACCATAGAGTAACTACCATTGCTGATATTAAAGCAAACTGTTACAATACTGAATTACACATTCAACCAACTAATTGCAAAAAAATCCTACTGTTTAGGATCTCAGGGACAGACCATTATTTCGGAAGAGCAGCTATTGAGCAGATTATTGCTGCATCACATCCGCTTATAGATTGACCCAGTTTCTTAGACTCACAGACATGAGAACTCAGACCAGTGACATGTCTGATATTGTATTTCAAGCAGAGACAAGTTGAGGGAGCATGAGGCATTGGCACTGGTTAGGTTTAGGATCACTGGAGCATATGAAGCAAAGGCATGAATTAAGAACTCATTGAAAGAAGAAAAGAATTACACAATGCACTACATCTCATGTTCAACAGAATTGCACTACTTTTCAACTTTTGCAAATAGTACATTGTATTAACGATGTGGGGTGCTCTGAAATCTGATGGCACAAGAAATCCAGGGCATGGTATGTAACAGCCCTGGAATCTGAATTTACTGTTCAGAGATTTTACAGCGTATTTCGGTTCAAAATCCATCTTTTTTTGTTACAGTGATGGAAGCATGATCATGTATGTTGAAAATTTGGTAGAGGTTGACTCTTCTATAGTTCTAGCGCAGGGAAATCCTGCCCTGTGTCCCCAAAACCTATCTCTCCTTTGGATTAGCTCTCCAGTTTGATCCACAGTCTTTTTCGGTATTAAATAATCATCCTTTTCACCTCATACACAAGGTTTTGCTGTGTTTCTTTGATTCCATTTAGTGCTTTTTATATCCCACGTAGTTTTAGGATCAAGCTGGCCCACAGCTGATGAATTTTTAATAGTGAAGAGGATGAAACTTTTGGGCAATTTTACAGACTCATTTTAAAATAGTGTCAAAACCCTCAGTCTTGTGTAACATGACTGGAAATACATACAGTCACAAAGTATAATCAGAATGTTTGATCTCAGTTGTGCTGTTTGCATCTTATGCAAACCATAAATATTGCTCAAATTGTTGACTGTTAAAGATAAAATCTTTTTGTTAACTCTTTAGTCATTTCACTTGGCAGGGACTGCAAATAAATCTAATTATCTGATTGAATAGTTCCAATTCATAAGTACCGTCCTATTAATAAGTATCCCTTTCAGTGATGCAGTGCACTGGAGTGTTGACCAACAGCCACCATCACCAGTATCAAGACCATCTTCCTGCAAAGATAACTGCCCTAGCGGCACCATGTTGGCCAAAGGACAGCAGTCACATGCGTGCATTGTATGGAGAGCTGACCACTGGTTATTGGAACAGACACGGCCCATACAAATATTTCAAGGACTCACTGAAGAAGTTCCTCTCTGCTTTCCACATTAACCATTGAAAGTTGGAAGCCCAGGCCATAGACTTGTGGTGCCTGGAGATGGTCCATCATGTGAGCTACAGACAACTTTGATACTCGGCAAAGAACTAATATGAAAGAGAGAGGAAAGAGAAGGATGGATCCAATTGTCCCGGCAATGACTACCCCTTCATTTGCACCCAGTATGGTAGATGCTGCTGGTCACAGACAGAATCATAGACTTCCTAGTGTGGAAGCAGGCCATTTAGCCCATCAAGTCTACACCAATCCCTCTGAATAATACCTGACCCTATCCCTATAACCCTACATTTCCCATGGCTAATCCACCTAGCCTACACATCCCTGAACACTATGAGGCAATTTAGCATGGCCAATCCACCTAACCTGTGCATCTTTGAACTGTGGGAGGAAACCTACGCAGACATGGGGAGAATATGCAAACTCGACACACAGTTGCCCAAGGATGGAGTCAAACGTGGTTCCCTGGCACTGTGAGGCAGCAGTGCTAACCACTGAGCCGCCAGACTAGCTACTGGCCGTACTTATTGAATACAGCCTTCCCAAAGTCTTCATTCTCTGAGAGAGGCCGGGAGAGAGAGAGAGAACACTGTGATATGTACATACTCAGACAATTGCCCTTGTGGTGTGGATGTTGCTGCCAAGGCCAGCAGTTTTTGCCCACTCCTAGTGGTCTTTTTGAATGACTTGCTAGACCATTTCGGAGCACAGTTATGTCGTGTTAAATTAGAGTTACAAGCCAGCTACAGAAGTGTTGGGCTGAAGTCACATGTAGGCGAGACTTTCCAAACTGAAGTTTCTTATCCCTGTACCATCATCTGCACATGCGTCCACATCCTGTGTTATGATGAACTGGGGTAATGTACCATAAATCGTGTCTGACTATTCTTGGTGTCATACCAAATGTTTCTTTTTTACCGTAAGCATTATGACAATTTACCTGACTTTCAGACCAAGGTTGATAGAAAACACAGACCAGGTTTCTGTATTACATAAGAATTATTATTTATTATTAAGCAATTTAATGACAGTACATGTAAACAGATATAAACTATTGACATATAACACTATTAACTAAAACTCTAATCCCTTCTAAACTCCCTGTTACATGCAGACACACATTCGCACAAATATCGACAAACAAGTCGTGAAAATAGATTATTGGCAAAGATAGACAGAAGCTGGAAAACCAGTTCAGTAGTCTTTGTTCCCCAGTTCCGATGTTGAGATGATCCTTTTCAGCTAGCCAGGCACTTGATGTTCAGCCTTTCTCTGGAAGCTTGCTGTAGTTTATAAGTAGAGTGTGACTGATGCACTCAGAAAATTTATCAATTCAAAAGTTACAGCTCATGGCAACTGCTACAGGAAAAGGTAATTGGTTTTCTTCAAGTTTATACCAAACTTTTTTACTGCAGAGAACAGGCAGCTTTTGCGAGGGACAACAACAGCACACCCATTCCTCTCTTTCTGTCTTAGTCTCTATAACTCGTCACAAACGAAAACAGAAATTGCTGGAAAAGCTCAGCAGGTCTGGCAGCATCTGGGGAGAGAAATCAGAGTTAATGTTTCAGGTTAAGAGCCCTTCTTCAGAATTGATGGTAGTGAGGCAAAAGTTGTTTTTTATGCAGAAGATAGGGTGGGGGTAAGGAGTGAATGATAGGTGGAGATAGATCCCAAAGAGAGAGAAGAACAAAAACCAAAAGAACTGCAGATGCTGTAAATCAGTAACAAAAACAGAAGTTGCTGAAATAGCTCAGCAGGTCTGACAACATCTGTGAAGAAAAGAATCAGTTAACATTTCCAGTACAGTGACCTATCCTCAGTTCTGAGGAAGGATCCCCAGACCCGAAATGTTAATTCTGATTTTTTTCTTCACAAATGCTGCCAGACCTGCTGAGCTTTTCCAGCAACTTCTGTTTTTGCTCCTGAGAGAAGATCAGTTGGACAGACAAAGGGGTGGATAACAGTTAGCCTAGGAGAATGAATAGCTACGAATGGGGACTATTAGTGGCTAAAAATCAGTTGTGTGTAATAGCAGACCATGTGATAACAAGGTCAGGGCTGTGAATATGGGATAAGGGCTTAGGAGAAGGTACCTCAAGTCCTAAAATTGTTGAACTCAATTTTGAGTCCAGAAGGCGCAGGGTCCCCAAGCGGAAAATGAGGTGTTGTTCTTCCAGTTTGTGCTGAGCTTTGCTGGAGCACTGCAGCAAGCCTGAGACAGAGATGTTGGCCAGGGAACAGGGTGGTGGATTGAAATGGCAGGCAACTGGAAGCTCAGGGATAACAAGGTGTGGAGCTGGATGAACACAGCAGACCAGGCAGCATCAGAGGAGCAGGAAAGCTGACGTTTCGGGTCTGGACCTTTCTTCAGAAATGGAAGCTCAGAGTCTTCTTTGCAGACAGCATGTAGGTATTCTGCGAAGCAGTCACCCAGTCTATGCTTCGTTTCCCCAACGTAGAGGAGACCAGATTGTGAGCAGCAAATGCAGTAGACTAGATTGGTTGAAGTGCAGGTGAAGTGTTGCTTCACCTGGAAAGTGTGTTTGGGCCCTTGGATAATGAGGAGGGAGGAGGTAAATGGGCAGGTGTTACACCTTCGCCAGTTGCAGGGGAAGGTGCAGTGAGGCTGTAGGGAGATACTGGGAGTGAAGGAAGAGTGGACCAGGGTGTCCCAGAGGGAATGGAATGCTGAAAAGGGAGGAGAGGGGAGTATGTTTCTAGTGGTGGCATCCTGCTGGGGGTGGCAGAAATGGTAGCCGATAATCCCCTGGGTGTGGATGCTGGTGGGATGGTAGGTAAGAACAAGGAGAACCCTATTGCTGTTGTGGAAGTGAAGAGAGAGGATTAGGGCTGAAGTGTGGGAAATGGTTTGAATCCGACTGGGGGCCCTCTCAATAATGGTGCTGGGAATCTTCAGTTGAGGAAGAAGGTGGACATTTTGGAGGGTACCTTGTTGAAATTGGCATCAACAGAACAGATGTGATGGAGGAACTGGGTAAATGGAACAGATTCTTTATTCATAGCAGGATGTGAGGACATAAAAGTAATTGTGGGAGTCAATTGGTTTGTGGTGGATATTCGTAGCCAGCCTACCCCCAGAAGTGGAAACAGGGATGTCATGAAAAGGAAGGGAGGAATCAGAGATGGACCAGGTGAAGGTGAGGGCAAGGTGGAAATTGGAAGTAAAATCAAGAAATTTTTCGAATTCTGGACAAGAGAGGGAAGCAGCACTGATGATATCACTGATATACCGGAGAAAGAGTTATGTGTGGGGTCTGGAATAGGACAGGAACAAGGAATGTTCCACGTACCGCACGAAGAGACCGGCATAACTGGGACCCATGCAGGTATCCATGGCCGCCCTTCTGACCTGAAGAAAGTGAGATGAGTTACGAAATAACTGCACAGAGGCTGATCCCATCCTCAAGTCATCCTTTATTTACTAGTGCACAGTACACAGGCTGTGGCCAGCCAGCTCGGAGTCAGTCCTCAACTGAGGAGATTCTAATCTCCTGGTTATTTTAGTCAGCCGAGGCTTTCCTGATTGGACCAGGTTAACAGCCCCAATCAAGAATCTTGTAGTTCATGAGATCAACCTGGCCCCAATCACTACAAGTTAAAAGAGAAGTTTTCAGGGTGAGGACAAGCTCGGCCAGGCGGAGGAGGCTGGTGGTGGATGGGGATGGTTCAGGCCTTTTCTCGGGAAGAAACGGAGAGCCCTGAGAGCATCCTGATGGGGGATGGGCATGTAAAAAGATTGCACATTTGCCTGCATTTGGCCCATATCCCTCTAAACCTTTCCTATTCGTGTGCCTGTCCAATTCTTTTAAATGTTGTAATTGCACTCATCTCTACCACTTCCTCTGGCAGCCTAAACACGCACACCACCCTCTGTGTGAAAAGTTGCCCCTCAGGTCCCTTTTAAATCTTTCCACTCTCACTTTAAACCTGTGCCCTCTAGTTTTGGACTCCTTATCTATGCCCCTCATGATTTTATAAATCTCTGTAATGTCATCCCTCAGGCTCCTGTGCTGTAGGATAAAAATCCCAGCCCATCCAGCCTCTCCCTATAGCTCAAACCCTCCAGTCCCAGCAACATTCTTGTAAATCTTCTCTGTACTCTTTCCACTTACAACATCCTTTCTATAGCAGGGCGACCAGAATTGTGCACAGTACTTCAAATGTGCCCTTAACAATGTTTTATTCAGCCGTACCTCCAGAGTCATGAGTCCATAATCTAAGTAGATATTCCAGTGCAGTAATGAGAGAATGTTGCCTAGCAGAGGTGCCGACGATCAGATGAGACGTTAAACTGTGATCCTGCCTGTCCTGTCAGGTGGATGTAAAAGGTCTCAACGCACTATTTGAAAGAGCCGGTGAATATCCCTCTGTTATCCTGGTCAATTTTTACCCCTCAATCAACCTTTCTGAAGCAGATGATCTGATAATGATCATGCTGCTGTTTGTGGGAGCTTGCTGTGCTCATGTTTCCTATATTGTAACAGTGGCTAGACTTCAAAAGTATTCCATTGGCTGTAAGGCATCTTACAGATAAATACGGTATTCTTCTTTTGCCATTTTAGTCACTACCCTGATGTACCTTGGCAGGTATGTATACAGTCATGCAGCATGGAAACAGACCCTTCAGTTCAACCAGTCCATGCCAAACATGATCCCAAACTAAACTAGTCCCACCTGCCTGTTCCTGGCCCAAATCCCTCTGAAAACCTCTCCTATTTGTGTACATATCCAAATGTCTTTTAAATGTTGTAATTGTGCCCAAATCCTCAGGGAGTTCATTCCACACCCACGAACAGCACTCTGTATAAAAAGTTTTCCCCTCAAGTCTTTTTTAAAATCTCTCTCCTCTCGCCTTAAAAATGTACCGCCTAGTTGTGAAATCCCCTTTCCTAGGGAAAAGACACTTACCATTAAAACTATCCTTACCCCTCACGTTTTTATAAATTTCTAGTTGTCACCTTTCAACCTTCCATGCTTCTGTGAAAAAGGTCGCAGTCTATCTAGCAACAAAAACAAGGTTGCTGGAAAAGCTCAACAGATCTGTCAGCATATGTGAAGCCTATCCAGCCTTTGTTTATAAGTTAAACTTTCCATACCCGGCACAATCCTGATAAATCTCTGCTGAACCCTCTCCAGCTTAATAATATCCTTCCTATAACTGGGTGACCAGAAATGGGCACAGTACTCCAAAAGATGCCTCACCAATGTCCTGTACAACCTTAGCATGACTTTGCAACTTCTATACTCAAAGGACTGAACAATGAAGTTGCAAAGTAACTTGTGCTGCTGCGAATGGTGTGAGCTCATTTCTACGTGGACCTTTAACTAGAAATTAGCGTTTGATTAATCTGAAAAGTTAACTCTTATTTTTCTTCACAGATGCTGCCAGACCTGCTGAGCTTTTCCAGCAATCTCTATTTGTATAGGGTTAAAAACAGAAAATGCAGGCGAAACTCAGCAGGTCTGGCAGCATCTTTGGAGGGAGAAACAGAGTTAAAATTTCAAGCTTGATTTGACTCTTGTTCAGAACTGAAGGGCTTCTTTTAATCCTGTGTAACAGGGTATAGAAACTTATGAATAGTGCCTACTATTGAACGGTTACACTACTAAAAGCAGCTATTTTATGCTGTTGTCCCATTTTAAATGCATGCATTGTTTTTACTGGAACCTTAAAATCATTAGTAATCATTCCAACCTCCCAACCTGTTCCATTCATTACTGTGAATGCTGTTCTTGCATGGTTTTGGTTTTAAATGCAGAAATCTCTGTGTCGAGGTCAACCTTTACACATGCTGTGTGATTAAAACATGACATCTTCTCAATTGGTTAGTGAGCATTCAGTTAGCCCACACACACACTGTTATCAGGGATTTTAACGTTTTAGAAAATAACTCTTACCTTCATTCTCCCTCTGTGTCCAGCTTGGAGGTCTAACAGGTAATCTATTCTCGTTCTCTGATATTGCTGAATCAGTCATTGTAAGTTGCATAAGAACATTCTGTATGGCTACATCTGAATTGAAATGTGGCATTTGCTTTTGCGACTTTTGTTTGTGCACCTTGAATTCATTTCCTAAATGTCTTTACCTTTTAACCACTCTCTCATCCTTCAGCAGTCTCCTGAAAGTTAACCATTTTAGCTAAGTAAAAACTGAAAGAACTGCGGAAGCAGGAAAGAGTGGTTAA
>NC_063347.1:13327825-13400639 GCF_021869965.1 Rhincodon typus
GAGGAGCAGGAAAGTTGACGTTTCGGGTCGGGACCCTACTTCAGAAAGGGGGGGGGGGGGGTGGTGCTGAGCTCCCTTCCCCCCTCTATTTCTGAAGAAGGGTGCCGACCCGAAATGTCAACTTTCCTGCTCCTCTGATGCTGCCTGGCCTGCTGTGCTCCTCCAGCTCCACACTGTGTTATCTCTGACTCCAGCATCGGCAGTTCTTACTGTCTCTATGTAGGTTACTCTGATACTTTCTTCTCTTGCTCTTTACGAATTTCTCAGTCATCTCTTGTTGAATTCTAACTTCTTCATAATCCTCAGGTTTCGTATTCTTTTTGTCAACATTATGCGCTACTTCCATTACTCTTTTGCATCATCTTTGACTGAATAATCATCTAATTGATGGCTACACATAGAGTAATAGTTTAAGGGAACAGCTTAAATATCTTGTCTTTATTTCATGTTTCTGAGGCTATAAAATGGAAAGAAAGGTGTAGGTAAGTTCTAAACATCTTCTGAAGCCAATGATCACATGAGAGCTTTGAAATCAACCCTTGGCTAATATTTGGGAGTATGCATTGGAGAGGGAGTGAAATACACATGCCCCATAGCAATGGATCACACAATCAGGGTCATGACTTGTTACTCCCTGTGATAGCATTGCTGAGATCAGGAACTCATTGTCAATGGAACTGCAGTTCTCCCACTCCTCCGTCTCACCATGTTTGAACAACTTCATGATTTATATTCTCAAACACAACATCCATAAATTAACCACAGGAATGTAACAAAAACCATTGTTGAGTGAAAGCAACTTTGACCTAAAGTATTTTGTTAATTATTTTGCTGTGGAATGATAGCAAGCTTCACAAATTCAACCTGTTGGTAGCGCATTTACATTTAATCTTTCATTAACTCATTTTCCAACATCCCCATTCTGATGCCAGTTACAGCAATGCCTTCATTTCTGGATATGGAAGGCTTGAGTTATAAAGAAACGCTGAATAGGCTGGGACCTTTTTCATTGGAGTGTAGGAAGTTGAGAGGTGACCGTATAGAAGTTTATAAAATTGTGACGGGTATAGATAGGGTTAATGGTAGATGTCTGTTCCAGAAGATGGGGGATTTCAAGACTGGGAGGCACATTTTTAATGTGAGAGGAGACAGATTTAAAAAAGACTTGAGGAGCAAATTTTTTACACAGAGGCTGATTCATATGTGTAATGAACTTCCTGAGGAAGTGATTGATGTGGGTAAAATTACAACGTTTAAAAGACATTTGGATAAGTACTTGAATAGGAAAGGTTTGGAGGGATATGGGCCAGGAGCAGGCAGGTGTGACTAGTTTAGTTTGGGATTATATTTGGTTCGGACTGGTTGGATCGAGGGGTCTGTTTCTGTGCTGTATGACTCTATGACCACATGAGGGAATTAAAAACCACAGGTTGACAATGGTGGCATAGTTGATACTTCAACAGTTGGTTTTATTGAATGTTAAGGTGTCAATAACAAAGCTGTGGAGGCAGGGCCAGATGGTTCAAAATTTGAGTTGGGAAATGGAAAATGAGTTCATACCAAGTTACTCGCTGACACCTCACAGTGGATAGATGGAGAGCACAATTATTGGCGATCTTAATAATGTGCCTATTGTAATGTGCTGTATTTGATCCAAGAAATTCTGGAAAAGTGGGAGATAAGGTTGAAAATGGAACATGGGGCAGGATTAGGCCATTCAGCCCCTCAAACCTACTTTGCCAGTCTAGATCATGGCTGATCATTCAGCTCATTGCTTTATTCCCATGTTATCCCCATATCCCATGATTCCATTAGAAACAAAAAAGCCATCAATCTCTTTCCTAAACTTACGTAATGACTAAACTTTCACCACTGTCTGTGGCAGGAGCTGCTGAGTTGATGAAGAAGACCTGTGATAGGGCGAAAGGCAGGAGAGATTGAATGACAAAAGAAGATGTAGGGCTAAAGGAGGTGGCAGTGAGACATGTAGAGAAACAAAAGATATGTCTGAAGGAGGCATGAATGGCAGAACCATGAACAAATGCTATCCAAAGAAGAAAAAAAAGGAAACCAGTAAAAAGAAACAAAATGGGAAGTCTGGAAAGCTATAAAATGCCTCATCAATGGATGCCAAGATGTGGAGGTGCCAGTGTTGGACTGGGGTGGACAACATCAGAAGTCACATGACATCAGGTTATATTCCATCAGGTTTATCTGAAATAAGAAGCTTTTGGATCGCTGACAAAGGAGCAATGCTCCAAAAACTTGTGATTTCAAATAAACTTGTCGGACTATAACCTGATGTTGTGTGACTCTTGACCTCGTCATTGGATGTGTGTGCTGCTCCTTGAGTTAGCGTTGAGTTCCCCTTGCGTGAAACCTGCTACATCTTTATCCTTTCCCAGTTCAAATGAAAGGTCATCAAGCTGAAATGTTAACTTTATTCCTCTCCACAGATGCTGCTGACCCCACTGAGTATTTCCAGCATCATTTGTTTTTATTCTTTTTCGGATTTCCAGCATTTGCAGTATTTTGCTTTTGTAACACAGCTGTTAATTGGTCAATGTTTACCTTGCCTCAGAACTTGTTTGGAATTGCATGTTAACAGTCTGTGGCACCAACTCTTGATTTACCGCCTTTTCCAAAATGGCACTATTGTAAATCTGTGAGAACAATGTTGTTTTATGATGAAACCATACAATAGCACATATTCAACTTGGACTGCAGAGATTCAAGAAAGCAGCTCACCACCACTTTCTCAAGGGCAGCTAGGGACAGACAATAAATGCTGGTTAGCCAGAGATGCCCACATCCCACGAGTGAATAAAATTTAACTTACTATGTTTTCAGGCTTTGCTGACTCTTACAGTCTCATAATGAACTTCCAGCCATTTATCATTCTTTATGCTTTGTGGTGAGTTTTGAGTGGAATGGAATGAAATGAAATGTAAATAGAACTATTCAATAACCTATCTTTCCACCTTCAGGGATCTGTAGATAAGCACGTCATGTCACTATATTTTTCTGAACTTTGTGTCCTGCCATTCATTGAGTACTCCCTCGTCTTGTTACTTCTTCCAAGGTGCATCACCTCACATTTATCAAGATTAAATTCCACCTGCCATTGGTCTGCCCAACTAAACAATCCATCTATATCTTCCTGTTACCTAAAACCTTTCCTCACTGTCAATAATCCAGAAACTCTTTATGCCAAACACAAACTTATTTATCATTGCCCCCATATTTTCTTCTATATTGTTTATATGAAGGTTTAGGATATATTAATATTCTTTGGAAACTTGGCTTCTGGAAATGTGTTTACATGCTTTTAAATGAGGCTTGTAAAAAACTATTAAGGTGAATAGTTCAGTGCTTAGATAGAAGAGAGAGAAATGAACTACAAGGTGCCTTATGACACAGGGAGACAAGGAGAACCATCTAGAAGTTCAAGGAATGTGCAGGTTTCTTTCAGAGACAGAAACATGTCATTCAGAGAGAAAAAGGCCTATAACAGTAAAAGTGCAGTTTAGCAGTCTGCAAAACAGTCAGGGCAGAAGAAAATATGTCTTTACCGGCTTAATGTCTGTAAGAGAAAAGCCCCTGAAAAAGAAGGCTGAGGAAGAGAAGTTTAAGGAAATAGTATTGAAACATAAGTGAGCTGTAATATCAAATTGTTTATGGATCACCAGAAGAGGCATTAACCAAAGAAATAGCATGAGTGACCATAGATTTGCCAAAAAGAAACCAATTACAGTGATATATACTGAACAAGTAATTTTAAAAGTGGAAACACGGTAACCCTTCTGTGATGTTTGAGTATCTCTAAGATTGTTCTTGAGGTTAAAAAGCTCGAATCTTTGCTTCAGTAATTTTTGGACAATGCAACAAAATTCATGTTTCTTTTCCTTTTGAGTGTAATAAACTTTGATCTTCCTTTGTTAGCACTACGTTGATAGCCTTTGCGAATTGTCAGTAACTGACCACCATGGTAAACAAATTGCAAAAGTAAAGCTTATCGCCTATCCAGCCAAGTTTCGCTCAGTGTAGTGGCAATTATTATTAACGCGAGCTGGAATCATAGCAATTCCTGGCGCATAAGTACAACAGTGAAACCCTAGGGATTGCTACCCTCTCTCAATCTAAATCCTTGTATGAAGTAGAGAGGGACTGCAGCTGAAAACACTTGGTTGATTTAGTAGGAATGGTGGTTTAATCTTCTTGAACTGAGAAATTGCCTCCAGTACACAGATCCAAGCTTTGTGCAGTATAAGACCCTCTTGCTATCATAGAAAAGTGATATACCAGCTTGTTACAAAGAGCAGCAATTCCGAATTGACCATATCTCAACACATGTTGGAGTCCGTGAAGATCTTTGCTCAATGGCAAAGCAGACATTGGTTAGAATACAGTTGAAGACAGAGGACTCTCACCCAGTAACATATTTCCCCCCCATGCTACTGACCAACCTCTCTTGACCAAGCTCAGACACATAATTGATATTATCGAGCAACTCCACTGTAGTTTATGAAAGAGACAGTGTATTCTGTTAAAGGATTTTGTTTGGGTTCAGGGAAAGAGAGATGAAGAACCTTGTTTTATTTGCTGCCAGGTGACATTATTTGCAAACAACTCAGATATCCAGTATTCAGCAATTTAGGGACAGTTTTTGTATTGCAGCTAGGGTGCTTCACGTGCCAGTCATATATTCTGCGAAATTATCGACATATGCTCAAAGTTTCTGGTCTCAAAGTCAGTGAAATCCCACACTTTAAAAATGCAGATGCTCTGATCTCCAACAGGAATGACTTGAGCTGGCCTAGTACTCATTGGATAGATAAGCACATGCCCAGCCAACGTTAGAGCCTATCTCCTCATTTGTCCTCCAAAAGAACAAATATTCAGAGTCACATTTACTCACCTCATGTTTGATTTCAGCTTCTCCTGTCTAATTTTCAAGGTTCACCTGTTAATACTTGTCTGTCTGTCTACCTGTCAATCTATCTAACTATCCTGTAGAAGGCTGTATTGTTAATTTGAGGCTGAGATTTTTAAGCAGTAAGGGAATCAGGGAAACAAGAGGAAAAGGCAGGAAAATGGTATTGAGGCTTGTCATGTCAGCCATGGTCTTATTGAATGACTTTGTTCCCTTTCTCATCTTTCTATCATTTGGGAATGTTCAGTCAGAGATAATTTTAGAGTTTAAGCAGTATCGCAGTGATGCGGACACTCAGCCAATAGCAGTAGGGGGTGGTCACCGATCTGGACCAAGTCCATTGAATCCTGCCAGTTGATTGCACTCTTGATAGTATTATGTGGAATCTAAATAGCTTCAAACTCGGACAATAGCATTTCCCTCCCCCATTGCCCCCTTCTAGAAGTCAAGCTCTGTTTGAAACTACTCTATCAGTTTATTTGTCATTAATTTTTATCCCAATCGTGAATGGAAATAGTATACGACATATGAAGGTAAAAGCCCATGGTGTTGGGGGTAATATATTAGCATAGATTGAGGATTAGCAAATTAACAGAAGAAAGAGACTTGGGTAAGGGTTGCATTTTCATGATGGCAACCTGTAACTAATGGAGTGCCACAGGCATCACTGCTGGGGCCACAGTTATTTACAATTTATATTAATGAATTGGATGAGGTGTGTGAATGTATCTCAACCAACTTTGTGTATGATACAAAAATAGTTGGGAAGACAAGTTGTGAAGATGACACTAAAAGTCTACAGAGCGTTATTGACAGATTACGTGAGTGGGAAAAATACTTGGCAGATGTAATATATAGGAAATCTGAAATTATGCACTTTAACAATAGGAGGGCTGAGTATTATTTAAATGGGAAAAACTGCAGAAATCTTCAACACAGAAGAATTTGGGAGTCCTCGTGCATAAATAACAAAAAGCATACAAGTTCAGCAAGGGATTGGTATGGTAAATAGAATATTGAACTTTATTTCAATATTAAAATAGACATTGGTTGGATCAATACAAGGCATTGGTTAGGTCACACCAAGAATACTGTGAACAGTTTTGGTCCTTTTATCTAAGGAAAGATATACACTGGAGGAAGTCTAGAGAAGGTTCTTTAGGTTAATCCTGGCTATGGAGTGATGCCCTTATGAGGGGAGGTTGAGTAGTTTAGTTCAGTACTTATTGAAGAATGAGAGATATATGAGAAGAATCAGAAGAATAATCGAAACATACAAGGTTCTTAGGGGGCTTGACAGGGTAGATGCAGAAAGGTTGTTTCCCCTGTGGGAGTGTCTAGGACCGGAGAGGATAATCTCAGAGCAAGGGATCACCCAATTACAGTTGAAGACTCTCAACCAGTAACATATTTCCCCCCCATTCCCCCATGCTAGAGGAGTTGAGATGAGGAGGAATTTCTTCTATCAGAGAGTAGTGAATCTGCGGCATTCTTTACTGTAGATGACTGTAGAAGCTGGATCATTATACTCGTTGCAGAGATAGACAGACAGATTTTTAATCAGTAAGGGAATCAAGGGTTATAGGGAAAAATCTGAAAAGCGGAATCGAGGACTACCAGATCAATCATGATTTCATTGAATGGCAGAGTGGACTCAATGGACTGAATGGCCTACTTCTGCTCCTTCACCTTGTGGTCTTATAGGGAGCCTGAGAAGGTTGAGAAAGTAATAGCTGGGTTTTTAAAATTTTAAGGTTTAAGTGCTTATTGCTATTAAAATCTGAATTGGATCGCAACTTTTGGAGATTGCGAGTGTGCAGTTTAACATGGAATTCAGGAAGTTACTGCCTGAGTTTCCGGCTCTTCAGAATCTTCATTATGCTGGTATCTGATCAAAAAATTACATTGAAACATATGGAACAGCATCAAGGTGCTTTACTTATGTGATAGATATCCACTAAATTGGCCAAAAGAGTTAGTGTTTGACCGTTCCAGTGTAAGGAATTTTTATAACGGTGTGGCATGTTTAATCTTGAGCAAACAACTTTTAACTCAAACGTTTAAAAGTTTGAGGACTTGTCCTTTGGTACTGTAATTCTTCTTGAAGTTTTAAATAATCGAAACAAAGCAGAAACTTTTTCTTTCTGTCCATCTTATTTCTGTTGTATCTAAACCCATTTTTGTTTCCCTCTCTTTATTTTGCCCCCTGCACCTGATCTGACATTTCGTTCACTTTTAGTTAGTACTTCCAGATTCAGACTCTGAGCTGCTGAGTAATAGTCCTTTAAAACGATCAGCCAAGGTGATAGAGATAGTAGGAACTGCAGATGCTGGAGAATCTGAGATAACAAGGTGTAGAGCTGGATGAACTCAGCAGGCCAAACAGCATCAGAGGAGCAGGAAGGCTGACGTTTCGGACCTAGACCCTTCTTCAGAAAGCTTTCCGAAGAAGGGTCGAGGCCCGAAACGTCAGCCTTCCTGCTCCTCTGATGCTGCTTGGCCTGCTGTGTTCATCCAGCTCTACACCTTGTTATCTTAGCCAAGGTGATAGATGCCCTGACACATGGGTCTCTGGTACTGTATGGAAGGTGCTGCATAGAAATGGCTTTTGAAAGTTTCTGTGTGAAACAACAGTGGGTAAAAAGTGTAAAAGTATAGCTGGTACCACTTGTTTTGCTACTGAGAGCAAGATTTGGCCCATCAATGATAAGTAAAGGCTGTAACAAAAATAAAGTTGCTGGAAAAGCTCAGCAGGTGTGGCAGCATCTGTGAAGGAGAATACAGAGTTAACATATCGGGTCTGGTGACCCTTTCTCAGAAACGTTAACTCTGTTTTTTCCTTCACAGATGTTGCCAGACCTGCTGCGCTTTTCCAGCAACTTTGTTTTTGTTCCTGATTTACAGCATCCACAGTTCTTTCATTTTTTTTGATAAGTAAAGGCTGTGTTTGACAATATATTTTTTCTTAAAATGTTTTAATGCTTTTTGTATTTTTGCAGGAGAGGTAATTTTCACCTGTGTCCAGACAACAAGTAAGGGAGCATGGAGTGTGTTCAGGTGGCCAAAGAGGCTGAAATGGTGGAGATTATTCCAAATGGCAATCATGTAGAAGATCTGACTGTACCAATCAAAATGCAACATGAGGAGGACAGGTATGTGAAGTCAACTGAACATTTGCTTGAATAGATCTGTTATTTTACAACAGGTTCTAGACATTCTTATTGCTGGTGATGAGACATATGCATGGTTGTCATACCAACATGATGGTCTTGTTGCCCAAATAATTAGAAGTTATTCCATCTACTGTATCTATTGTACTCATTGTTTTCTCTGGCTCTCACCACGTCAAGCAGCATGCTTGGCTGAGAATTGAGCTTGCTTCCAATCAAATGGAAGGTGAGCAACTACGGAGGCTACTCCGGTCCCACACCAAGCCATCCAGAGAGCAGAGACATTGTGAAATGACTCCCTCGCTGCACTTCCCCCTCGTTACTCTTTCAGTTGAAAGAGGTACACATTGGTGCTGGCAGTCTAAGCTGAACAAAGGTACTTCATGTTGTAATGCCAGCGCCGAAACCCTGAGGATGAATGATAGATAACAGGAGCAGGAGTTGACCATTCAGCTCAACAAGCCTGCTCCACCATTCAATATGATCATGGTTGATCATCCAACTCAATACCCTGTTCCTGCTTTCTCCCCACACCCTTTGATCCTAAGAACAAATCTGACTCTTTCTTGAAAACATTCGTGTTTTGGTGTCAACCATTTTCTGTGGCAGAGAATTCCATAGGCTCACCACTCTCTTGGTCAAGAATTTCTTCTGATCTCAGTCCTAAATGAGGACTACACTATGACCCGTTGTTCTGGACTCCCAGGTCATTGAGAACATTCTTCCTGCATTTACCCTGTTTAGTCCTGTTGAATGTTATAAATGTCTATGAGATCCACTTAATTTTATAAACTCCAGTAAATAGGTTTCCTACTGATCCAATCCTTTTTCATTCATCAGTTCTGCCATCCCAGGAATCAGACTGGGAAACTGCTGCTGTGTTCTCTTCATAGCCTTCTTCAGATCTGCTTCCCCCTCACAGCTTACCATTCCCCCAAACTTTGTGTCATATGGAAAGTTGGAGACATTACATTTAGACTTACATTTCAGTTCCCTCATCTAAGTCATTAATATACTGTATTATATACATGTAATTACATCTTGTGAATAGCTGGCATCCAAGCACTGCTCCCTGTGGTACTCTACTGGTCACTGCCTGCACTTGGAAAAAGACCTAACTATTCCTACTCCTTGTTTCCTGTTTGCCAACTAGTTCTCTGTCCATGTCAGTACCCTACCCTCAGTCCTGTGTGCTTAAATTGTACGTGCTATTCTAATGTATGAACCTTCCAAATATACTACATCCACTTCTCAACTCAACTGGCTACATCCTTGAAAGTTCTATCAAACATGGTGTGCAGCCAACACAGGTATTTTTTTTAAACTCAGTAATTTTGACCTGATTATAACTTAACCCAAGTAGCAAAAACAAATGGGCTCTGAGATTAAGATTGCTATGCACTATTCACTTTCCATTTTTGCTCTGCCGCAGTGTTTACTGGGATCATCCACTAGCCATCATCAGTGGTTGCCTGAATCAGCAGGAAGCCTCATTACTGTTTCCTGTCAATTGGAACCCTGATAGAAGGGACATAGCTCAAAGAGGATGCGGTGAATACAATCAATTATCTCCGGAGTAGGAGTTCATCTCTGCACTCCAAAGAAGGACCATATAGCATTGTTACCCTGGGCTCTGTTCCCTGCCTTGTCTCCTTGGGATGATCTAACTCTCCTACAGCACTGACCTAATGCCTGTCACCTAAGTGTGGCTGCAAGCTGCCCGACTTCGTGCCAGCCTTGAGCCGATGAGTGACAGTGGTGGCTACAATTGAAGCATGTGGGCCACCAAGAGGAACAGAAGGGGCATTCTACCCACTCCCCACCCATTCTCTACCCAGAGTTATTCTTACTGTTTAAACACTGGGATATATTTCTCAGATGAGTAAGAAATGAGCAGCAATTGGACTGCCTGTTTTAGAGTCCTCAGTGTACTGCTAAGCCGCAGCGAGCCTCTGATATGTGTAGGCCTTGTCATTATACTACAATCTGTCAGTGAGATCACTTAACTACAAATATCTCTGCTCCACTGGGTTTTGAGGATTTCTTTCATTAGAATCTGTTGCTTTGGGAACAAGTGAATTCCCCTGGCTCAGTTCTGAAAGCATCAAGCAACGGTGGAACGTACCAGACATTTCCATTTCCTTCCAGAAAATCACATTTTTGTTGATTTGCCTCCAGAAAATCCTTTGGTGTATTTATTTTGGAAGGTATTATTAACGCAATAAATGAGGCTGAGCTTTAATTAGCATATCAATGGATTTTGTGGTTCTATTTTTAAGTTCCTTACACGAGCATTTATTCCCGTTCCCTCAGAAAAAAGCATGTTTGTCGCATCTTCACAAACTCACTTTTAAAAGGAGTTGTTTCTGTTCCTCTTCATTTGACATTGAATCTTTCAGTTGTTGGGACAGTCCTCCCTCTCCAAGAAATGAGCAACACACGAAGGCATGGGAAAGAAATTGGATGACATTCGAGTTTTCAGTTCTGGAGAGCTATTAATTTTGTTTCTCACAATTCAAATACTCTCAGCCCTCACTCAAAATATATTGCCTCTCAAATTGCACAGTTGGGTACTGGCATAGGAATCCCTAATATGTTTTTGTGACTTCCTATCCTACATAACGGATACTTAAGGTTCTCTTCCTGCCCCTTCTGTTAATTTACCAACAGGAGTAGGCCATTCTGCCCCTTGAATTGTTCCACCATTCAGAGAGACCATGTGATCTAAGAGTCAGTCATATTGCTCTTGGTCTGAAGTCACATATAGGCCAGACCAGGTAAGGATAGTTTATTATCCTTCCTAAAGGACATTAGGGAGCCACTCGGGCATTTACAATCATCAAAGGTAGCTTTATGACACCAATACTTAGATGAATTTTACCTTTCACCAGCTGCCATAATGGGATTTGAACTCATGTTCCCAGAACACTAGCGAGGGCCTTCGTTTTCCTTGCACTTGTACTTTTCAGAGCAAAAAAGAATATCATAGGTTGTGCTCACCATCACTTTCTCCAGGGCAACTAAGAATGAACAATAAACACAAGCCCACCCAACTAGGCTCACATCTCTTCAATGAAGGAAAAGAATTGCCATAAGTAAATCTCTGGTTTGATTTATTTCCCTTTCTACTCTTTGAACTCAAGTGTCAGATAGACCCTCCATAACATTGAGAGGTGAGGTAAAGTTATGATTAAATAGTAATTGCACATACTTAACATTTGTGAAGTCAGAAGTCACATGACACCAGTTTATTGTCCAACAGGTTTATTTGAAATCACAAGCTTTCAGAGCGTTGCTTCTTCATCAGTCGAAGTGGAACGAGCAGCACTCCGAAAGCTTGTGATTTCAAATAAACCTGGTAGACTATAACCTGTGTCATATGATTTCTGAACTTGTCCATCCCAGTCCAAGACCTGCACCTCCACACCTTGACATTTATGCACATTTCAGTCTCGTTTCTCTCCATCCAACCCATAGGTACGAAGATAATGAAGGAAACTCAGCCGAGTGCGATGAATTCCTGCCTCATTCAGACACTGAGAAGAAACCTACCCGTTTCACAGATGTGAGTTGTTTGGATATTTGTGAAGAAAACATTGTTCCTCCTCCACTGGGGAACGTGCTAAATTTAGTCAACTGGATCAGAGCAGAACTTAGGCCCTCAAGTGAATGGTTGGCAATTCTGAGAATTAATCAACAAATTTTTTTTTATCTTCCTTGATTTTTGGTGTTTAATATTTTCTTTCTTATTACAGTTTGAAGGGAAAACCTCATTTGGAATGTCAGTATTCAACCTGAGCAATGCCATCATGGGCAGCGGTATCCTGGGCCTGGCATATGCGATGGCCAACACAGGCATTGTCCTCTTCCTGTAAGTACAGCTTTTATACGTTTCATTTGGTCACCTTTCTCTCTATTTCCACACTTTGGGCACGCAGTATCCACCGTCAAGAGAGCAACCAGGTCATAAAATCATTCTATGCCATGGAAGGAGGCCATTTAGAACTTCTGTACTTCCACTATTTTAATAAGCAGGAAGTTCCAGGCCTTTACCGTTCACTGTATGAAACATTTTTCCTTGCATCTCCTAGAATCTTAAACTTATGCATCCTCAGGGAGGGGATGGCCTAATGGTATTATTGCTACACTACTAATCCAGCCATCCAGGTAGTGATATGGAGACTTGGGTTGGAATCTCGCCATGGAATTCGACCAGTAAAAATCGGAATTAAGAATTTAATGACCATGAAACTGTTACCAATTTTGGGAAAAGCCATCTGGTCCACTAATGTCCTTTGGGGAAGGAAACCATTGTATTTACCTGGTCTGGCCTGTATGTAACTTTAGACTCATTGCAATGTGGTTGATTCCTGACTCTCAATTAGGGATGAGCTGTAAATGCTGGCCTAGACAGTGACGCCCACATCCTGTGATTTATTTTAAAAAAAAACTAGGCCTTGCACCATCTGCTAATAGGGACAGCTTTTTTATCTAAACCTGTCTTGCACACCCCGATTAAATCTCTTCTAAATCTCCTTTGTTGTAAGGATAACAGTCCCACCTTATCCTGGAGCTAAAATTTCCCATTCCTGGAAACATTCTGATAAATATTATCTACATCCTCTTAATGACCATCCCAATCTTCCTAATATGTAGTGTCATAGAGTCATGGAGGTCTGCAACACAGGAAAAGGTCCTTTGGCCCATTACTTTGTATCCTTTGGCATCACAAGTACACATCTAAATACTTCTTCAATGTCATGAGAGTTTTTGCCTCCACCATTCTAATAGGCAGTGAGTTCCAGACTCCCACCACCCTCTGGGTGAAATGGTCTTTCCTCACATCTCTAAACTTTTTGCCCATTGTCTTAAATATTTGCCCCTACTTATTGATCTCTCTATCAAAGGAAAAGTTCCTTCCAATTTACCCTGTCTCTGCCCCTCATAATTTTATAATTCAATCATGTTCCTGCTCAATCTCCTCTGCTTCGAGGAGAACAACTCCAGCCCATCTAAGTTATTTTCATAACTGAAACTCTCCAGCCCAGGCAACATCTTCGTAGACCTCCTCTCTACCCTTGCCAGTGCTATCACATCGCTCCTATAATGTGGATTCCAGAACTACACACAATACTCTAAGCTGTGGCTTAATGAACGTTTTATACAGTTCCAGTGTAACCATACTGCTCTTAAACTCTATGACTCGATTTATAAAGGCTTACGTAGTATACCATAAGCTGCCGTAACCACCTGCCCTGATGCCTTAGGGGACTGGTGTACATGCACACCAAGGTCCCTCCGATCCTTGGTGCTTCCAAAGGCCCTACCATTCATCATGTATTCCCTTAACTTGTTTGTGCTGCCCAAGAGCATCACCTCATGTTTATCTGGATTGATTTCCATTTGCCACTGATCAGTCTATCTGAACCATCTGTAATCTAAGCCTATCCTCCTCACTATTTACCACCCACCAATTTTTGTATCATCTGCAACCAGTGCTAGATGTAATATCCTAGTTGCAGCCAAACCAGAATGTTATAGCTTTATCTACTTTTAGACCGCTATCTATTTTTATAGAACTTTTTTTTTTATATAGAATCCCTACAGTGTGGAAACAGGCCCTTTGGCCCAACAAGTCCACACCAAACCTCAGAGCATCCCACCCAGACCCATCCCCTTATAACCCACCTAAGCTACCCTTCCCTATACACTATGGGCAATTTAGCCCAGCCAACCTACCTAACCTGTACATCTTTGGACTGTGAGAGGAAACCAGAGCACTCGGAAGATACCCGCACAGACACAAGGAGAATGTGCAAACTCCACACAGACAGTCACCCGAGGGTGGAATTGAACCCGGGTCCCTGGTACTGTGAGGCAGCAGTGCTAACCACTGAGCCACTGTGCAGCCCCAATCTATAGCATTCTTTGATTGGCAATCAGGAAGTATGCCTGGATAGACTGGAGTGATGTCCCTTTTGTTTTATTCCACTCCCTTTTTTGTGTGGAAGTGGTTTTCCTCAATGCTTTCAAATAATTCATGTCCCAGTGTATCACAGTCACAAAGTCCACCAGTGTGTAAGCCAATATTCGGAGCTTGCAAAAGGTTGAGGGTTACAGATAGTCCATGGGCCACAGCTTAAACACCCCTTCTCCACATCAGTAGTGAATGATGAAGGTTGTATTGTAATGGTGCCATTGTTTTGTCTGTGTAGTGATTGGATCGAGATTGATCAGGTGCATCTCATTGAATATGAGTTCCCTGATTGGCCCAAATTAAAGCGCCAATCAGGGAGCCCTGGCTGACAGATATAAACAGGAAATTCGGGGATTCTCCTCACTCTAGGAGCTGGCTCTGAGTTGGCTGATCAGAATACATGTACTGTGCCTGTGTAAATATAGGACGACTTGGTGATGGGCTACCGGTCTCCGTGGAGTCATTTCAGTCTGCACAACCATTTGGAGTCCATATCTGGGAGAACCCAGATAAACTTGGATTGTCCATTGAAATTTGGCCTTTTAGGTTCTTGATCTCCTTTATGCTGGCTCTGCCACACGCGACAAATCTAAAATTAAACAATATCGTCACTGGGCATTCTCCTGATCCCACTGCATCCATCATCACCAGGATCTGTGAAAATTTTACACCCCTTAAATGCTTTGCATTGCCTATTAACCAGCTGCTTAGCAAGGCCAAACTTCATTTATCCATTAAGGTTGAAATTTCAGTGTATAAAGGAACCAAGTCATGTCTCCATTTTCTCCTCAAATGAAAGTATCTGTTTTTCTAATGTACTTCTAACCAACAAGGGCAAAACAATTTGTCTAGAAGTATAAAAAAGCCAAAAAAACTGCAGATACCAGAAATCAGAAACAAAAACAGATATTGCAGGAAAAACTCATCAGGTCTAGCAGCATCTGTGGAGAGAAATCAGAGTAAACGTTTCAGGTCCGGAACCCTTCTTCAGAACTGCCTAGAAGTATGTTTGTTTGTATTTATAGAAACATGGCTGACTGAAATTGAAGATGAGCATCAACTATCCTCCCCAACTCTTTCTGCTCAGAATCCATCTCTGGGAGTTTATCGAGTTGTAATGTCTGTAACAATGAGATGGCAGGTTTAAAGGCTGCTTTGTATTCATAATTACAAAATCAAAACAATTACTAAACTAAGTACACCTAGTCTTCACAGCTCAAGTTCCATAAATGCTTGTGGTGAACCACTAATACTGTCGGAGTAGCTTTGTTAGATGTGACTTAACTTTTTACACCAAGAAGCCAGATCAAAGGCCAAAAGTCAAGGTTTGTAGTATAATACAGCTTCAAAGCTGAAAGGAATATGAGAAAGATGAGGTAAATCATAGACTAGTGATGACACGACAGCTGGTTAGAGTTTAAAACCGTATAAGATAGAGAAGATGCAGAGAGATGGTTAATTCAGTTTTGAAAGTTTGCAATGTTCTGAATCTTTACTCCATCACAATCGGGAGGAATGGAGTACTGAGTAAAAAATATATCAAACCCTAGTGGGAGCAGCATGTTTTATCACTGATTGTGGCATTAGTCTGTTCGCCTAATGGATCCTCGTCTGTCGGAGAAGATGAGACATTTTAAATGATACCAAGCTGCTTCTTCCAAGGAGAGAAAATACAAGCTGTCCAGTAAACTAGGGACAGATCTTGTGCACTTCCTGAGAGAAGAGAACTGCTATAGAACAAATAAAAAGAACCATATTCTAACAGTCTAGTAATAAGTAAGTATAGAATGATTGCCAGAAATGTCCAAAAATACTGATATTCAACCCATTGTTAAATTGCTTAAGGTTATAGATCACAATTGCAAATGATCATCTAGAATTTAGCCATTTAGAATGTGTGCCACTTCATGACAATGAACAAGTAGGGGCATAACGCAAGAGCTACAGATATATGGATTGGTTTACTGAAGTTCTATGACTTTGTTGAGAAAAGGCTATTAAGTGTGAAACCATGTTGAAAAGCATACACTATCTTATTCATGTCTACCTCAATATTCTCTGGTCCTCATTTCTTCTCTGCAGTCTTTGATGAAATGATTTTATCTGGAAACTTTTCTTTTATAATTCATTCATGAGATGAGAGCATTGCTGGCTAACAGCATTTAATGCCCATCTTAATTGCCCAGAGAGCAGTTAAGAGTCACCCACATTGCTGTGGGTCTGGAGTCACATGTCGGCCAGACGAGGTGAGGATGGCAGTTTCCTTTCCTAAAGGACATTAGTGAACCAGGTGGGCCTTTCCTGACAATCAACAATGGATTCATGATCATCATTAGACACTTAATTCCAGATATTTATTGAATTGAAATTCCACTGTATGCTGTGGCAGGATTCGAAACCAGGTCACCAGAACATTATGTCTCTGGGTTAACATGATGTGGAGTTAACAGTCCAGCAATAGTACCACCAGGCCATTGTCTCCCCTAAAAGCTATAGGTCATTGGAGAGGATGGTGCAATTAGTGAATCAGAGACAGTAAAATTTAAGAAGGTAAGTATGGTGTTTCTCACTGTAACATAGCAACAACTTGCATTTGTATAGTACCATTTAGCGACCCAGGGGTCATTAGATGGCATTGAGCCAAATAGCACACTACCCAAATTGTGATCCAAAATTTAGATTTTAAGAAGCATTTTAAAGGAATGTAGACAGACTATGTTGCTGGTGGGGTTAATGTGGGGAATTTCTGAGCTGAGAGCCTTGCTAACAGACGATATGGATGCTATTGGTGGGCAGGAAGGAAGCCAAGATGACCAAGAAGCCAGAATTGTAAGAGTGTACAGTGGAAGATGCTATATGTATGGTATTATTTAACGTCTCAGTAGAACTGAGATTTCCAGCAGCCAATTAATTTTCCATCTGCAACAGTCCTGTGCCAGCAGATGATCTTTTCCCACCTTGTCCAAAACACAAAATATGAAATAAATCTAACAGCATTTCAGACATTTTCAAGACTTCATGTTTATGTAGAATCAGAGACAGCTTTCACTTGGAACGTAGATTGAGCATAAAGAGGTGCTGTTGACTCGGACGTAATGGTGTCAGTGGTGTGGACGGGCTAATATGCACGTAGCCTATAAGTGTCAACAATACGTGCACTGTACTGTTTGAATGCTTGAGGTCTGAAGAATGGATTCTGAGGGGTGTTAGAAAATGCACTGAGAATCGGTTCAGTTATGCCAGATATTCCATCAAGAAGCATGAAGTAGGGTGATCTGTGCCTCTTTTCAGGAATTCAGTTCTATACATAGACACTTAAGAATGTGTTTCTGAGATGCATGTCTAATTCATTTTTCCAGCAGTGGCTTCAGCAATAAAAGGAAAACTGTGGGAGATTATGATATTCTCTGAGTTCCTTGGTTACGTTACAGCTGGAAAAAAACAGTCCATTAGCTTTAAATGCAAGAATGACAGAAATGTTACAGCACAGAGGAGACCCTTCAGTCCACTGTGTCTGTACCAGCTGTCCGACCAAGCAATTTACTTTGTCCCATTCTCCCAACTTCTCGCCACAGCCCTGCATATTCTTCCTTTGCAGATAGAAGTCTAACCTTCTTTTCAAAGCCTTGATTGAAACCACCCCAACACATTCTCCGGTTGTGCATTTCAGGCCTTAACCACTCACTGTGTGAAAAAGCTTTTTCTCAAATTGTTTTTTTTTTTAACCCTTTCATGAGTGGGAAAAGTCTGTCTACTCTGTCCAGACCCTTCATGATTTGAATATCTCCTTCAGATCTCCACTCTGCCTTCTCTTTACCAAGGAAAACTGTCCTAACTTCTCCAATACATGTTCATAACAGGTTCGAGGGCAGAGGAACTTCAAGCTCATGAATCTTTTCTACACTTGCAGAAGACTCTGAGAAATTTTGCTGAGGGGCTCCCTGATGGAGATGTACCACCTGAACTGTCTCACTTTGTTAGGGGGTACTCCTGAGGGAGTAACATTTTAGAGCTGAGTAGAAAGAGTGTGGAAAGAGGAGACAATTGTCAGCCTGTGGACATTGTGTGGGACTGGATTAAACATAGAAAGTAGGAGCAGGAGTAGGCCATTCAGCCCTTCAGCCTGCTGTGCCATTCTGTTTGATCAAGGCTGACCCTCTATCTCGATGCCATATTCTTCCAAGATGGTGGCAGCAGGGGTTGGCAACATTTAGCTCCTGCACACAGGTCTTGACTGCGCATGGCTCATGTGGCAGGTTCTGCCGCAGCCACACGGCTTCAGCTTTGTCTTTCCAGCTTGGTAACATTTTTTTTTTGTTTTGGTTGCCCTGGGGCCCTCTCATGACATCCTCCTGCGGGAGGCCGGAGCCCCAGATATCTCCATCCCTACTCGATCTTGGGTGGCAGCATTGAAAAATGAACCAGGACCCCCATTGATCAATTCAGAGCCAGGACCCCTCGGTCGACTCGGATCCAGGACCCATCATTCGATGTCCGGCATTGGAGGAGGTGCGGGACCAACTCAGAAGCGATGAAGCTGATGGTGGTGGAAAAGGAGCACATTGCCAAGACCCTGGGGACGATGCCGGGTGGCACCGGCTGGAGGAGCAGAGAGGGTGAAGTCTACAGAGAGGGAAAGATGAACTTTTGAAGCTGTTTCAGTTTTACTAATTTCAATTTAATATTAATTTATTCAGTATTTTACCATTTATACCATTTATTCAGTAATTTATTCTGTAATCCAACGTGGTGACATTATCCACTTTTCACTGTACCTAGGTACAAGTGACAATATTAAATAAATGTAATTCTAAATAAGCTCAAATCTATTCCAGCTTTTGGCCATACCTCTAGGTGCCTTTAAAATCAAAAAATGTATATATAGCTCATGAATATTTTCAGTGACTTGGCCTCCCCAGCATTCTCTGGCAGAGAATTCCACAGGTTCACTACCCCTTGCGTGAAGAAACTTTTCCTAATCTCAGCCCAAAATGGATTACCCTGTATTTTGAGAATGTGTCCCCTGGTTCTAACTCCTCAACCAGTGGAAACATCATCCCTGCATTTAGTCAGTCCAGGTCTGTTAGAATTTCATACGTTTTAGTCAGATCTCCTCTCATCCTCCCAAACCCTAGTGAACAAGGCACCAGTTGAACAAATTTCACCTCATGAAACAGTCTTGTCATCCTTGGTATCAGCTTAAAAAACCTCAGTTGCAGTCCCTGAGTGACAAGTGTATGTTTTTGATGTAGAGAGATCAAAACAGCTTGCAATGCTCCAGGTGTGGTCTTACCGAGGTCCTGTATAACAGCAGTGAGATATCCTTACTTCTAAACTCAAATCCTGCCTGACCACTTTCATTGACTGATACACATGGACACCCAGATCCCTTTGTCTAACCACATTTCCCAGTATATCACTATTCAAATAATATTCTACCTTTCTGTTTTTCATATCCAAGACTACAACTTCACATTTACCCATGGTGTTCTGTATCTACCACGTTTGCCGACTCTCTCAACTTGTCTAAATCATCTTGAAGACTCCTTGCATCCTCCCCACAACTCACGGAGTCCCCCTGTTTTGGGATTGTGAGTTGTGAGGAGGATGCAAGGTGACTTCAAGGATTGTCTACATTGTGATCCCTCTTTTGCTAGAAAGTGATAGAACCATGGTGGCTGAGTGGTTAGCACTGCTGCCTCACAGCGCTAGGGACCTGGGTTCGATTCCGCCCTCAGGTGACTGTCTGTGTGGAGTTTGCACATTCTTCCAGTGTCTGCGTGGGTTTCCTCCCACAGTCCAAAGATGTGCAGGTTAGGTGGATCGGCCATGCTAAGTTGCCCATAGTGTTCAGGGATGTGTAGATTAGGTGGGTTATAGGGAAATGGGTCTGGGTGGGATACTCCTTCAGTCAGTGTGGACTTGTTGGGCTGAAGGGCCTGTTTCCACGCTGTAGGGATTCAATGAATCTTGCATGATATGCACCTTGGAACACCATCCTTTTAGGTTTACACTCTTAATTTCTTTATTATTGAACACTACTTTCATTGCTCATGAGTCTGAAAAGGTCCAGCTGATTGAGGGGGAAAAGACTCTGATGTACTCTGAATTATGGTTTAAAAGCATCAGGCAGGTCTGAACTGATTCTTATTAATCTGGCATGTACAGGATCTGGACATGAACTCCAACATCCCAAACATACCAAGTTGTTTGAAATAAAAGAGAAAATGTTGAAAGTCCTCAGCAGTTTTGGCGGAAAGTGAGAGAGAAGGAAGAGAGCGAAAGCAAACCAGCAAAGGGAAAGGGAAAGGAAAGGAAAGGGGGGTTGAGATTACCACTTGAAATTGTTGAATTCTGTGTTGAGCTTAGGGACTGTAAAGTGTCTAAATGAGAGTTTAGATGAAATTTCTCAAGCTTATGTTGAGGTGCATTCGAATACAACATGAGGACAAGGACAAAGGTTAGTGTGCAACCAGTGTGCAGAATGAAAATGGCACATGTCCAGGTCATGCTTGCAGACTGAGTGGAGTTGCTCTGCAAAAGCAGTTGCTTAATCCACATTTGGCCTCCCCAATATAGACAAGATTGCATCATGAGCAGTGAATGCAATGTACTGAATTGAAAGAAATAAATATAAGTCACCTTGCCGTGGACGGTGAGAGGGAGGAGGTAAATGGCAATGGTTACTCTGCTGATGCTTGCATGGAAAGGTGCCTTGGGGTGTGATACGGGTTTTACGGGGTGATTAAAGAATAAGCCAGCTTGCTTTGGAGGGAACAGTCTCTCAAAAAGTTGAAAGGAAAGGAAAGGAAAGGAAATTTGAGTTAAATTAGGTTATTAATTAATTTACTTTAATTAGGTAAAACACTTGCCTTCTTTGCTTAGATCTTTGAGTGTAGGAGTTGGGACGTCATGTTGAGGTTGTACAGGACGCTGGTGAGGTCTGTTCTGGAGTACAGTGTCCAGTTCTGGTTGCCCAGTTATAGGAAGGATATTCTTAAGCTGGAGCGGGTTCAGAAGAGCTTTGCCAGGATGTTGCCGGGAATGGAGCGTTCAAATTATAAGGAGAGGCTGGATAGGCTGGAACATTTTTCACTGGGATATTGGGGGTTGAGGGGTGACCTTATTGAGTTTTATAATATCATGAGGGGTATAGATAAGGTGAATAGCAGGTGTATTTTCCCTAGGGTGGTGGAGTTCAAGACTAGGGGCTATATTTTTAAAGTGAGCGGAGAAAGATTTAAACAAGACATGAAGGGCTGGTTCATGTGTGGAATGAACTCCAGAAGAAGTGGTGGATGTGGGTACAGTTACAACATTTAAAAGGTATTTAGATAAATACATGAATAAGGAATGTTTGGAGGGATATGGGCCAGGTGTAGACAGGTGGGATTAGTTTAGTTTGGGATTATGGTCAGCATCGACTAGTTGGACCAAATGGCCTGTTTTCTGTGCTGTATGGCTCTATGTAAATGCATCAGTGTGGCGTCATGCTGGAAGTGACAGAAATGGTGGAAGATGGTCTGTATATTGGAAGCTGAGAAGAAGGGAGGAGAAAGGTGAGAACAAGCGAGTATGAAGTGGGATAATCACAGTTGACTGTCAACTGTAGTTGGAGGGGAATCTTCTATTGAGGAAAGAGGAATGCAGATCAGAAGTGTTATGTCATTGGAATGTTGTTTCAGCAGAACAGGTGCGATGGAGGAAGCCGAGGCTGGGAGAATGAAATGGGGCCTTTACAGGAAGCAGGATGTGAGGGATTGGGGCCGAGGTGGCTGTAGGAGTCACTGGGTTTAGGGTTAGTATTGTTTTGATAGAGGAACCATGGAAGAGTCACAGATGGATTATTTGAAGGTGACAGACAGTAAAGATTGGAAATATCAGTTGAATGACATTCTCATCAATGTGTATTTCTGTTTTTTGAGTCATTGAATCTATAAAACAGGAAATAATTAAATTACCTACATCAACACCCAGAAAATAAACAAAGCATCGAACATCCTAGATAAAAATTAACAATCCTAAAACATTGTTTGCATTTGTTTCAGTGAATTATCTCAGTGGTTCTCCTTTGGATGAAATCCTATTTTAATTATGTAAAAAAGGTCTCCCGTGATCTTGTATCAAAGTTACAAGCATCAGATTGGGTGAACTCTTCATCACCCCCATGGGTTCCCAAGGAAATTCATTGAGTAAGTATCTACATATTAGCTCCTGTGTGGGACAGAGTGGGTGAAATGGAACAACTCTCTCATGTCAAGCATATTATGGGGCCACTTCTGACCTTCTCACATATTTGGTTATACTCGGCAATTGGTGTGTTCATCAAAAACTGATGAACTGATAGGTAATAACAAAAACCTTCTGGTCAGATTGAAGAGGCTCAGTATCTTTGCTCAATTTAAACCAACACAAATGACACTCAATTCCTGTTATAGTATGGGTCCCATAGCTCCTGTCAGCAAACAAAATACTCTTCCTACTTCTTACATAGTTAATGCTGTAGCTGATTTCTGACTCCTTCCCCTCATCTCTCACGTCACTATTGGTGACCATGCCTTCAATCATCTGCATATCACTGTCTGAAATATTCTTCCTACCCTTCTCCATATCTCTACCTTCCTCTTTGAATTTACGTGTTAGCCTTGACTCAGTGAAGGTTTTCACATTTCTAAGCTCATGCCACATTGCAGAGACTGGGGCACATAATTGGTTAAGGGCAAAGCCAAGGGAGTACAGCATTGTTGAAGGTGCTGTCTTTCAGATACAATGTCTTCCTCCCCATCCCAGGCCCCGTCAGCATTCTCAGGCAAGCGTAGAAGATCCTATGGGATTATTTGAAGCAAAACCCATGTGGTTCACTAATCTCCTTTAGGGAAGAAAATCTACTTGTCTTTACCTGGGCTGGCCTACATATGTTTCCAGGTCTACAGCAATGTCGTTGACTCCTAATTGCCTCTGGGGAAATAGGGATGGGTTTTGAATGCTGACCTGTGAACAAATGGTATGTTGGCTACAAGTACTTAAGAACGTTCTGAAAACATGAAAGGGCCTTTAGATATGTAAATACATACCTTTTCTGTATCATTTTTCTTAAAATCTATATTTGACAAAAATATTGATCACTGCTCTTAATTTGAACTTTGGCTCAATATCTGTTTCAATCTGCTTCTGTAAAACATGAATATTTTATCCGTATGCAAGATGCTGTATAATTGCATGTTACTTTTTTTTGAGAACCTGAGTGAATACCTTAACATGAATTGTAATGATAGCCAAAAAAAGAATTTCTCAATCATTTTTACAAGAAGAAGTGGACTGATGGAGTAGTCAGTTTTGGTTTTGACACCTTAAAAAGACTTAGTGTAATTGCTTACCTGAACAAAAGTCCAAGAATAATGGCAGTTCTAATTGATGGCTTTGATAAGAATGTGAAGTTATGATAAGTCATTGATTAGTAACTCTGCTGATATTCAGATGAAGTAAACTTTATACTGAATGCTGCAGTTGATAAATTGAGCATATTAATTTACATCATACAGCAAAATAAGAGTATGACAGTTGCACAGTTGTTTGACGCATTAAAATACCAATGTGGTGGGTCACAAAATGGCAGGATACTGGTTTGACACTGTAATTACGTGCAAGATAATTTCCCTGTCCCAGCCAATGATGTTGGTTGGAATATATAGAGGTTTGGCCGGGGCTTCAATCCACAAGATGAGAGAGAAGGTCACTTTACAGTCCATTTTTTAGCAATAATAGGGTGGGTCGGTCATCTGCCTATTCATTTGGCGGGGACAGAGGGAGAAAATCAAAACCCTCAGAAAAAGATTCGGAATCATGTGAATGTTTGGGATGCTAGCAGTCAATGCCAGAGGAGGAGTGGACACGTCGTAACCTCTCTGGCTGCCATTTAATTCCTCCCTTTTCGAGCCATCTTTTCATTTGATCTGTATGTTGATCTAAAGTACACTGCTCCCGTGATGCACAGCTTGGCAGCAAGACTTAAGTGGCCTTGTCAATGTGACGTTCACCAGTGCCCAAGGTGAACTTATAGACTAGCACTTGATCAAGGGTAAAAAAGTAAAAGGAAGATTTGAATTTATATAATGCTTTTCATGACGACCAGATGACTTACATAACTCTACAAGCAATTAAGTACTGTTTGAAATATAGACACTATTGTAATGTAGCAAACATGGCAGCCAAGTTGTGCACAGCAAGTTCCCACGAAGAACAATTTCCAACAAACCTGATTTTTAATTATGTCAATTGAGGGATCAGGAACAAAGGATTTGGGGGAATAATTTCCCTGCTCCTCTCTGAAACTGTGTCATGGGATCTTTTACATCTACTTGAGTGGGCAGATGGAGTTTTGGTTTAACGTCCCATGTGAAAGACAGTATTTCCAGCAGTACAGCCCTCCCTCAGCACCGCACTGGGGCGTCAGCTCTGATTTTTGTGTAGGACAACACTGAATCTGTAAGATCCAAAGGCAGCAGAGAAAAGAAATCCAGTTGCGTTCGTATTACAGGCCACTAAAAAGGATAAAGATACATTTGTGAGCTTGCCAATGGCAAGGGTGCCTAGTTGCACAAATGGAAATTGTTTCCTCCTGGTCCTATTTTCTTTTTAAAAAAAAAATGGCCTTAGGCTCAATTGCATCTACGTGCTTGGCTTGTACTTGTGTGTGTCTGCAATTGGAATGGGCAGGGATTCAAACAAAATATTGAACCACGTCATGAAGTCTGAACTGACATCCTCATTCAGTCATCTTACATAGTACAGCTCTCTTTGAAAAAATGTAGCAACTAATCAGGTGGAAGGGAGCGAGATTGGCTTCAGTCTCATCAGTATTTTTCCAGCAGCATTTATCAGAGTTCAAATCTTACTCTTGCAGTTGCAAATACCCTCACTTTATAGAATTTAAAAAAAAAATAGAATCCCTACAGTGTGTAACAGGCTATTTGGCCCAACAACTCTCTGAAGAGCATCTCACCCAGACTCCCTCCCCCCACCTTATCCCTGTAATCCTGCATTCTGCATGGCTAATCCACCCAACCTACACATCCCTTGACACTATGGACCAATTTAGCATGGCCAACCCACCTAATCTGAACATCTTTGGACTGTGAGAGGAAACCGGAGCACCTGAAGGAAACCCACGCAGACACAGGGTGAATGTGCAAACTCCACACAGACAGTTGCCCAAGGCTGGAATCGAACCTGGGTCCCTGACGCTGTGCGACAGAGTACTTGACTATCCCAATATTTACTGACATTCGTTCAACCAAAGTTCATTTGTTTGTGGTGACTGCGACACATTGTCGGAAAGACCCAGATCCATGCACAAGTGATGGATTATGAGCCGTGTCAAAACTTTTGCAAAAACAAAATAAATTCATGCCTACAAAATGAAGCTTTAAATGAAGAGAGGTTTGAACGCTAGAAATTGCAGTACAAGTTCTTTGCCCGAGCAATATAATTGAGCATTCACATGAAGGATTCATTTTCTATCGTCTAATATTTATTGTCGACTAACTGTTTGGGTGACAGAACCCTCCCTTCCATTTGTCCTTAAATATTTGCCTTACTGGTGCTCTTTCAAACATTTAAAGTAAATGTTTTAGGAAGTTGCTAGCTGGGCTAAATCTGAATTCTGTCCTAGTGAAACAAGAAAAGAGTGCATTTAATTAACATCTGTATGTCCTTAAGACACCCAGGAGCCCTTTACAGTCAATGAAATGCTTTTGAAGTATGGTTACTGTTGTAATTTAGGAAATGCAGCTGTCAATTTGCACACAGCAAGCTCCCACAAACCACAATTTGATAATGGCGAGATAATCTGTTTTTTTGTATGATGCTGACTGGGAGATACCTATTGGCCAGGATACTGGAGAGAGTCGCACTGCCCTTCTTTAATATAGAGACATGGGATTCTTTTATTCCAAATGGCGACTTCAAATGGAGCCTCATTTTAACATCCCAGTCAAAAACGGGGTGACCCTTAACAGAGCGGCACTCCATTGCATAGAATCATATAATGCAGAAGAGGCCCTTCAGCCCACTAAATCTGTACTGCCAAAACTATGCTATTCCTTCCCTAAGGGCATTGTGGGTCTACATACAGCACAGGATCTCCAGCGGTTCAAGAAGGCAGCTCACCACTACCTTATCAATGGCAACTAGGGACAGACAATAAATGCTGGCCCAGGCAGCAACACCCAATTCCCACATGTGAAAAAAATCATCTACACTAGTCTCACTTCCCAGTGCTAGAGCCATAGCCTTGACTATTATGGCATTTCAAATAGAGTTCACTGAAGTGTCAGCCTGGATTTTGTGTTCAGGTTTTTAAAGTGGAATGTTACGTCTTACCTTACGAAGGATAAATATCTTCAGTGTGCTTTTTGTGATTTACTTCATCCTTGTGATTTGCTTCATGTTCTTCACTCTGCTGTAATACAATATTACTTCTGTAACACCTGCCTCTCCTCCATTTCATGAGGAAAACAGGAGGGCAGAAAGAATCAAACTGGGATCTGAGCTGCCCAATGGTCAACTCTTCACCCTAATGTGGATAGGATTCTGATTCTGACTACCTAGAGCAGAGCCTAGTCTGCTATTGGAGGCTGCCCTTGACTGACTGTGCCAGGAGCCCCTGAGCGAAATCTATCTCGCTTATCTAGACTGAGTCCTGCTGACAACCATGACAAGCTCCCTGCCTTTGTGTCTACACTAAATGACACATCAGCAGTTCCGTAAGCCTGGTATCTCTGGCTGTGGGGGCAAAGCACACAAAGATAAGGCAGAAAATCACAAGGCAGAGATGCTGTGCATACCCAAGTAGGTTCAGAGTAAATGAGCACTATGGGGAGTGAGTGAAGAGCCTGGAGCAGTGGATGAGCTGCTGCATGTCACTGAATGCACACTGTCCTTATGGCAGTGTTATTTTGAGAGTTGTTGGTGTAGTCTGAGATGCAGCGTTGAAGGCAGAAGTGTCCTGTTAGTGGATCAGAGATGGGCCATTACTTTTTGATTTGATTTGATTTGATTTATTATTGTTACATGTACTGAGATACAGTGAAAAGTATTGTTTTGTGTGCTATTGAGACAAATTATACCCTACATAAGTACATCAGGGTAATAGGATACAATGCAGAATATTGTGTTACAGCAGCAGAGAAGGTGCAGAGAAAGATCAACTTTAATATACAAGAGGCTCATTCATAAGTCTGCTAACAGCAGGGAAGAAGCTGTTCTTAAATCTGTTGGTGCATGCTTTCAAACTGTTGTATTTTGCACCCGATGGAAGAGAATATAACTGGGGTGAGAGGAGTATTTGGTTATGTTGGTTGCTTTCCCACGGCAGCAGGAAGTATAGATGGAGTCAATAGAAGAAAGGCTGGTTTTCATAGATCATAGAATCCCTGTGGAGTGGGAGCAGCCCATCGAGTCTGCACTGACCCTCTGAAGAGCATCCTACCTAGACCCACCCCCTACCCCATCCCTGCATTCCCCATGGACAACCCACACATCCCCGGACATTATGGAAAATTTAGTTTGGCCAATCTACCTAAGCTGCACATCTTTGGACTATGTGAGGAAACTAGAGCACCCAGAGGAAACCCACGCAGACACGGGGAGAATGCGCAAACTCCACACAGACAGTTACTCCAGGGTGGAATCGAATCCAGATCCCTGGTGCTGTGTACTAACCGCTGAGCCACCATGCCACCTCGATATACGAATGGGCTGCATTCACAACTCTGTAATTTCTTGTGGCCTTGAGCAGAGCAGTTGCCCTACCAAGCTGTGATGTATCCAGATAGGATGCTTCAGATGGTGCATCCAAAAAAATTGTTGAGAGTCATTGTGCACATGCTGAATTTCCTTAGCCTTCTGAGGAAGTTGAGGCATTGATGTACTTTCTTGACTGTCGTGATGACGCATATGGAAGTATTCTTAGAGGCTGGCACATCTTGGATGGTATTCTCCATGGAAATTGAGTGTATGTAATTGGTATCCATGGAGTGTGCCCAAGATGTTATCTCCCGATGTCCAACATGGAGGTTGTTCAGAGTATGTCCCCCACCCCCAGATGAATCCACCAGGTACCTGCTCTGGTTTCCATGTCTATTTTTCTCAATCTAACTTACTTGGCAAGTTTGGTGAGATAAAAGCTGAATACTAATGAGGCAAGTTGGGTGGTCCATGAGGCATTTACCAAACGATATTCCCCCTTAATTAGCAATTTGCCACTGCTGAGTGAAAAACTCACCAGACCTTTTGTGAAAAGCATAAACAATGGAGCAAAATGTTGAGATTGGCCCAGCCAAATTTCTTGCCTGATTCTGCCACACATCTCACCAAAGCCCGCATTACTCAGATCCCGATAAGATTCCAACCTGTTTTCCAAATCAATGTTCTCTTTAAGCTTTACTGTGCCTCAATTGGAAATGTTCTATTTAGGATGCGGGCATGCAAGACTGTGTGTTAATCTCAAAGACTGCAGCAGTGAAATAAACCAGCAATGCACAGCTTACTTAACACAGCTTAGAGGATCTGATGTGCCAGAGTTAAGCCTGATTAACACGCCCATGTAAAATGGAAATAATATGTGTACAATATGAATTGTTACCAAAACCATTAAAATCAGAAGGATTTAGGGTTCAAGCTGGAGTGCAAAATGCAGAACCCAGTTCACCATTATATTCTGAAAGTTAAATAATAGAGACGAATGGGGACAGAGGGCTGATATTTGTAAACCAAGGAGTTAATATACCGAACAGTTTGGAGACCTATGTTTAAATTTAAACCTCTGTCAATTACTTTAAAGCTTTCTTCTGTGTTTAAATGAAGGAACTATTGTAGTATGGAGATAATCACAATATTGTCCAGGGAAAGGGATTGGAAGACTGGTGTTTGCAGCTAAAATGTTGCAAAGTTTTATTTGACAGACATGAGAGTAGTATGTTTCTGCATTATACTATAATAAATATGAACTCGTCAATCTACCTGTGCTATCAGACATCAGCTTCTCTAATGTGGCAGTAATATAACCTACTGAGTTTACTCAATATGCATCAATCACATTTTATGCAGGACACAAGTATGGCTGAAGTGATGACTTTTACATACTATGTGCAATATTTTATTGTGCATTTTTTTTTCTGAAGGCTGACACAGGGATTCTTAGCATTTGACTGCAACTGGGATTTAGTCCCTCGCTTTAGCTCCTTGCTAAAGGAAGAAGGATTTAATGATTCTTTTCCTCTTCCACTAAACCATGGCACTAATTCTCCCAGATGTTCCAGTCAATCTCGTCTCAAAACTCACATTGTGCCGTGCTGAGCTTATGCTTTGCTGAATGTGGGTTGAACAGCAGAGCAGGAATAAATATGGGTTAGGGCTGGATGTGGCAGCAGTGGGGGAGGGGAGATTTCCGGCTAGTAATCACCTTAGAAGCTAAGTAATAAGATGCTCCCACTACTGATTAATGATTGTTAAGCTGTCTTAAAATGGCAAGTGAGTGTAAGCAGGTAAAAAGTTGGAATAATTTTACAGTCTTAAGGGCACGATTGTACAGCAAACATTTGACCAAAAGGCAGCTGCAGTTTCACTGAGAGAGGGCTGGTGTGAGAAATATCAGGCTGTTGCCATAGGGGAATGCTCTTGTGAAATTGGCACTGCAACACATTAGTGATGAAGACGAGTTGCCAACACGCCAGAATTGTCCTATAGATTTGGAGATTAATTCCTTGTATGTTTTTTTTCAGAAAAGAATCAAATGGAGACTTATTAAAGATGCGTGTTTTTTTGCTTTCATTTGCTAGTTATTAAACAAGAAAATGAATATGGAGAAGGGGTGGGAAGTACAGGTTTTGTGACTGAATGGAGCGTGATGTGATAAAATCTCAATTATTTGAAGTTGGCAGCCCGTTGGTGGGAGTGCAGAGCAGAGGCAATTTACTTTTCCTAGCAGTGCTTGTCCTCAGCATAGTTCACTAAGAAAATGTTCTGCTCCTTCATACTATGGAGGTCAAAATTCACAAAAACAGTGAGGATTGAAATAAAAATTTCACAGAGGCTGGAAATGGAAAAGTGCTTTAACACGCACGAAAAAAGTCCCGATGGGCTCATGATGAATATGTTCCTATATTAAAGGACTTATTTTCTGTGAGAAACAGGGCTTTAATCAGTGGAGGCTTTTTGGCAATCACCCTGCTAAGTAGGCATTAGAATGCCCTGATTTGTATGTTCAGCAACCACTATGTTGCAGACAGTAAGGTTACTTGTCTGATAATTTGTGAAACATCTGACTGCTGCTGAGGCAAGGAACAAATTTTTCTTTTAGAAAAATGTGTTATTTCTTAAACTATGAAGCTCATAAAACATGTCATTGTTGTCACTTCTTGTTATAAATGTTAAACATTCAGCTCTATCCAGTTCACAATGGATAAATGAACTGTGCTGGGAAGGTCCCAAATTTAATTCATTGTTTTGTGATGTTTTCGCTCAGCATAGGTCTGTGCTGGCTTCCTGCAGGAATGACTTAGCTAGTCCCCTGTCTCCCAGCCTATCTCTATAACCCTACAAAGTTCAGGGTGTTAGTGTTGGGGAATAGAAGCAATCCATGCTAGGAACGGGCACTCCTAGGCAAAGGACTGAAGGTCTCTCTACTCTGATGCTTCTCAAAAAATGGGGTTATTTTAACCTAATGACTCGAGCTACACTGGAAGCCTAAAGGATCACCAGCAACATCGCTTTAATAACCTGCCCAGTACTGGTGTTGACTGATAAGAATGAAAAGTGATTTTGAACTGTGTGTCAAACCAGCATTTCACTCAAACCTTGCCCCCCCCCCCCCCAATCCTAATTTTATCCTCATAGTTTGTTGGGTTTGGGTAAGGTTAAAATTGACCCCAGGTATATCTCATCTCTAGCCTCAAAAGAGCACCCCCGGTTCAGCCTCCAGGTCTCAGACAGACCCTTTCTGAGCGACATTGACAGTGCTGAATTTAGGGTCTGTGCTGTGCAATCTGATCCCTATTGTGCATGTACCTTGCCTTTAAGAAAATAAATTTAACCATTAAGACCCCCACCTTTAAGCATTCCATGTGCTGTGTGTATTTAGTGTTGCAACTTTGCCTGACAGTCGGCTGTGGATCTGCAAGCTGCACATATAGAGTTAGTTTGCTGTAATGCCTGCTTCGTAATTTGTAGTGTGTTTTACTGTTTCAAATAAAATAACTCGTGAAGTTAATCAGTCCATGATGAGCAGTTGATTATACGACCATTACCATGAACATGCCAATCACAGCTATCTCAGGAGCAGAATGACCACAGTCAGCCCCAGAGATAAACAGAAAAGATACCAGGCATGTTTCTCATCCACTGTCCCCTCTTGTTGGCTGGTAATAGGAGATGGTGATAATCCCCCGCATGCATTCAGCAGTCAGTTTATAATGCATGGCAGGTGTTCCCATGAAGAATGAGCTGTGGGAGAGGTCTGGATGATTGCAGCCATTGGTGGAGAGAAATGCTGGGAATAATCATGGGCATTTGGTAGAGTAGAGGTGGGAATATTCTCTCTCTCGCTCACACACACACGCACACACAAACACACGCTGTCTGAATCATAGACACACTCTCTCACACATATGCGCATCCTTACTCTGTCACACCCAAGCAAACACACTGTGTCACTCACACAACACATACTCTCTCATACACACACACTCACATACACATATACACTCTGTCACACACACTGTCTCACACACACACTGTCTCACACACACACACGCACGTGCACTCACACACACACGCACTCACACATGCACTCACACACGCACGCACGTGCACTCACACTCTCACACACGCACACACACGCACGTGCACTCACACACACGTGCACTCACACACACGTGCACTCACGCACTCACACACGCTCACGCACTCACACACGCTCATGCACTCTCATGCACATACACTCTGTCACACACACAGTCTCTCTCTCACACTCTCTCTCTCTCTCACACACACGCACTTGCACTCGTACTCACACACATGCACTCACACACATGCACTCATACACTCTCTCATGCACACACACTCACACACACACATATACACTCTGTCACACACACAGTCTCTCTCTCACACACTCTCTATCTCACACACTCTCTCTCCCACACACACGCACTCGCACACGCACACACACACGCACACACGCACACACACACACTCCTCAACAGCGGTGAAAAGCACCTAACATTTCAGTGTGATCACCAATCTGCTGATCTGACTGAAACTCTTTCTCTCTCCACAGATGTTCCCTGACCTGCTGTGGCTTTCCAGTCATTTTATGTTCTTATTCCAGATTTCTAGCATCTGCAGTATTTTGCTTCCAACTTCATAAAAATTCTTTGCAGATATTGAAAGTGAGGCTTTTATTCAATCAGATGGCAAGAGATCTAACATAGAACATAGAACATTACAGTGCAGTACAGGCCCTTTGGCCCTCAATGTTGCGCCGACCTGTGAAACCAATCTGAAGCCCATCTAACCTACACTATTCCATTATCATCCATATGTTTATCCAATGACCATTTAAATGCCCTTAAAGTGGGCGAGTCTACTATTTTTGCAGGCAGGGCATTCCACGCCCTTACTACTCTCTGAGTAAAGAACCTACCTCTGACATCTGTCCTATATCTATCACCCCTCAATTTAAAGCTATGTCCCCTCATGCTAGCCATCACCATCCGAGGAAAAAGGCTCCCACTGTCCACCCTCTCTAATCCTCTGATCATCTTGTATGTCTCTATTAAGTCACCTCTTAACCTTCTTCTCTCTAATAAAAACAGCCTCAAGTCCCTCAGCCTTTCCTCATAAGACCTTCCCTCCATACCAGGCAACATCCTGGTAAATCTCCTCTGCACCCTTTCCAATGCTTCCACATCCTTCTCATAATGTGGCGACCAGAACTGTACGCAATACTCCAAGTGCGGCCTCACCAGAGTTTTGTACAGCTGCAACATGACCTCATGGCTCCGAAACTCAATCCCTCTACCAATAAAACCTAACACACCGTACGCCTTCTTAACAACCCTATCAACCTGGGTGGCAACTTTCAGGGATCTATGCACGTGGACACCGAGATCTCTCTGCTCATCCACACCACCAAGAATCTTACCATTAGCTCAGTACTCTGTATTCCTGTTACTCCTTCCAAAGTGAATCACCTCACACTTTTCCTCATTAAACTCCATTTGCCACCTCTCAGCCCAGCTCTGCAGCTTATCTATGTCCCTCTGTAACCTGCAACATCCTTCCACACTATCCACAACTCCACCGACTTTAGTGTCATCCGCAAATTTACTAACCCATCCTTCTACGCCCTCATCCAGGTCATTTATAAAAAGTGACAAACAGCAGTGGCCCCAAAACAGATCCTTGAGGTACACCACTAGTAACTGAACTCCAGGATGAACATTTCCCATCAACCACTACCCTCTGTCTTCTTACAGCTAGCCAATTTCTGATCCAGACCGCTAAATCACCCTCAATCCCATGCCTCCGTATTTTCTGCAATAGCCTACCGTGGGGAACCTTATCAAACGCTTTACTGAAATCCATATACACCACATCAACCGCTTTACCCTCATCCACCTGTTTGGTCACCTTCTCAAAGAACTCAATAAGGTTTGTGAGGCATGACCTACCCTTCACAAAACTGTGTTGACTATCCCTAATCAAATTATTCTTTTCTAGATGATTATAAATGCTACCTGTTATAATCCTTTCCAACACTTTACCCACAACCGAAGTAAGGCTCACTGGTCTATAATTACCAAGGTTGTCTCTACTCCCCTTCTTGAACAAGGGGTCAACATTTTCTATCTTCCAGGCTTCTGGCACTATTCCTGTAGACAATGACGACATAAAGATCAAAGCCAAAGGCTCTGCAATCTCCTCTCTAGCTTCCCAGAGAATCCTAGGATAAACCCCATCCGGCCCAGGGGACTTATCTATTTTCACACTTTCCAGAATTGCTAACACCTCCTCCTTATGAACCTCAATCCCATCTAGTCTAATAGCCTGTATCTCAGTATTCTCCTCGACAACTTGTCTTTTTCCTGTGTGAATACTGACGAAAAATATTCATTTAGCGCCTCTCCTATCTCTTCGGGCTCCACGCACAACTTCCCACTACTGTCCTTAACTGGCCCTAATCTTACTCTAGTCATTCTTTTATTCCTGACATACCGATAGAAAGCTTTAGGGTTTTCCTTGATCCTACCTGCTAAAGACTTCTCATGTCCCCTCCTGGCTCTTCTTAGCTCTCTCTTTAGGTCCTTCCTGGCTAACTTGTAACTCTCAAGCGCCCTAACTCAGCCTTCACGCCTCACCTTTACATAAGCCTCCTTCTTCCTCTTGACAAGAGATTCAACTTCTTTAGTAAACCACGGTTCCCTCTCTCGACCACTTCCTCCCTGCCTGACAGGTACATACTTATCAAGGACACGCAGTAGCTGTTCCTTGAACAAGCTCCACATTTCAGTTGTGCCCAGCCCCTGCAGTTTCCTTCTCCATCCTATGCATCCTAAATCTTGCCTAATCGCCTCATAATTGCCTTTCCCCCAGCTATATCTCTTACCCTGCGGTATATACCTATCCCTTTCCATCGCTAAAGTAAACGTAACCGAATTATGGTCACTATTACCAAAGTGCTCACCTACCTCCAAATCTAACACCTTGCCTGGTTCATTACCCAGTACCAAATCCAATGTGGCCTCGCCTCTTGTTGGCCTATCTACATACTGTGTCAGGAAACCCTCCTGCACACATTGGACAAAAACTGACCCATCTGAAGTACTCGAACTATAGCGTTTCCAGTCAATATTTGGAAAGTTAAAGTCCCCCATAACAACTACCCTGTTACTTTTGCTCCTATCCAGAATCATTTTTGCAATCCTTTCCTCTACATCTCTGGAACTTTTTGGAGGCCTATAGAAAACTCCCAACAGGGTGACCTCTCCTTTCCTGGTTCTAACCTCAGCCCATACTACCTCAGTAGTCAAGTCCTCATCAAACGTCCTTTCTGCCACCGTAATACTGTCCTTGACTAACAATGCCACACCTCCCCCTCTTTTACCACCTTCCCTGATCTTACTGAAACATTTAAACCCCGGAACCTGCAACAATCATTCCTGTCTCTGCTCTATCCATGTCTCCGAAATGGCCACAACATCGAAGTCTATCTGTTTTCTGGGTACTATAGGACGCAGCAACACACTAGGCCATAAAGAAACAAATCTGGGCCTGTGATTCCCAAATGGTTAAGTTACGGATTGACAAAAGTGAGAACCTTTCCATGGGGTTGGGGGGTAAGTTGAAGGATGAGTCGGCCCATTCCATTTCATTCCATTTCAAGATTTATCAGACTGATTCAGAGATGGTAAGAACTGCCGATGCTGAAGTCAGAGATAACACAGTGTGGAGCTGGAGGAACACAGCAGGCCAGGCAGCATCAGAGGAGCAGGAAAGTTGATGTTTCGAGCCAGGACCCTTCTTCAGTAGAAGGGTCCTGACCTGAAACGTCAACTTTCCTGCTCCTCTAATGATGCCTGGCCTGCTGTGTTTCTCCAGCTCCACACTGTGTTATCTTTATCAGACTGATTCCTGGGATGTCAGGACTAACATATTAAGAGAGACTGGATCAGTTAAGAGTTTAGAAGAGGGTGGATCCTACAGAGATTTATAAAATTCTAATAGATCTAGACAGGGTAAAGGCAGGAAGGATGTTCCCAATGATCAAGGAGTCCAGAACCAGGGGGCGCAGTCAAAGAGTACACAGTAGAACTGAGATGAGGAGAGATTTCTTCACCCAAAGACTGGTGAACCTGTGGGATTCTGTGCCACAGAAAGTGGTTGAGGCCAAAACATTGAATGTTTCAAGAAGGAGTTAGGTGCAGGCTAAAGCGATCAAAGGGTGTTGGGAGGAGGCAAGAAGAGGGTACTGAGTTGGATGATCATAATTGGATGGCAGAGTAGGCTCAGAGCTGAATGGCCTATTCCTGCTCCTATTTTCTGTGTTTCCATGCACCTGCACACATGCTCGGTGTAGTGATTGTAACAAGGTCAGCCACGTGGACCACATAGAATATGAGTTCCCTGATTGGGGCTGTTAACCTGATCCAATCAGGGTGTCTTGATTGAAAGATAAAAACAGGAGTGTCAGAGGTTCTGTTCACTCTGAGAGCTGGTTCTGAGGGAGCTGGATCAGTGTCAAGTACTATGTACGTGTGAATAAAGGGTGACTTGGTGATGGGATACCAGCCTCTGTGGAGTTCTTTCAACTGGGGACTCCCAGTGTGCTGTTGGCCAAGACCCTGAAGTAGTATCATGAGGAGGCTAATAAAGAGAGGGCAGAACAAGAGGTTGGATCGAGACAGCACTAACGTGTTGAAGAGGAAGAGAGATTTTGGATTCTAACCTTCTGATGGCTAATTTCGAGACATCTTGCTGCAAAGAACTCACTTTGAAATAGGAATTTCCATCTGGAATTCTTCCCACCAATCATACTCTCAGGTTCTGTTCCTGAAATTTCTCCAAACTCTCTTTGGGCTGGAATTCTGAAAATGTTGAAGGATGGGATAGCACATAATGGTGCTGGCTATGTCTTCTCTAGAGTCTGAAAGAATGAGAGGTAATCTCATTGAAACCTCCAAATCTCTGAAAGGGATAGACAGGGTAGATGCAGGTTAAAATGTTCTCCCTAGTTGGGAGTCTGGAACCAAGGACACGATTTAATAATAAGACAGATACAGTTTAAGACCAAGATGAGGAGAAATTGTTCACTCCAAGAGTTGTGAATCTATGGAAATCTCCACCCAGGAGGGCTGTGGAAGCTCAGTCTTTGTGTATGTTTAGAGTAGAAGTTGCTGGATTTCTGGTAACCAATGGCATAAAGTGCAGTGGGCATATTTTAGTTAAAAGGCATTGAAATGTATGATCAGCCATAATGTGCTAAATGGTGGAGCAGATTCGATGGACTGAATGGCCCACTCGTATTCCTATGGAATTTGAGAAATTGTGTTTAAGTTATCAGTCTTTATTTATGATTTCTAAAGGCAATCTCAATAAGGAACACATTCAGAATCACATCACAAAAGCCATGCTGCAAAAAGCAATTCTTGGAGAAATATTTTTTGTTTAATTCATGCATGGGATGATCATCATTAGACTCTTAACTCCAGATTTTATTTTCCCGAAATTCCACCACTTCCCGTGGCAGGATTTGAATCCAGGTCCCCAGAACATTGCCTGATATTTCCTGATGGATAATACCATTATGCCATTGCATCCCTTAAATATGCTTGTTGAAGTATTGCTAAAAACATTAAAGTCTCAACAGAAACACAGAGAATCCAAGTGATTTGATCACAAAATGATTTGGAAATTATCTTTTGACTCCCTTTCCTCCTGCTTTTTTTTTTCAGCTTTCTGTTGACAACCGTGGCCTTACTCTCCTCCTATTCCATTCACTTGCTTCTGAAAGCTTCTGGTGTGGTCGGTAAGTATTTTTTAAACATGGACTTTCTCTATGCGGCACTTTTTCTGAAGGAGAGGAAATCACCCAACTTTAATTTACTGAAGAATGCATTGAACACAAATGCATCTGGGTTAGGAATTTCCTTTGATGTTATTTTATGTTAGTGATGGAGGCCACGTCGACAGTTGGCTGTTTGGTCATTTTCCAAAGGCAAATTTGCAGGATGCCCTCCCACACGTCCCTGTGACACCAGGATTTGCTAAGCCCCAGGAATCTAGGATTAATCTTTCATCAGGCAGAGAGATAGATCAGAGAGCCATTCAAAGTGTTTGTGGGCTTTTTCTTCTTCTCTGAATACCGGGTGGGAGGCAGAAGGACATAGGGTGAAACCGTCAGGCATACATGCAGCCATCTGATAGCAACTCGAGGGTTAACAGAGGCCCCTGATCGGGGCCTTGCTGTCTGCTTCCACTGACAATTTGCTGCATAGTTTAACTGCATACCCTAATTTAGTTCCCATATATTAACGTGCCATCATTAGACTGAGAGTGATGCTGGACAACATACTCACAGGCCTTTATCTTTGACATTTAGAATCATAGAATCCGTTCAGTGCAGAAGGAGGCCATTTGACACATTACACCCAGACCCAGACACCCCCACCCTATCCCTGTAGCCATGGCTAACCCATCTGCCCTGCACATCCCTGGACACTATTGGACAATTTTTACAATGGCCAATGCACCAAACTTGCACATCTTTGGACTGTGGGAGGAAACTAGAGCACCCGGAGGAAACCCATGCAGACACATGTGTAAACTCCGCACCACCAGTCAGTCAAGTTTGGATTCAAATCTGGGTCCCTCGCACTGTGAGGCAGTAGGGCTAACAACTGAGCCACTGTGCCACCCCCAAGACATGAATCTTGTTCAGACCAAGCAGTAGGCTGCCTGAAGAGTAGATGCTGAAGTCAGCTCTTTAATAGCAATGCCAGTGCAACGGGACCCTCATGACCACGTCCAGAGTTTATAAAACAGGAGACTTTGTGAGATTTTGACTGATCTGGCACAGTCCAATAAATATTTTGGAGAGGGTTACACCAAAACCCAATGGATTTTTAACTTGGGTATCCTTCCTGTTAAAAACGTTACTAAACATTATCCATTCCCCTCTTCCCTATTTCATCCATGAGATCGGATGCGCCCCCTGCAGATATGATGGGACAGGCCTCATTGCAGTGTCTTTTGTTTGTGCTGTACACTTTTGAAGTATCCAGGTACATTGTCTGATAACTCTGCACCTCATTTGCTGCAATTTCAATAACTTTTCCCTCATTCACTCAGGAATCCGTGCATATGAACAGCTCGGTCTGCGGGCTTTTGGGACTCCTGGAAAGTTAGCAGCTGCTGTAGCGATTACCCTGCAGAATATTGGCGGTAAGAAGTTTAGCACGTTCCACAGGATTAAGACTGGGTAATTGTCTTTCAGTGATGTTAAAATGGGGACAAAGGATATATCATTGTACATGCAGTGTGTAGAAAACTGAAAAGATAATGCCATGTTTAAGAGGCTGCAGTATTTCCATTACTTTACTGAGGACATTTAGGTGTAAAAAGCTATTACTGGGACAAAACTACACTTGAAAGTAACACCCTGAAAATGTCAAGAGGGAAAATCTTGCTGTTGGCTGCTGTACCTGTTCCAGACTGATTGAGACTGGGGATCTATGGAATTCACTGACCTAGAGGGGTGTGAACACTCATTCATTCAGTACAATCAAGACAAGATCATAAAGTCCCTACAGTGTGGAAAGAAGCCATTTGGCCTGCTCCAACTGTCCGAAAAGTATCCCACCCAAACCTAACCCCCATACCCCATGTTTATCATGGCCAGCCCATCTAGCCTGCGAGAGGAAGCCAGAGCACCCAACACAGACACAGGGAGATCATACAAACTGAACACAAGCAGATACCCAAGGGTGGAATTGAACCTGGATCCTTGGGGCTGGAAGGTAGTAGCTACTATGCCACCCCAAATCTTTAAGCACCCAGAATCGAGGGACACTGTTGGCATGTGAGGAGGCATCGAGTTGACATAAAAGTCCCATCATGATGTTATTGAGTGGCTGAGCAGGCACCAAGGGCCACATGGTACACCTCTTGTTTGTGTGTTGTCAAATGATCTCAATCCCTGCTTTTATCCTTCTGTCACTGAGGCATTAGTTCAGAGATAGCAAGGTTGGTATTAGAACAAAGAACAAAGAAAATTACAGCACAGGAACAGGCCCTTTGGCCCTCCAAGCCTGCGCCGATCCAGATCCTCTATCTAAACCTGTCACCTATTTTCCAGGGATCTGTATCCCTCTGCTCTCTGCCCATTCATGCATCTGTCTAGATACATCTTAAATGACGCTATCGTGCCCACCTCTACCAGCTCCGCTGGCAACGCGTTCCAGGCACCCACCTCCCTCTGTGTAAAGAACTTTCCACGCATATCTCCCTCAAACTTTTCCCCTCTCACCTTGAAATCGTGACCCCTAGTAATTGAGTCCCCCACTCTGGGAAAAAGCTTCTTGCTATCCACCCTGTCTATACCTCTCATGATTTTGTAGACCTCAATCAGGTCGCCCCTCAACCTCCATCTTTCTAATGTAAATAATCCTAATCTACTCAACCTCTCTTCATAGCTAGCGCCCTCCATACCAGGCAACATCCTGGTGAACCTCCTCTGCACCCTCTCCAAAGCATCCACATCCTTTTGGTAATGTGGCGACCAGAACTGTACACAGTATTCCAAATGTGGTTGAACCAAAGTCCTATACATCTGGAACATGACCTGCCAACTCTTGTATTCAATACCCCGTCCGATGAATGAAAACATGCCGTATGCCTTCTTGACCACTCTATCGACCTGCATTGCCACCTTCAGGATACAATGGACCTGAACACCCAGATCTCTCTGTGCATCAATTTTCTCCAGGGTTTTTCCATTTACCATATAGTTTGCTCTTGAATTGGATCTTCCAAAATGCATCACCTCGCATTTGCCTGGATTGAACTCCATCTGCCATTTCTCTGCCCAAATCTCCAACCTATCTATATTCTGCTGCATTCTCCGCCAGTCCCCTTCACTATCTGCTACTCCACCAATCTTATTGTCATCTGCAAACTTGCTAATCAGACCATCTATACCTTCCTCCAGATCATTTATGTGTATCACAAACAATAGTGGTCCCAACACAGATCCCTGTGGAACACCACTGGTCACAGTTATCCATTTTGAGAAACTCCCTTCCACTACAACTCTCTGTCTCCTGTTGCCCAGCCAGTTCTCTATCCATCTAGCTAGTACACCCTGGACCCCATGCGACTTCACTTTCTCCATCAGCCTACCATAGGGAACTTTATCAAACATCTTACTGAAGTCAATGTATATGACATCTACAGCCCTTCTCTCATCTATCAACTTTGTCACTTCCTCAAAGAATTCTATCAAGTTGGTAAGACATGACCTTCCCTGCACAAAATCATGCTGCCTATCACTAATAAGCCCATTTTCTTCCAAATGTAAATAGATCCTATCCCTCAGTATCTTCTCCAGCAGCTTCCCCACCACTGACATCAGGCTCACCGGTCTATAATTACCTGGATTATCCTTGCTACCCTTCTTAAACAAGGGGACAACATTAGCAATTCTCCAGTCCTCCAGGACCTCACCTGTGCTCAGGGGTGCTGCAAAGATATCTGTTAAGGCCCCAGCTATTTCCTCTCTCGCTTCCCTCAGTAACCTGGGATAGATCTCATCCGGACCTGGGGACTTGTCCACTCTAATGCCTTTTAGAATACCCAACACTTCCCCCTCCTTATGCTGACTTGACGGAGAGTAATCAAACGTCTATCCCTAACCTCAACATCTGTCATGTCCCTCTCCTCAGTGAATACCAACGCAAAGTACTATTAAGAATCTCACTCATTTTCTCTGACTCCACGCATAACTTCTGTCCTTTGTCCTTGAGTGGGCCAGCCCTTTCTCCAGTTACCCTTTTGCTCCTTATGTATGAATAAAAGGCTTTGGGATTTTCCTTAACCCTGTTTGCTAAAGATATTTCATGACCCCTTTTAGCCCTCTTAATTCCTCGTTTCAGCTTGGTCCTACTTTCCCAATATTCTTCCAAAGCTTCGTCTGTTTTCAGTCGCCTAGACCTTATGTATGCTTCCTTTTTCCTCTTTGCTAGTCTCACAATTTCACCTGTCATCCATGGTTCCCTAATCTTGCCCTTTCTATCCCTCATTTTCACAGGGACATGTCTGTCCTGCACTCGAATCATCCTCTCTTTAAAAGCATCCCACATATCAAATGTGGATTTACCCTCAAACAGCTGCTCCCAATCACATTCCCCAGCTCCTGCCGAATTTTGCTATAGTTGGCCTTTCCCCATTTCAGCACTCTTCCTTTCGGACCACTCTCGTCTTTGTCCATCAGTATTCTAAAACTTAAGGAATTGTGATCACTATTCCCAAAGTAATCCCCTACTGAAACTTCAACCTCCTGGCCGGGCTTATTCCCCAACACCAGGTCCAGTATGGCCCCTTCCCGAGTTGGACTATTTACATACTGCTCTAGAAAATCCTCCTGGATGCTCCTTACAAATTCTGCTCCATCTAAACCCCTAACACTAAGTGAATCCCAGTCAATGTTAGGAAAATTAAAATCTCCCATCACCACCACCCTGTTGCTCCTACATCTTTCCATAATCTGTCTACATATTTGTGCCTCTCTCTCACGCTTGCTGTTGGGAGGCCTGTAGTACAGCACCAACATTGTTACTGCACCCTTCCTATTTCTGAGCTCTGCCCATATTGCCTCACTGCTCGAGTTCTCCATAGTGCCCTCCTTCAGCACAGCTGTGATATCCTCTTTGACCAGTAATGCACCTCCTCCACCCCTTTTACCTCCCTCTCTATCCTGTCTGAAGCATCTATATCCTGGGATATTTAGTTACCAATCTTGCCCTTCCCTCAACCAAGTCTCAGTAATAGCAATAATATCATACTCCCAGGTACTAATCCAAGCCCTAAGTTCATCTGCCTTACCTACTACACTTCTCGTATTAAAACAAATGCACCTCAGACCACTTGTCCCTTTGCGTTCATCATCTGCTCTCTGCCTCCTCTTCCCCTTAGTCACACTGAATTCATTATCTAGTTCCTTACAGGCTTTAGTTACTACCTCCTTACTGTCCACTAACCTCCTCATTTGGTTCCCATCCCCCTGCCACATTAGTTTAAACCCTCCCCAACAGCGTTGGGGGACATTGTATTACTTTTAGTGAGGGCACGGCATGGGAAAGCTGACCTTCACCCAGAATGTTAACTCCTTAACTCAGAGAGAAAGAGGTGGTTCTTAATTTTCCAAAAGAGATCCATTCACAGTGCATAGAACGACTGACCTCCAATCCTCACATTGGCAGCTCAGAGTATACTGAGCTTTAATTCCCGATTCAGCTGCTCTTCCTTTATATCCATAGGCTGTAAAAGACTGTTTCCATAGCAGCACTGGCAAGGAGCCTTTGTATTAATGATATAATGGAAGGCCTGATTTTTTCCACAATTGACACAATCTCATTTTCAGAAATCGCCTGTTTATTTTGTGTCTATTTCCTTGATTTTGTCATTGCAGAGAAAAATGAGCATTTATTCTTGTGCTTGTTCAAAGAAAGATTTTAACCTCTCCTCCCCCAATCTCCATCTCGTAGAGCTCCTCTAACTGATGTGTTACAGCCTTGCGGTAGACACCACACAAAGGAAGCTGCCTGGATAATAGCCAGGATATAACAACCAGCCAACATATAGTACCTCACTGCCTTGCATTGGAATTACGTACCTATTGATTATTAGTACAGTACACACCATAACAACTGCACCTTTCAAACTGATCTCAAGTTGACTCTTTCTAATTATATTGTGCAATTACGATTAATTCCAAGTAATGATTATTTCGTACGTAGCTCCAGTATCATACAGCATCTGTGAATTCCTTACGTGTGCATAATTCAATTAAACCTGCTCACTGCATAAACATTATTCCTTTATGGCAGAAGTGTTTCAGATATACATTCTTGTTGATGCTCTTCTCTTTGTTTAAGAGTGTGAGAATACAGCAGTGTTATCTATGAACCCAGACTCTGACAATTCCACCTGACAATCCACCATTCATAGCAGATTGCTACTGAATGGTTTTTTTTTGGGTCCTGCACGTGTTCATTGATATATACAAATATCACTTGTATAAAGTGTGTTCTAATGCTATGGACCAGACCAGAGCCCCTTAAAAATATTTTAAGAAGGTAGCCTAGACCCTAACTTTTTCTTATTTTAAAGGCAAATATAATGTGCCTCAGATGTAATGTGTCTGGTCAAACTACTCGACATCAAGCAAAACACAATTTATTTAAACTGTAGTTACAATACAACCAAAGAAGGAGGAATTTAGATTACATTAACTCTATTGGAAACTTAATGGAATAAGAGGTAAAGTAATCACAGTTCATTAACTGTTCCAATGCAGTAGCATCCTATAAAGACACCTATTGGCAAAAAATGGAAAATTCAAGACACTGTTTCCTCCTGTATGTGAGAATCTAACTTCAAAGACAATTCAGAGAGTGTAGCAGCTAGGAGACATTCCCTGAAGCTTCCAACTCTTTTGAGACCCCAATAGCTTCTGCTTAAAACTAAACCCAAAAACTAAAATAAGAAACTAGAAAGCCTGGTCTGCGAGAACTGGCCACACCCAGGCTGCTTCAAAAAAAAGCCCCAAGGCATCACAAGTTGGTAACTTTCTTAGAGACAGCTCTAAGCCTTACAACTTCTCTTAAAAAAACAGGATAAAATAACCTCTTAAAGTGATAGCATTGTCACACTAATAGCGTGCGTACATTTTAGTCGGCTCAGTAAATTAGGGACCTTTCCCAATGGCAACACTGCTATTTCAGCACAGTTACCGAGCATGCTTAGACTTATTTCTTGAAACAAGCTATCACTTTGTCACTTCCCACTCTGACCTCATGCTCTGTACTTTTCCCTGCTGCTCCATTGGACTCTCCTCTTCCCTGCCGCTGTGCATCAAGGCATTGAGAAGGGGCGACCGAAGGAGGGAGCGGGTGAAGTTATGACTGGGAGCGGCTGGGAGGTGTCGACAGTGAAGATTGGGGGTAAGGAGGTAGCATGCTAGAAAGAGTGAGAGGGAGAACATGGAGGGCAGTGGTGAGAGGTGGGCTGGACAAGTACAGAGTGAGCCTGTACAGAGTCGGGTAGGGAAAGGGGTGATCAGGAAGGGTCAGTGAATGGGAGGGTGACGAGTGTTGGAGAGAGACAGGGAGTATCAGGACAGGCAAGTGAACGGGAGGGAAGCAACAAGCTTAAAGAACTCCGGAGACCAGGAGCCAATGAGAAGTAGTTGAAAAAAGATTGCAAGGTCAAGGGTTGGAGAGCAAACCTGCTGTTGGAGCCTGGGTACTACCATCCCCAACCACTGCCCATTCTGGTACCCATGGAGTGCAGCAGGAGGGAGGCCATCTCCATGTAGCACATGGCCTACCCAGATGATTTGGAGTTGGTTCCCACACTGGTATGATGCTGATGGCACTATATAATGATGTTACCCAGCTGCCCACTCCGGGTGGCAACCTCACCATATTCTGACCTATGTTGATAAAATGTTCCAAAAGGACCCGGTTCCCTGTGATTTGATGGTTCATGTGCCTCCCAACTTCCTTTCCAAATGTTTATACAGTTCAGATTTTCAAAAAACTACATCTTAAGATGGTGAGGTGCCCACTCCCACTGCCGTGGTTCATTGTTGGGATTTGAGCAGCAAATTCACTCTAATGCCTTTTGTCTGCTTTCAGCCATGTCCAGTTATCTCTACATTGTGAAGTATGAACTTCCCCTGGTGATACAGGCCTTTCTGAACATTGAAGAGAAAACCGGGTGAGTTGGAACTCCTGAAAGTTGGAAAGGGGTGGAATGAATGCTTAGGACATGGTGTTAATTTCCTTGGGACTTCTGTTCCTCACTCGTTACTTCCAGACTGTGATGAAGAAATCCCTTTCTCTGCAAATGCAGTTTTCACAACCAGCCCCCAGGAGAACAGGAGAAGCCCCCAGGAAAATTCCACCCTTTGGTCTTCCTTTAAGCTCTAGAATATTCAAAGTATTAGAATAAGAGCAAAGTGAATGCCTGTAAATTATATGACTGAAGCTGGGTGCTGAGGACTGATTAGAGGACTTCAACAATGCTTCAGTTAAGAATCCCAGTTTCTGTATCGAAACTGAATGTTTCCTGGACAGTACCTTGTTCTTATCATGTCCAGTTTATCCACACTGATCCATGAGGAAAGCTATCCAACAAAAGCTTAATATTCCATTTGGAGACCACCCTGAAGGATCCAGAGTGTCAAATTTGAGAGTCAGTTAATACAATGGAAATGAAATCAGGTGTGATACTGTTAACTCTTATTCTTGGTGCTCCTGGTGTACTTGGTAAAGAATATCTTATTATCATTGGGAAACCATACATCACAAAACTCTGTACCTGTTACGTCCAAGTTGAGTAAGAGTGTGGAGCTGCAGCTATCAGACTGAGAAGGCCAAATTGTGAATCTACCAAGCCTGTGTCTTTGGCACACTCCTCTGCAGGGGCGAGACTTGAACAGCACCTAATTAACAGGAGAAAAGGTTTAAATAGTTTCCACCTTCACTGTCTCAGGCGTACCCTCGACATCTCTGTGCAGGACAAGGTCACCCCTCAGATCTTGGAAGCATGTTAATTCTGTCAACATATGCTCATTGGTAAACCAATGACATTTGCACTGGCTCGGCTATGTTCACTAGATTGATGACAGCCGTATGCCCAAAGATCTGTGCAATGAACTGGCTGCTGGGCCCACAACCTCTTGGGTGTCAATAGTTCCACAGTAAGAAGACATGTAAGCATGATATGAAGATGGCAGGTATTGGGATTAGAATAGTTGAATGATTGTTTTTGGCTGGCATGGATGCAATGGGCCAACGGGCATTGTTAAAAATTTTTTTTTTTTATAGAGTCCCTACAGTGTGGTAACAGGCCCTTTGGCCCAACAAGTCCACACCAACCCTCAGAGCACCTACCCAAACCCGTCCCCCTAATGTACAAATCCCTGAACACTACGGGCAATTTAGCATGGCCAATCCACCTAGCCTGCACATCTTTGGACTGTGGGAGGAAACTGGAGCACCAGAGGAAACCCACACAGACACGGGGAGAATGTGCAAACTCCACACAGGCAGTTGCCCGAGGGTGGAATTGAACCCGGGTCCCTGGGGCAGCAGTGCTAACCACTGAGCCACCATGCTGCCCTTTTTCTGTGCTGTAGATCTCTATGACACTGATAACCAGGAGAGAGTCGCTGATGGCTGTGACCTCTGACTGAGTGTTTGGAAGAGCATTGGTAGAGGTGAGCAGGAATGAGAAAATCAGCTGGCTGAGAAGAGAAAACTGAGACCAATGAATTGTGCATCTTCCTAACCCATTGTGTTCCTGCACAGAAAATGCAGAGGACATTGTCACAGTGGGTCTCTCCTGCCACACCGAGCTGTATTTAACAATGCAGTGAGATGAGGAACATGAAAGATTTGGGCATGATCAATAGGCTTTCTCTTTATCTGGCTCCTTATTTTGAATTTGGATGTGTTATCTGACTCTGAATGATGCCAACATCATGGGCCTTAATCGCTGTTCTAGCTGTTGTACTTCATAGACGTTGTTGACCAAGTTAAGGGTATGATAAAAAATTAGAAACAGTGTACTGAGTTGGATGATCAGCCATGATCATATCAAGTGGCAGAGCAGGCTTAAGGGGCTGAATGGCCTATTCCTGCACTATTTTCCACGTATCTATGAGGTCTGCATTCTTGCTTCACCCCAGGGTTGAGGAATGGTGCTGCTCAAGTCATATATTGACCCATTGGCTCTATCTAATGGGGCGAGACGTCTGTCTCTTAGGCAAATAGCTACAGATTGCAAATCAGGAGGGAATCTAAAGAGCTGGGTTTAAACCCTTACCCAGTGTGGACTTGGGATGACCTTCTCCATTGGGGAAGCAAGGCTTAACTTCAATTTAGTTGATCATTCCTACTAGCCTGGGGCAACAGTAGGAGCATGCAGATTAGTCCTTTACAATAAACCTTCCTGGGCATCATACTCCATAATCATTCACTCACCCAGTCAGCTTTGCTTCCAAAAAAACCCCCATTTCTGCACTGAGTTAAAATTTAATTTCTGAATCTTTATCTCGAACAGGAGATCAGTGCTTGTAGTATCAAAGTGCCTACCATTTTGACAGCTCATTCCGTTGATGTTGCTCTGTGTGAAGGTTCACCATCTTGTGTGGCAATGTATCATTATTAACCATGACATAATTTCAAAATGGATATCAGACACTCGGGTGGAATTTGCACTGGGGCGGGTGTGTGGTGGTGTCCTATTCTCTTGATATAACACTGGCCAAAGATCAAAGTAAACCTGTGGGAGTGAGAGCTAGAGATCAAAGAAAGCCCTGTGGATATCTCTGCCAGGAGCTATGAACCAAATGGAAAAAAAATTGCTTAGTGTCACTCATTTACTACTGACTGATAATGGCTCTGGAAGACAGCAGGAACAGATTCACTGCCTGTCCTTTCAGGTGGAGGCTGGATAATGGTGTAAAAGGGACAGAAAGGAAAGGGAGGCAAATACATGTTTTTATTCACTCTCAACCAGAGTTATTATTGTGCTAAAAATACGAGTTCGTGTTTCAACAGGAAAGAAGTTGCTCAATGTGCGACCATACAATATTTTTGTTTAATCAGCAAGGTGAAGGTTAGAAGCTGCAATTTGTCCATAGCTTTCCATTTACTCAGCAAGGGGTAAGGATCACTTGCTGTGCAACTGTTTCATCAGGATAAGCGTGGTTACCATATGGCCTTTCAGTGCAACAAATGGTATGAAAATCAGAAGATCTTCCCCCACAGGGCTAAGAAACCCTCTCTTGAGGTGAAATAAGGAGGGTCATAAGCCCTCACTGTGTGGGGGACTGCTACTCAGCTGTGGTCTTCTCAAATTTACTAATTAGTGGCCCGAATGTGGGGTTGCCATCAATGGTGCGCAGGTTCTCCAAACTGGTAGCCAAGAGGAAGTCCAGGAGCGCTGAAAAAATAGCAGATGGTGTAATGTATCATTTGAACTACACAAATGCCAGGCAATGACCATCTCCAGCAAGAGAGATTCTAACCATCACCCCTTGGCATTCAGTGGTATTACCCCCAAATCTCCCACTATCAACTTCATGGCTATCACCATAAGGGGACATTGGTGTGGAGGGTTAATACTCTGAAGCAAGGGTTCAACATCTATCGTAGCAGTTGGTGCAATTTAAATTGGATTAATAAATAGAAATAGAATCCTTACAGTCCAGAATGAGGCTATTTGGCCTATCAAGTCTGCACCAATCCTCTAAAGACCATTCTACCCAGACCCAGCCCCTCACCCTATCCTGATAACTCCACATTTCCCATGGCTAATCCACCTAACCTGCAGGACCCTGGATACCATAGTGCAATTTCCCATGGCCAATCCACCAAACCAACACATCTTTGGACTGTGGGAGGAAACTGGAGCACCTGGAGGAAACCCACATCCCCGGCATTGTGAGGCAGCAATGCTGACCACTGAGCCACCATACCACCCATCTGGCATATAAAACCATTGTAATATTTGTGACTGTGATGATTATCATCGATCATCACAAAAACCCATTTGGTTTGCTGATGTCCTTTAGGGAGGGAAATCTGCCATTCTTTCCTGGTCTAGCTTACATGTGACTTCAGACCCACAGCAATGTGGTTGACTCTTAACTATCCGGTGCAATGGATCTAGCAAGCCTCTCAGTTCACGGTGGATAATGAGAGGTGGACAACAGATGGTGACATTATCCCTGACACCCACACACCTTGGAAAAATAAAGGCAGAGAAGGACTGGATCAGCCATATAAGTGTTGTGGCTACAAGAGCAAATCTGGGAACTCTGACACAAGTAACTCACCTTCTTACTCCTTAAAACCTATCCACCATCTGCAAAGCACAAGTCAGGAGTGTATTGGAATATACTGGAACTTGCCTGGATGAGTGTGGCTCCAATAGCATTCAAGAAACAGGGTGAGGATTGCTTGCCATGTTACTATAGGGAGCTGTCGTTTATTCAGCAGAAATAAGGGTTATGCTCTGGGCAACTGCTGTTTTCATATTTATTCAACAGGCATTAGGGTTATGCACAGTGCAACCATGTGGAGTTTTTGTTTAATCACCAGGGGAGAGATTAAGTCAAATGTCACACCAGTTGTTGTATTTGCCGAATGATGATTTCCTGTTTATTCAGCAGGTTAGCAGTTAAAGGTAAATTGTCGGTGGCAAGAATTGTTTTGGAGTTTCACCTTATTTACCAATGCACAGGTTAAGAAAATTAATTATTAAACCAGGGTGCAAACGAAGGCCCTTACCTGTGCAAATGCTGAAACAGAGTTACTCCTAAACATTTGATATTTGACTAGCTGTTCACAGAAATGATGCAATTCCCAGTAAGGCCTTGACAGTGAAGGGAAGAAGGCAGCTGCAGAGATGTGGAGGCTCTTCGCTGCCTGATCTATAAAGGGACTGTTCTGGCTGTCCCTGGCTCTGGTGACTGGAAACTTTATTAAGGCCAGGGGTTCCTCTGGTGGAATCATGAAGTTCCATAGTTGCACAAGTTTAAAACAGAGTGTTTTTTTTTAGCTTGTGTTTCATTTGCTTTTCTATTCGCCCTTCAACATCGCTGCCAAGGCCAGCATTTGTTGCCCATCCAAAATTGCCCTGTAGAAGATGATGCCGAACCATTGCGTTTTGAAGCAAGTGCAATCTTCGGCAGTGTTTGCATCAGCCACCCCAGGAGGTGGTGTGATTACTGTGTAAACATGGTACATAAACAGTGATACAGGCCATAATATTAACAAACAGGAGTACATTCACTCACAGCCACTCCCTTATGGCCACCAGTTTAGAGTAGACAAGGATTATTAAGGAACTGGTTTTGAGCAGCCGGGCAAAGGATGAATAAATACAGTCAGGCCAAACTGACTGCTACCTTGGTTTTTGAATCATGCATTCTGTATTGGCATGGCTTAAGTAGAGAATTTGATAGAAACTGCAACTGATGCAATTATTCTCCTTACAAAAACAACTTATATAGTACCCTTCACATAATAAAGCACCTGCAGACTTCACAGAGGAATTATAAAAGGAAGTGTGAATCAAGCCACGTAAATAAATGTTAGATCAGGTAACCAAAAGCATGGTCAAAGGGGGAGGGTCTTGAGAAGTGTTTTAAAGGACAAGAGTGAGGTTAAGAGATGGGGAGTTCTCAGGAGGCAATCACAGAGCTAGGCGACCGAAGATACCACCCGAGCAAAAAGACCATCCAAAGCAAAGGCATTTAGGAGATTTGATAGCGATGTTCAAAATTATGAGATGCTTTAATAGAGAGCATGGGGGAAATCATTTTCAAATGGCAAGAGGATTGGTAACCAGAGGACACATGTTTAAAATAATAGACAAATTAAAAAGTCAACAGGAGATGAAATCAATTTATTTTCATTCAATGAATGATTGTAATCTGAAACTCACCGCTAGAAAATATGTGGGGGTAGTTTTAAAAGGAAATTCAACTGAGGTGGGGAAAAAGTAGGGGAGTGGAACTAATTGGCAGATCTTTCAGACACAGGCATGATCTTAATTTTGGAGGAAATTGCCACAACAAAAATTAAACTAAAATGTTTCTGTAAAAATTTCAGCTTAAATCAAGATTTAATAAATCACACAGCCACAAGGTATCCTTGATTTATGCAATTCCATGAATCATAAGCAGATGCAATGCAATAACAGGGTATTTGGCCCATCATGCCTTTGGTAGAGCTATCCAATCAGTGACCTTGCTCTTTCTCCAAACCCTGAAATGTTTCAAATATTCAAGCGTTTCTCCAGTTCTCTTTTATAAGTTACTATTGAAACAGCTTCCACCACCCTTTCAGGCAGTTTATTCCAGATCACAACAGCTCGTTATTGGAAACGATTTCCTCATGATGTAACTAGTTCTTTCATCAGTCATTTTAAATCTGTGCTATCTGGTTATCGATCCTTCTGCTGTCAGAAGTGGTGTATCCTTGTGTACTTTATTAAAGTCATTGTTGACTTTGAAGATCTTTCTGAAATCTCTTAATACTCTCTATTTCTAAGACCTTGGCATCTTTTCTAAAGCTTGGTGCCCAGAATTATTTACAGTATTCTGGCTGCGACCTCTTCAATATCTTAAACTGGGGAAACAAAACTCCATTGCTTTTGCACTCTACTCTGCAATTAATAAACCCAATAATCCTACGCAATATATTAATAGCCTTATCAATTTGTTCAGCCACTTTCAAAGATTTGCTTGCACGCACCCCACCCAACCTCCCATCTGTTTGTTCACGTCCCCTTTAGATTGTAACATTATATTGATAGTGCCTCACCTTGATCTTCACACAAAAATCTTTTGAATTTTATCTGCCATGCATTAGCCCATTCCACTAATGTTGCCCTGAAGTCTGTTACTATTTTTATCATTGTTAACTACGTTTTTGTGTGGTTTTGTGTCTCTGCAAATTTTGAAATTATGCCCAACCCAAATCCAGATTTTTATCTCTAATAGACTCCTCACTCGCAGTGTTAGGCTGATTGGTCTGTTGACATTGGGTTTATTGTTCTTCCTTTGTTTAAACAGGATCGATGCAGTCTTATCGAGACAGAAATATCTATAAAGTGATGGGGGGGATTGTGAAGGAGGAAGCCATAATTGAGACCACTGATCTATGCTTTTCACAGAAAGACTGTTGAAATTGTGGAGTGCAATCTGCTCATTTGCAGCTCTGTCGTGTGAATCAGTGTTTTGTTCAGGTAAATTAAGATGTTGATGCTTTTGCAAGGAAGCTGCATTGCAACTCAAATTTTTTTCCTTTACATTTATTTTCTTCTTCGCCATCACATTCTCAGGGGTTTTCAATAGCTGAGGGAGAAGGAATCAGAGATTTGGGACCTCTGCCATGGCAAGAACTTATACGTCCTATCGAAGTTGTTCATTAAGTAGCACACTGTATCGTAGATCTAACGCAGATGTTTAGTGTAGTTGAGCAGTTTATTTTGTGCATCATTGGCTCATCATTCTGCTCTCCATAGAAGACACATCAAGTTTATTCCTCACAATGCACAATTGTGAAACCTTTTAAACCTTTTAAAATAATCCGGTAATGCATGAGATGAATGTACTCCGTGCTGGTAGTGAAAAGGTGAACAGGTTAGCTTGGCTTGGCTGCACATTTCCATTACATTCCCACCTCCATTGTAAGGTAACGGCATCATCTATTCAAGCTTTTAACTGTAAAATGGATGATATGGAAGAGAATTACGAGGCCCGGGCCAAAGATGCTGCTACTGTCTGGGCCAAAGTGAAAACACTGGGTTATTTCAAGCAAAAGTGGCATCAGCAATGTGTACGCTATTGCTGCCTCAGTTTGTCCATGTCCAGGACAAGACTCGAGGAAATCATTTGGAGAAAACAAAGTGGAATTGTAACAGTGGTTGGCATCCCTCTGATACAATGTAATGGCAAACGCTTAAAGAATACTTAAAAGATTTGTATACGTTCATCATACACAACAGAGGCTATGGATTGACATTGTGAGACAGCAGCTGTCTGTAGAGATGTGTCTTAGTGCAATTTGGCTCTGGAATGTAACTTAATTCTCCACAGTTTTCAAAATACCCAGTAAATGGATTCAAGCCCCTCAGCCTGACATGACCACACATTTACTGCTGCCCATAAAGCAAGGTTGGCATTCGTTGCCTCTTCTTTCTAATTTTTTTTTCACAGGATGTGGGCATTGCTGGCTAAGCCAGCATTTATTGTCCACCCCTAATTGCTATGGAGAAGGTGAACGGAGCTGCCTTCTTGAAATGCTGCTACCCTTGGGGTACACAGATATAATGTTGTTAGGGAAGGCGTTCCAGGATTTTGACTCCGAAACAGTGAAGGAATGATAGTTTATCTCCAAGTCAGGATGGTGAGTGGCTTGGAGGGGAACCTGCAGGTGGTGGTTTGCATCTGCTGCCCTCGTATTTAGGAGATAGAAGATGTGGGTTTGGAAGGTGCTGTCAAAGGAGGCTGGGAGAATTTCTACAAGCTGGTGAACTGAGTACATTGTGATAATGGTAGATGGAGTGTCACCAAATAGGATGCTGGAAAGTGTCGAACTTCTTGAATGTTGTAGGACCTAAACCCATCCAGGCAACTGGAGAGTATTCCATGAGACTCCTGCTTTGTGCCTTGATGATGGACATACTTTGGAGAGACTGGAGGTGAGTTAGTCATTGCAAGATCCTTCACCTCTGACCTGCTGTTGTCGCCACAGTGTTTAATAGGCTAGTCCACTTCAGTTTCTGATCAATAGTGATGCCCTGGGTTATTGATAGTGGATGATTCAGTGGTAGTAATGCTATTGAACATTAAGGGACAGTTCTTAGCTTCTCTCGTGTTCAGGATGGTCATTGCCCAGCACTTGAGTGGTGTGAATGTTACTTGCCATTTACCAACCCAGCCTAAATGTTGTCCAGGTCTTGCTGCATATGAATGTGGACTGCTTCAGCATTTAAGAAGTTATAAGTAGAGCTGAACATTGTGTAATCATCAGTGAACATCCCTCCTTCCAACATAGCAATGGAGGGCAGATCATTGATGAAGCAACTGAAGATGGTTAAACCCAAGACATTTAGGGGCCCTCTTGTGGCTCAGAGGTAGATTCTCTACCCCTGAACCAGGAGGTCTGGGTTCATGTCCCACCTGCTCCATAAGTGTGTAATAACATCTCTGAAAAGGTTGGTTAGAAAAATAGGTTAAATAATAAAAAAAAAATACTCTGAGGAAATGGGGGTCTTCTTGTGGAACAGTGGTAAACTCCCTACCTATGAATGAGGAGATCTGGTTTCATAAACCCCCTGCTCCCATGGTGTGTCATAATATATCCAAAAAAGTTGATTAAAAGTAACTATCCAGAGGAACTAGGCGTCTGGTGGTGCACTGGTAGTGACCCTAACTCTGGGCTAGGAGGCCTGGGTTCAAGTCTCATCTGTTTCAGAGGTATTTTTAATAACATCTCTGAATTGGGGTTGATTTAAAAAGTACCCAGTCTGAGAAACTCACAAGAAATGTTTGGGGACAGAGCTTATTGACCTCCAACAACCCACATTTGCCCTGGAAAGCAGTGATGGATGATTATCTTGAATCTCTGAATAAAAACCGAAAGAGTTGTGGATGCTGTAAATCAGGAAAAAAATAAAGTTGCTGGAAAAGCTCAGCAGGTCTGGCAGCATCTGTGAAGGAAAAAAGAGTTAACATTTCATGTCCAGATGAGCCTACCTCCTCATCCTTTCCACTCTTTCCAACCTAGTCTGTACCAGGACTCTCGGCCTCTCATGTTGCCTGAGAAAGAAAGCACAGCCCTGCTTGACATGGAACAGAAGGCAAGATGTTAACCTGCCTAAAACCTGTTCACTAGCATAGTGTTAAAATCCGGCCCAGTGTGTTCTGAACAGTCTGGTGCTTGGGAAGAAATGCTGAGAAGACTGCATGAGTTTCTTTCTGACACACTTTTGCCAACCATCTCAGTGACCAGGCAAGATGACAGGCAGGAAATGGACACCCATGATGATACAAAAGCAAAGAGCAGAAATGAGCAAAAGGATGTGGAAAAAGTTCTGGGAAATGGTAATCAGCTGGACCAGCCTTTACAAAGTTATTGTCTTAAATCAAATTTTGCAGCTGCACAATGTCTGCTTCCTATAAAATCCTGTAAACTTGCACACTGTTGACACCTGAAGTGTGTGACTCATAGCTTCAATCCCCATTTAATTTTCAATCTCCAGCAGACCACTTTCCTTCAGCTCAGTTGCATCAGGGCTGGGAATGAAAACATGTAATCCACTTAACCTGGGAAGCCAAGTCCATAACCACTGGGACCTGGCACATGGGGGATGGCTGCTGATCTTTGAGAGAGCTCATTCAGATCTGCTTAATGGAAAATCACTGGCTGCTGAGCTATAACATTACAACCAGGACTGATCCAACAGTCGAACTTTCTGAGAGTGCTGCCTATTAAGGTCAGTACCTGAGTAGCATCTTTCTGTACCAAAAGATCTTCAAAATGCTTCATTCCATTAATTACTTTCTTCAAATTGCATTCGGAATTGCTTTGTTGACAAACAGACATGAAAGTGTTAATTCAGTATCCACTGTTTTCTGACATCTGTTCTATTCATTGGAAGCAAATTCCCAGAAGAGTTCATAGACAGGCATTGGACCATAATTAGTATGTGCCTACTTTAAGTGACCATTTATCATGCCTCAAAACTGGCCCCAACCAATTTAGCACTGGTCCAAGTGCTAATATATATTGGGCACAGGCTGTCCCACTCCTAAATTTGTCAGTGTTGTGCCTCTTTATTTAGTTAGTAAATGCTGAACAATAATAAATAGCTGCATGTCAATTTCTAATTCCACAAGTCCAAAATTAGTTGCAAGTTACATGCAATTGGATTTTTGAAATATTCCATTCCACTTTTGTTTTCTTATACTTTCTTAAAAAGTGCTACACAATAGTAGTCAGTTTATTTCTGATACGTTAGCCAAGTGGCAATTTTTTATAGGAATGCTAGCTGTCTTTTTTTGTCTTAGAGCAGAGGGAATATAGTCAGGCCTTATCCTGTCCTAAGTCACAGTGTACACATAAACACACAATCTACACACATATACACACCACACACCGACATCAATACACGTATCATCTATCACTTTACACAAACACACACCACCTTATGTACACATGTCTGCATTATACACAAATATATACATGCATGCATACAATCATCTGCATACACATTGCATTACACACATATAACAGCACTCATTCATATTCATAAACACACACCATGTGTATACACAGAAATATGCACACGTTTTCAGTTTTCAGTAGGAATTATTGGACAATAAAGGATAAAGCCCAATCTGATTCTTCACTTCCCCAGGAAGAATACATAGCCTGATCCAATTTAAACAAGCACTCATGGTTTTTGATTTTGATTTGATTTGATTTATTATTGTCACATATATTGAAAGACAGTAAAAAGCATTGTTTTGCATGCTAACCAGACAAATCATACCTTACATAAGTACATCAGGGTAATAGAACAGAATGCAGAATATAGTGTTACAGCTACAGGGAAGGTGCAGAGAAAGATCAACTCTAATATGTTAGAGGCCTGTTCATAAGTCTGATAACAGCACAGAAGAAGTTGTTCTTAAATCTTTTGGTATGTACTTTCAAACTTTTGTATCTTGCCCCATGGAGAGGGGACTATAATTTTTGTCTCTTTAGTGATGCATGTTATTTTGTGTGGTTGATAAATGTCTTGAGCAGGATATTCCGTCATCAGTAAGTCTGTTCAAACAACATGCCAGGTGAGTAATTAAAAATAAATAGTATAGGGTAGAAGTAAATATTAATTTTAAAATGTATTACATTGACTTACAAATTGGACTGTTTCTGATAATGCCACTGCAAACCACAACCTGTACTCAACAGAAGAATCTGAATTAGGTAATTTTAAAAAAAAATTAGATATTATTATTGCCTTTGATAGAATTCATCATTTCACTCCCAATTTTCTTAGCTTTCTCCTCCTTTTCCAGGTTTACTAAAGTCTACTAAGCCTCACACCTACGTACACGCTGTTTTGAACTAGTTGCTGGGAGAAGTGAAGCGTCAGTCCTAAGTAACTCTGATGATTTCTTTTTGTTTTGAAGTCCATTTAACTGTGGCTGAGTTTGTCAGTGACCATAGTTGGTTGCTAGGTGTGTCAAAGCTGACTAGAAAGTACTACCTTGGGTTGTAAATCCCAGACAAGGATTTCCTGACCAGTTGAGTGTTTCAAAGGAAATAAATAATCTCGGAACTCTCCCATGGAAGCAACATGAGTCTCCAGTCAGTTTTCCAATGGATAGGCGAGATCTCTGTTGCCCATATTAAATTAAGCCCAATGAAGTTACTTTTTTTAGGGGCAATGAAATGTTATCTCAAGGTGTTGCAAACATAACACTGTTTACTAAGTGGTGAGTTACCTGAAAAATATTTGTGCACTATTGGTTTGGAGACACAGTCATCTATAGATTGCATCAGCTATCTGTATCCCAAGTACTCTAAATGACTAGAAAATGAAGAGTATTCTGTATTGACATTGGTCCTTTTCATTAAGAGAATATTCATTGCCACTGATTTATTAATACTGATACAGTAGATTTATTTCAGAGTTAAGGATTGCAGCATGACCTTCATTTTCCAGGAGAAGCTCATTGTGATGGCTCCAGGGCATGCCATTGTAAAGCCATAGAGCGCAATATTTGTGTTCACCTAATCCTCGCCAGGAAATTGCACAGAGTGAGCGGTTAAGCACATTCAGTGCTTTATCACACCTCTTCAAACAATCATAAAGTGCCTTGTGGACAAGGAATCACTTTGAAGTAATGATTTACCCTGTCCATGATTAGCAGATTCCCATAAACATTAAATGGTGAAATGACCAATTCATCTTTTTGTTTTGCTTAAAGAGGAAATTTATAAAAAGATTGATGTGTTCCTGAAACATAGGAGGTCGCAGATAAGTCTCAGTTTAATTTCCCAGCTACTGAAACGTTAGTCTAGATTAATTTAGCTACTGTTGCACAGGGAATCGAGGTCATCAACTTGAATTCAGATAGAAGAGTACAACAAACTGAGCCAAGGTGACACTAGAAGGAGTTTAACAGAGAGATGCTTCCATAGTCTGAGTTAAAATCAGCATTTGTTTCATATCTGTGTGCTCATAACACAAGAACTCCACTGTGAGAGGTCGCATGAATACAGGGCAACTCAAGAATCCAGAGGAGAAACCGTAATTTCAACTGTTCAAGTTGGAATGAGAACAGGATGTTAATCAAATCCACAAAATGGGTTCAATTCTTCAAACAATGGAAAAGACATTCAGCTGACTCTTTTGGGCTGAAAATGAGCATTTGAACATCTGGTGGTGACCTTGTACCCAGTTGCCCACCTGAATCATCTATTAGGTAATACATTAAAAAGGCACCCAATGTTTGTAAGGGAGACCATTTCAATATGTGAATTGGGGTGCTGTGCTTATTCCAGGAGTTTATTGCTGTTTTCAAACTGAAATGGGTGAGGCATATTTAAATACCAGTGCCATCTTTCCAGGTGCTGGGAGAGACCTAGCCAACATTCTTTAAAGGTGGGAGAGTAGGAAATAAGCCAGTAAAAAGATTTTACATCATTTAAATACTTAGATTACTATGAAATACATTATTGGGTTTTGAACATTGCTGGGAAGATCAGTATTTTTTGCCCCTGCCAATTGCATTTAAGTTGAAATTTGCATTTCCCAAGATGATTTCTCAGTTGATCAGTGTCTGGCTTCCCTGATAAAAAGTCATCATCCCAAATAGTCTCCAGGCTTTTCTCAAACTGAAGGCAAGGTAGTTCTGTTACGCTGATGTCGCTGGGATCGTAATTCAAAGATATGCAGGAATGGTGGATTTTAAAATGAATTAATAAATCTGAAATATAAAGCTACTCAGAATAAAGATGACAATGTTATTGTAAAAATTCATCTGGTTCACTGATGAATTATGGAAAGTATGGAAGAAAATCTGCCAATCTTCCCAGATCTCCATACCCACAGCAATGTGTTTGATTCTTAACTGGCCTCAGAAATGGCCAACCATTTCAAGGTCAATCAGAGATGGACAACATATGCTAACCCTGCCCGTGATGCTGGTATGCAACGAATGAATTAAAAAAATTGTCTATGCAGCGTATTTGCAGTGTTCTCTGTCGTAATTTCAGATTCCTCAAGCTCACTTACTTAAGAAAGAAACTCTGCCCTTGATTCATTATTTGTGATGATTTCTCACTTGGATGTGTGCAAACTTTCATTTTAGTTTCATCTGTTTTTCAGCGAGTGGTACCTGAATGGAAACTATCTGGTGGTCATGGCATCAGTCACGGTCGTTTTGCCTCTGGCATTAATGAAACAACTCGGTTAGTGTTCTGTAAAAGAATCTTGTGTGTTTAATATGTCTGTGAAATGGTATAACAAGGTCGGCTTTCACTGCCATCAAGTAATGCATCACATTGAGGCACTGGATAGTGAAAGAATGGGAACAATTTGTCTAATAAGGGTAATTATTTAGTTTGCTGCAAATATAGATGTACTCCAGATGCTGGAAATCTGAAACAAAAGAGCAGAAAATGCTGGAAATACCCAGCAGGTTCTGGTGAAAGGTCTTTGACCCGAAACGTTGGGCTGGATTTTCATGTTGGGCTTTGAAAATGCCAGTCAGGTCACTTCCCATGTTCAGAGATACAGACTTATCCCAGCTTCCTATATCAATCATATTTTCATCTCCAGGAGATATGGTTGGATGGAGTTAGAGTTTTCTGAGTCTCAAGACAGTGTTGAAGGAGCAAGAGTGCCTTGCCCCATCAATGTCCTTGCATAGCCGGGCTCCCATTGGCCTCAAGATAAATAGAACATAGAACAGTACAGCACAGTACAGGCCCTTCAGCCCACGATGTTGTGCCGACCTATTATCCGACTAAGATCAATCTACCCTGCATACCCCACATTTTACTGTCCTCCATGTGCCTATCCAAGAGTCGCTTAAAAGTCTCTAAAGTATCTGACTCCACTACCACTGCCGGCAGCGCATTCCCCATGCCCACCTATAGTTCTGGACCTTTTGATACTTAGCCAAACATTCATAATAGCCCCAGCTATCAAAACAAATCAACAATACGGTCTATTGAAACTGAAATTCCAGATCTTATGCAAGGTGCAATAGTGTTCCTTACTCTTTCAATACAGATGGCCTTCAATTAATGGAGCGTGGTAGGTGCTTAAAGTTTTTTAAATATTCAATAGCGTAATTGGAATCATGACGAGAGCTTCCCAACACATGATCTCCAATTTTGAATGAGTCTGGATCCAGAACTGAAAGAGTTTAAGCAAAATCAGAAAACACTCCACAATCTCCTTCAGACCACAGGATTTCATGGAATCTGCAATGCACAAACAGAACATTCAGTCTTAACAGTCCACACTGTTGCCAGTGCTTATACTATAAGTGAGTCTCATCCCATCCTTCCTCATTGAAGTTGATCAGCGCAATCTTCTATTTCCTCCTTCCTCATACACACATGTGCATTTACCAATTTGTTGCATCTGCACCAGTGCAATGGTACATCAAAATGTTCTGCAATTGCCCACTCCATCCCCCACCAGTCAAACACACTGAGAATCATTTTAAAAACACAAGGGGAAAATGTTATTCGCTACACTGGCTGCTAATTCTGAAGTGCTTGAGTCTAATTTGAAAAAATGAATTCATAGCCACAGGAGGTGTAATTACATCACAATGAACAGCCCAACCTTTATCTGTCAAATTGAATGCTTGTCAGTTAGTGATGTACCATAGAAATTTGAAAGATTGAAGAATGTTCAACTTAAATTCCAAATAATTAGTTGGAGCAAAGAAGTAGGTCACAGTTGTTTTCAGTAATCCTCTCATGGCTTTTGGAGCCTTTTATTAAGTAATTTTCCGAAATCAGGTTCTGTTTTGTCATCTGAATTGATGGTTGTTTCAAATGATTTTTGGTTCAAATAATTCAAATGATCTGGGGAGGAGGGGAGAAGATTTAATAAGAAATGGCTGAACCTAGACAGGCTGCAGCCAGTAGTTTTTAAGTGAAAAACTCAGAACTAAGGGTTACTGAGAAGGGTACAAGTGCGCAAAAAATCTTTTACTTCTTTTCAGCTTGTGAACGGATTCAGATGAATAAAATTCCCTGATACAACTCTCATTTTAACTATATCAAAGGGAATTCTATTGAATATTTTTGAAGCACTTGAAAAGTTAATGTTTTCTATGCATCTTTTAATTGTAGGCTACCTGGGATACACCAGTGGTTTCTCCCTGAGCTGCATGGTTTTCTTTCTAATTGTGGTAAGTATGCTAACATCAGTAGCTTGGTAGCAGAATTAAGCTCCTTCTATGAGGGTAAACAATGAGAAGACTGCGCATTTGGCAGAATTGTATTCTACAAACAGTGATAATCTGACAACATGCAAGCGGTTCAGAGGTTTGGAACAGGATTAGGCATTCTGATTGGTAACTTAACTCCATTTATGGCCTTTGATGTGTATTCAATAGATACCCATTAAAAATATATTGATCAAAATCTCAAAAATTTCAGTAGCTGCAAGTTATTGTTAAAACAAAAAAAAGTGTTTCCATCATGTTTATCATGTTGCATCAGCTGTGGCTCATTTGGTCATATTCGTGTCTCTGAGTCACAAGGTTTCAGGTTCAAGTCCCACTCCAGAACTTAAGTACAGAAATCAAGACTGACATGCCTTGAGGGCAGGGTTTAAACTAGTGTGGCAGAGGGGTGGGAACTGGAACAACAGTCTAGTAAGCGCAGGGACTGGGGACAAAAGAGAGACTGAGATATGCATAGCGCAGAGTAAGAGCAGGCAGAGGGAAGTCGCGGGGCTCAGAGGGATTGGAGATCTGGAGTGCATTCACTTCAATGCAAGGAGTATAACAGGTAAGACAGATGAACTATAAGCATGGATTACTGAATGGAATTATGATGTTATTGCCATTACGGAGACATCGTTAAAGGAGGGACAGGACTGGCAGCTTAACATTCCTGGATCTCGCTGTTTTAGACAGGACAGAAAAGGAAACAAAAGGGTTGGAGAGTTACACAGCTGGTTAGGGATCACATCACAGCTGTGTTGAGGGAGGACACATTAGAGGGATCTTGCACTGAGGCATTATGGGTGAAGCTCAGGAAAGGAAGGGTGAAATCACAATGTTGGGAGTTTTCTATAGATCTCCCAACAGCCCATGGGAGACAAGGGGAGCAGATATGTAGTCAGATACTGGGAAGGTGTGAAAAAAGCAGTATAGTTGTGGTGGGTGACTTCAACTTTCCTCTTATTGACTGGAACTCTCTTACAGCCAGGGGCTCAAACAGAGAGCAATTTGTTAGATGTCTCCATGAGGGCTTTTTGAAACAGTATGTTGACAATCCAACCAGACAAGAGGCCATACTAGACTTGGTATTAGGGAATGAGCCAGGACACATGATCGATGTTTCAGGACAAGAGCATTTTGGGCTGAGTGATCACAACTTGGGCAGCACGGTGGCTCAGTGGTTAGCACTGCTGCCTCACAGTGCCAGGGACCAGGGTTCCATTCCTCCCTCGGGCAACTGTCTGTGTGGAGTTTGCACATTCTCCCCGTGTCTGCGTGGGTTTCCTCGGGGTGCTTCGGTTTCCTCCCACAGTCCAAAGATGTGCAGGCTAGGTGGATTGGCCATGCTAAATTGCCCGTAGTGTTCAGGGATGTATAGATTAAGGGGATGGGTTTGGGTGGGATGCTCTGTGGATCGGTGTGGATATGCTGGGCTGAAGGGCCTGTTTCCATACTGTAGGGATTCTAAAATTCTAAAAAGAACTCCATAAGATTTCAAGTAGTCATGGACAAGAACAAGAGTGGCCCTTAGGTGAGGGTGCTTAATTGGGCAAGGTCCAATTACAACCACATTAGACAGGAACTGGGGAATGTGGATTGGGAGCAGTTATTTGAGGGCAAATCTACATCTGGCGTGTGGAAGGCTTTTAAAGTCTGATTGATTAAAGTGCAGGACATGCATGTTCCTGCAAAACTAAAGAATGGGAATGACAGGATTCAGGGACCATGGATGGCAAGGGAAATTGTAAGCTTAGTGAAAAGGAAAAAGGAAGCATATGGTAGATCTAGGTAGCTACAAACTAACAAAGCCCTGGAGGAGTATAAAGAAATTAGGAAGGAACTTAAACACGGAATTCAGAAGGCTAAAATGGGCCTTGAAACGTCTTTAGCAAACAGGATCAAGGAGAATCCCAGGGCTTTTTATGCTTATATTAGAAGAAAGAGTGTAGCAAGGGAAAGAGTAGGCCCACTCAAGGACGAAGGAGGGAAGTTATGCGTGGAGCCACAGGAAGTAGGAGAGCTCCTTAATGCGGACTTGGTATCGGTGTTCACCAAGGACAAGGACATGACTGATGCTGAAGTCAGGGATGATTATGTGAATACTCTAGAGAGTGTCAATATATTGAAGGAGGAAGTTTTGGGTATCCTAAATTGTATTAAATTAGTCAAGTCTCCAGGGTCAGATGGGATCTATGCCAGGTTAATGCGAGAGGCAAAAGAAGAAATAGCTGGGGCGTCAGCAGTATGAATCTTCAAATCCTCTTTGACCACAGATGAATTTCCAGAGGATTGGAGATTAGCCAGTGTTGTTCCTTTCTTTAAGAAAGGAAGCAGGGATAATCCAGGAAACTATAGGCTGGTGAGCCTGATGTCTGTGGTGGGAAAGCTCTTGGAGAAGATACTGAGGGACAAGATATATGCACATTTGGAAGAAAATAGACTATTTAGTGACAGGCAGCATGGTTTCGTACGGGGAAGGTCATGTCTCACCAACCTGATTGAATTTTTTGAAGAAGTGACAAAGATAATTGATGAGGGAAGGGCTGTGGATGTAGTTTATATGGACTTTAGTAAGACATTTGATAAAGTCCCACGTGGTAGATTGGTACAAAAACTAAAATCTCAAGGGATTTGGAGTAGGTTGGCTAGGTGATACAAAATTGGCTTGGTTGTAGAAGCCAGAGGGAAGTGGTGGAAGAGTGTTTTTCAGAATGGAGACCTTAACTAGTGGTGTTCCGCAGGGATCAGTCTTAGGTCCTCTGTTGTTCATAGTGTGTGTATATATATATATATATATATATATGATCTGGAGGAAAGTGTGCGTGGTCTGATTAGTAAGTTTGCAGATGACACGAAGATTGGTGGAGTTGCTAATAGTGCCGATAATTGTGAAAGGATACAACAGGATATTGATAGATTGTTTACTTGGGCACAGAAATGGCAGATGGAATTTAATCCAGATAAATGCAAAGTGATGGATTTTGGAGGATCAAATTTCAGTGTGAATTACACTGTAAATGGCAGAAACCTTAGGAACATTAACAGACAGATGGATCTGGGCGTGTAGGTCCACAGTTCCCCAAAAAATGGTAACAAAAATGGCCAAGTGATTAAGATGGCATATAGCATGCTTGCCTTCGTCAGCCAAGGCATGGAATACAAGAGTTGACAAACCATGTTGCAGCTGTATAAAACCCTTGTTAGGCTGCAGTTGGAGTCTTGTGTGCAGTTTTGGTCGCCACATTACCAGAAGGACATGGAAGCTTGGAGAGAGTACAAAGAAGGTTCACCGGGATGTTGCCCAATCTCGGGGACATTGTTAATGTGGAAAGGTTAAAAACACTAGGCTTGTTTTCACTGGAAAGATGGCAGCTGAGAGGAGACCTGATAGAGGTCTATAAAATTATGAGAGGCATAAGATAGGTGGATAGTCAGAGGCTTTTTCCCAGGATTGAAGTTTCAATTAGTGGGGGCACAGGATCAAGGTGAGAGAGGGAATGTTTAAGGGACATGTGCGAGTGACGCTTATCACACAGAGAGTGTTAGGACCCTGGAACACACTGCCAGAAGGGGTGATGGAAGCAGGTACGTCGGCGACATTTAAGAGGCATCTAGATCATTGCATGAATAGAGAGGGAATAGAGGAATACATACTGAACAAAGGCAGAAAGTTTGTTTTTTAGTTTAGTTAGGGCATGATGATCTACACGAGCTTGGAGGGCCAAAGGGCCTGTTCCTGTGCTGTACTTCTCTTTTGTTCTGCCAGTGCAGTCTTGAGGGAGTGCAGCACTTTCAGAGGCGCTGTCTTTCCAGTTCCATCTGCCCGCTTGTGCGGTTATAAATACTCCATTACACTACTTCAAAATGAAACAGGAGCATTATCCGTTGTGTCCTGGCCAATACTATCTCTCAATCAATATACAACAAAAATTATCTTGCTATTATCGTGTTTCTGTCTCTGGGAGTTTGCTGTGTACAAATTGGCTCCCGAGTTCTTATATTGCAAAAGTGATCTAATTTCCAAAGTAAAACACATTAAAATCTACAAGGGTCACAAGCATGCTGTATAAATGTGTGTCTTTTTTAAAATTATAAATTTACGTGTGGCAATGCTGGAATGTTTAACGTCTTCAAGCATTTGCAACCATTACAGCAAACTGTCGGTTAGTAAAAGCGTTCTGTTGGTGTCTCAATTTGGAAGGGTGCAGCTCATGCACAAAGATTGCAGGTAGAAGACACAGAGCAGCAGAGATTAGTTTAACTGATCAATATTAGACAGCTCAGAGCAAATCTGCCATTTTTGAAGGCTGAATAGAAGTGCGTGGTTGACGTCTAGCGGAGGTTTTAATTATTTCCTGATAGGGTTGGCATTGTTGCGCCTAATTCTTTCCTCAAATATTTTAGTGAGTTAAACAAACGAACAAATTTATTCTCATCAGAGTAACTTCTCTTAAAATGCAAGAGAAAAATTCAATACGAGAGTGCTCAGAGTTTGTATGTTAATATGGCCAAAAGTAATTATGATCTTTATGTGGCTGTTTCAGGTGATCTACAAGAAGTTCCAGATTTCCTGCTCATTTAATAACATCCATGCAAATAGTTCCCTTCTAGACAGTATCAACTATGACAATAGCACCAGCTACAACAATAGTGATGTTCACAAAGTCACTGAGGACCAGTGCACCCCTCGGCTGTTTACCATGAACTCTCAGGTAACTTAACAGCAGGATCCCTGTGGAAAATACTTTGAGGTTGTGATCTAGCCCTGACTCTGCAAATCTGTCTCCTTCATAAGGAGGCTGCCATCTTCCATATTGTCATTCTGAGGAGATGGGGCTGGAATGGAGGCAAGCGGGCAGTGAGACCAAACAAACACTCTCTTCCATTCACTCAGTCATATGTCTGCTCAGCTATATCCATGGCCGTCAGACCTTCAAATCTCATCTGTCCCTCACCTCCCCACACACACACCCACACCTCCATGCTGCTTCTCATCACCTTCATTTCTCCTCCATACACCAGCATTCGCTTTGGACATACTTCAGGAATCGTAGAGTCATTCAGAACGGAAACAGACCTTTCAGTATGAATTGTCCATGCGACCATGTTCCCAAACTAAACTAGTCCCACTTGCCTGCATTGGGCCCATATCCATCCAAACCTTTCCTATTCATCCACTTATCCAAATGTCTTTTAAATGTTGTAACCATACCTGCATCCTCCACTTCCTCTGACAGCTCATTCCACACATGAACTACTCTCTGTGTAAAAAGGTTGCCCCTCATGTCCTTTTTAAAACTTTTTCCTCTCACTTTAAAAATGTGTCCCCTAGTTTTGGAATCCCCCACCCGAGAGAAAAGACCCTTCTATTCACCTTCTATACCCCTCATGATTTTATAAACCTCTGTAAGGTCAGTCCTAAACCTCCTGCACTCCAGTGGAAAAAGTCCCAGCCTATCCAGGCTATTTTTAATCACTCAAACCCTCCATTCCCGTAACATCCTGGTAAATCTTTTCTGAAACCTCTCTAATTTAATAATATCCTTCTTACAACAGTATTTTTTTAATATTCATTCACAGGATGTTGGCTGGTGGCTGATCACTTATTGGCCCAGAGGGCATTACTCTCAGACTGGTGTCACATGTAGGCCAGACCAGATAAGAATGACAGATTACCTTCCTTAAAGGGCATTAGTGAACCAGATGGGTTTTTCCTGACAATTGGTACTGATTTTAGGTCATCATTAGACTATTATTTGATTGTTAATCGAGTCCAAATTCCACCATGTGCCTCAGCAGGATTCAAACTCGGGCCCCCAGATCATTACATCATCAGGGTCTCTGGATTAATAGTCTAGTGATAATATCACAAGGCCAATGTGTTCCCCTATTGCAGAAGAAGTCTTTTAAATGGATATGAATAAGATTGAACTGTCACCCAGCCACACAACATGAAGAAAACAAAACACGACCATTGGAAAATGACTAAATTCCTTCAAGTAGTTGTTAAGTCATAACAGTAAAACAATTTTCATGAACCAATCAAAGATAAACAACCCTTTAATAACCTCTTAAAGCAAACAAACTGTGTCCCCGATTCTCTACTGAGCTAAGCAGTTGAACTGCTTTGAAGCTCAGACAAGCGTTTCTAATGTTCAGCTGTCATTACAGCTTCTGACAATTGAAGCCCATTTAAAGTGAAGGTACAGATGTTTTGTTTTTCCATTTCAAAGCAGATGACTTGCCAACCAAAGAATTCCAGGAGCATGTGACTCTTCCTTATATATCCACCCTTGGAGTTAAGTTTCCCCTCAGCTCATGATCCCTCTGAGAAGTCATGAACTTCGTCTCCAATCAGAGGAGCTCAATTCAATCAAAACTGCATGATGGATCGGAAAGGTTTGAACTGCCCAATCCATGATGGAACCAGCAAAGTCTGGAATGTTGTGTGCAGGCTTGCTGCTTGATAACCTTTATTATGCACTGGCAAAAATTACTGGAAACAGGAATAAGGGCAAATGTCCCAGAATCATCTCTGCCTGTCATTTTGAAAAGCCCAGTTCAGTGAAAATCTGGGCCTTTGAATCTGTAATCCAGAGCACTGATGTATGAGACATTCCAGAATTTGTTTTTTGAACGTATTTGAAACCCTAGCTGATTGAAAGCCTCGTTACTCAATAGCGTTTTTTGTTAACTACATCCTACAGGATCTCCCATTGCATAGTTTGCAGCAAAGTAGAGAGCACAGTGTTTAATGCCATAATTTCTCAATTGAACTATCTCTTCAATTGAGGAGTAATAACAAAGCTGGAGGCTACAGGGTTGGGTCTAATGTTGCAAATATCTATCTCCCATTTTCATGGTTTGTTTTAAATAAATTCAAAGTTCTATCTCTCTCATTTTCAGACTGCATATACCATTCCCATCTTGGCTTTTGCCTTTGTCTGTCATCCAGAGGTATTGCCTATCTACACAGAGCTGAAAAAGTATGTATGCACGGGGTTTTCGATTGGTCTAATGGATGTCTTTGCTCTAGAGCTGAGCTACCAACAATGGTGCATTTTGAGTTCTGTAGTCATTGAAAATTTAATGATCCAGCTCTTTTTCCATTGTCTGTAAAATGAATGTGGATGAGTTCAAATATGATCTCTCAATATTATGACTGCACGTCCATTTTAGCAGAGATAGATTCTTGACTGACAAGTGAAGTCTAAAGATATCGAGGGTAACCAGGAATGTGTAGGTGAGGATCAGCCACATGTTTTTCAAGGGCTGAATGGCCTCCTCCTGCTCCTAATTCATCTGGGTCATATGCCAATCAGCTATTTGCTCAGGTTTTTTTCAGTATTCATTCACGTGATGTGGATGTTGCTGGCTAAGCCAGCATTTATTGCCTACGCCTAATTTCCCATAATACAGTTAAAAACCGAATACAGGCTGTGGAATCACCTGTAGACTAGGTAAAGATGGAAGATTTCTTCTTTAACTGGGCATTAGCAAACCAGATTGGTTTTATACAACAATCAATCACCTTTCCCTTTCATTACAAGCTTTTTATTTAAATTAAGTTCAGAATTTTAAAAAAACACCGCAGTAGGATTAGATGGGATAACACAGTGTGGAGCTGGAGGAACACAGCAGGTCAGGCAGCATCAGAGGAAAGCTGACATTTCGGGTCCGGACCCTTCTTCAGAAATGGATTTCTGAAGAAATGGATTTTAAAAATGCTTCTCTGATGCTGTCTGTCCTGCTGTGTTCCTTCAGCTCCACGCTGTGTTATCTCTGACTCCAGCATCGGCAGTTCTCACTATCTCATAGTAGGATTTGAACCCATTTCCCCAGAACATTTGCCGGGCCTCTAGATAACCAGCCTAGTGACGTTACCACTACCTCCCCATGTAGTAAACTCTTCCCAAATGTGACAAGTAAAGCAGGTTTTGCAGGCATTGAAATGTCAAGCTAGGGCTTTTCCAATTCATGTATGTCAACAAGCACCTTAATCCACTCCACAAAATTAAGTGAGGAGAGAATCATAGACAAATGGAAAATCTTGGTTTGGAATTGTCATGGGGCATGAACCTTCCCTATAGAGATAGCAAGAACAGCAGATGCTGGAAGTCAGAGTCAGTACAGTGTGGAGCTGGAGGAACACAGCCTGACAGGCAGCATCAGAGAAGGAGGAAAGTTGACGTTTCGGGTCGGGACCCTTCTTCAGAACCTTCCCTATAATTGAGCAGAAGAATCACAAATAGTGAGGTAGAGGGAGATCTTTAGGGCATGAAGAACGTAAAGAATGGGAGTACCCAGCAGACAAGAAGCCTTAATAAAAACCGAAAGAACTGCGGATGCTATAAATCAGAAACAAAAGCAGAAATTGCTGGAAAAGCTCAGCAGATCTGGCACCATCTATGAAGAGAAATCAGAGTTAATATTTCGGGTCTGGTGACCCTTCCTGAGAAGGGTCTGAGGAAAGGTCACCAGATCCGAAACGTTAACTCTGATTTCTCTTCACAGATGTTGCTAGACAAAAGCCATTGTCTGTCATCCAGAGGTATCGCCAAAGGAAAGAGGGAGTTCTCTGAAATGCAACAACAGCTAAGAATTAGGGGGCTGAAAAGAAAGAGAGAGATTCTAAAGCTCCCTTTTTCCTAGGAATTCTCATAGAAAAAGGGCAAAAAAATGGAGGAACTTAAAAGGAGAAGGAAGCAGGAAAGAAACAAGCCTCTTTTTTCAAAACTGCTTTGGAAGAGCGAAAGTATAATTAATCAATTTTCAAAGAAAATTAAAGATAGGAGAAAAGATAAATACTATGGACCTGATCTTATCTATGTGTGAACAAATGCATTTAAGTGAGATAAAATTGCACCTATACATCACTTCCGTTTTTTGATTTCTCCATCAAAAGATGTTGGGGAAAAAAGGTTACTTTTCACAGGTTCTTTCAAGTATAGTAGTTTTGGGCAAGGCAGTGGAGACTAAAGTGCTAATCAGCTAACCACGATGCCATCTCCCCATTGATTGTAAACAAGCAATGCTTTGGTATGTCACAGCATTTTAACAAATAATCTGTACTTGCAATATTGAAAATCTTCTTTTTGAGCTGTAAGTCACAAGAGATAAAGGACAATTACTGGGATATAAGCTGACAGGGAAGATCTGTTAATGTAGAATTCTGTGCAGACGGTCATGTTTTTAAGGAGAAAGCTGGATTTCATCAACATTAGGTGGCACAGTGGCTCAGTGGTTAGCACTGCTGCCTCACAGTGCCAGGGAACTGTTTCTGTGGAGTTGGCCTGCTCTCTCTGTGCCTGAGTGGGTTTCCTCTTTGTGCTCTGGTGTCCTCCCACAGTCCAAAGATGTGCAGGTTGGGTGGATTGCCCATGGTGTGCAGACTAGGTGAACTATGGGAAATGCAGGGGTAGGGGCTGGGCCTGAGTGGGATGCTGTTTGGAGGGTTGGTGTGGACTTGATGGGCTGAATGGCCTTCTCCCACACCGTAGGGCTTCTACAATGAAGCATTCAGAAATGCTGCAGTGGGAGTTCAAAACCATCTCCCTAATCAAGGGAGACCATCTGCAGAAGTTGATCAACATGGTGTGTTCTTTTTGGATCATTACGTAAAGATAGGTAGCAGTGTTTGCATTGCGTCAGTTTGGACCTAACTGCTTATTGGGTATTTACATCATTATGAAGCCTAGTAACTTGTCCTGTTTGTATCAAATGTGTCACCAATTGATGGCTCATTTGGAGAAATGAAAGGCACAAATATCTGATTCAGATCACCCTGGGGATCCTTAGTTACGTCTCCAGGCTACATAATTGTAAACAAACATATGTCAGCGTGAATTAACTCTCAGGAAAATAAACTGATCAGAGCATTTGCTGCTGAACATAAGAAGCTATCTTCAGCAAACCTAAAGTTGTAATTTCAGATGTCTTGTGAGGGGATATGTAGAATTTTCTTCTTTAATGACAATTCCAAAAGCTTTTTGCTGTTTTATATCTGAAATGTATAACTTGTATTTCAGCCCCACCAAGAAAAAAATGCAGCATGTGTCAAACATCTCTATCCTGGTCATGTACCTCATGTATTTTCTTGCTGCGCTGTTTGGATACTTGACATTTTATGGTGAGTTTAAAAAATGCACTTTTGCTCATTTGTATTCCACGTTGTGTACGAAAGTAGAAACAACACACGATATTCACATGAACTTAATCAATTTGCAATATTTGTTGCACATTATAGATAAGGTGAATGGTAGGTGTCTTTTCCCTAGGGTGGTGAATTTCAGGACTAGGGGCCATATTTTTAAGGTGAGAGGAGAAAGATTTAAAGAGGATATGATAGGCAACTTTCTTACACAGAGTGGTTCGTGTGTGGAATGAACTTCCAGAAGAAGTGGCAGATGTGGGTACAGTTAAAAGACATTTGGTTAAGTACATGAATAGGAAAGGTTTGGAGGGATATGGGTCAAGCTAAGGCAGGTGAAACTAGCTTTGCTTGGGATTATGGTCGACATGGACTGGTTCGACCAAAGGGTCTGTTTCAGTGCTGTATGACTCTATGACCTCTTTTTAAACTGATCTTCTCATAAATACCCTGCTTAAAATTAGACACAGTATTTAACAGTGTTCTTAACAGCATTATACAAATATCCACCATAGCCTGCTTGCATTTTGTTGTATCTGTACCTTGTTTTTAAGAGAATTCATCATGTGCTGTATGTATACAATATTGCAGCTCTGCCTGTTAGTTAGTCTGTTGTGGATCTGAACACACACGCACACACACACACACACACACACACACACACACACACACACACACACACACACACACACACGCACACACACACACACACACACACACACACACACACACA
>NC_063347.1:13400739-13403640 GCF_021869965.1 Rhincodon typus
ACACACACACACACACACACACACACACACACACACACACACCTCGGTGGTTCAGACTGTCAATGCCCCCAGAAGACTGAGTGTAGTTCACCGAAGCTCTGACTGTCAATGCCCCCAGAAGACTGAGTGTAGTTCACCGAAGCTCTGACTGTCAATGCCCCCAGAAGACTGAGTGTAGTTCACCGAAGCTCTGAGTGTAATTTTGAGTCCGGGGCAGGGAGAGAGACCTAGCAGTTTCTGTGTTCCTCTTCAACAAATCTAATGTTTAGTGCTCGATTATTCATTTCAGCAGTCAGGTTATGTTGGCACAGGTTGGTGGGAAATGAGGAACAGTAGCAATTAGTTGAGAATTTTTACAAGTCAATGATGTATTCCTAGCATATTTTGACAACCGAAACAGTGGTTAAATGATGACATGCAAAATGATACCTTCTGCCAAAAGAACTCCTCAGACTTATTTCAACAGCATAAGGCATGCTGAAATTTGAGAACATTGATAATTCAAGTCTGAGAATTTCACAAGGCTGGTTTGTCATCTTGTGCGATGAGATTTGTTCCACCCTCCGTGCATTGATCAGCTACACTCATCTCTGTTGGATTTGAGATCCCAGGGAAACCTCCTTTTTCTTCTCATTTCTACATATTTGGGGTCCATTCCCAAAAAGTGTGGCTGTGTCCCAAACTCCTAGACTCAGCTGATGTTTAATCGTATTCTGTCTCCTGATCATTGTGCACACCGAATCATACTGTGAAGAAGAGGCCCTTCGGCCCATTGAGCCTGTACCACCAAAAATACATTACTACCTACACTAGTTCCACTTTCCCACAGCAGACCCATAGTCTTGAATGTTATGACACTTCATGAGCTTATCCAAGTACATGTTAAAGATTTCCTGCCTCAACTACCCTCCCAGGCAATGCATTCCATCACCAGCGTCTGGATGAAAGACTTTTTCCTCAATTTTCCACGAAACCTCCTGCCTTTCACTTTAAAATTATGTTCTCTTGTCATTGTCCCTTCAACTAAGGAGAACAGCTGCTTTCTATTCGCTCTATCTATGCCCCTCATAATCTTATACACCTCTATCAGGTCTCTCTGCCTCAACCTTCTCTGCTCCAAAGAAAATATCCCAAGCTTACCCAGCCTCTCTTCATAGCTGAAATGCTCAATCCCAGGCAACATCCTGGTGAATCTCCTCTGTACCCCCTCCAGTGCAATCACATCCTTCCTGTAGTGCAGTGGCCAGAAATGCACACAGTACTCCATTTGTGGCCTAACCAAAGTTCTGTACAGCTCCAACATGACCTCATTGTTCTTATAATCTATGCCACGACTGATAAAGGCAAGCATTCAGTAGGGCTTCCTAACTATCCTATTAACCTGCCCTGCCACCTTCAGGGATCTATGGTTAAACACTCACAAGCAGTCCTCAATTAGCTGTGATAGCCATCTACCTTTTTAACTCATCATTTTGCATGACCCAATGGAGCCACCAATCTCTTGCCTGTTCTGAAGAGGAGACATATCAGACTTGAAACGTTAACTCTGTTTCTCTCTCCACTGATACTGCCAGACCTGAGTTTCTCTCACATCTCCTGTGGTTGTTTCAGATTTGCAGCATCCACAGTACTTTCCTTTTATTTTCTTGCCTCCTTTGGATTCTATTTCTACAACAATTGAATCCTGCACTCTCTCACTTGCATTGAGTTTTAGTTAGATGGTTGTCTATTACCTGCTAACTCATTGCATTAAATTTGCTCATTTCTGATAGTTCTTGACAACTGAATGAACCACCAAATGGAAATGAGGCATTTTGGCTCAAAAAAATTGGATCTTTTCTGTAGGTCAGTGTAAGAATCACATTGATTGTAGCTATGAAAATTCCATTACCCACAACATCCTACCGTCTCAACTGCTGAAGAACTCATAAGAATTTGTAGGAAGTTTGGGAATCAATATAAACGTGGGAAAATGTTTGATGTTGAAGCTGTATCATTTAATGTTTTGAGTTGGCACCTGAAATAACTCCACAGAGGCCCAAGTCACCCTTTATTTAAACACGAACAGTCCTTGACTTAGGACTGCCACATTCAGAGTCAACTACCAGAGTATCAGCATCTCTGACACTCCCCTTTTTATCTGTCAGCCAGGGCTCCCTGATTGAACCAGATTAACAGCCCCAATCAGAGAGCTGATATTCTATGAAGTCCAGCTGACTGATTTCATGTCAGTCACTACAGTACCAAACTGATTTTACAAAAGCGCATCACCCTTTCATACTTGCTTCACGTATCTCATTTACACAGTGCCAGCTGTGACTCAGTTGGTAGCATTTTGTCTCTGCTTCAGGGTCACACTTCAGGGATTTGAAACTAAGGCTCCCAGTGACATACTGAGGGAGCACTGCCCTGCACATTGTGTGCCTTCTTAAAGATCTGATGTTAAACAGAGGCCCTGTCTCCCTGCAGAAGTGATGTTAAAAAAGACTACAGACCAAGTGCTGGAAGTGGGATTTGACTGAGTGGCTCATTTTGTGACTGGCACAGACAAGATGGGCCGACTGGCTTTTTTTTCTGTGTTGTAAACTATCTTTGATTCTAAGAACAGGATTGTTTTCCCTTGCCAGTGCTAGATTTAATCATTAACCAACATTATGAAAATAGTTGAGAAGAAGAGTCATTCCAACTTGAAATGTTACTCTGGCTCTCCCTTCACAAATGCTACCAGACTTAGTTGAGTCTTTCCAGCATTTCATTTAATATTTACATCTGCAGTATTTTGCTTTTATTTCACTAAAATAGACAATCTGTTTATGGGTTGACAAGGCATAGAGCTGGATGAACACAGCAGGCCAAGCAGCATCAGAGGAGCAGGAAAGCTGACGTTTCCGGCCTAGACCT
>NC_063347.1:13404040-13421532 GCF_021869965.1 Rhincodon typus
AGGTCTAGGCCGGAAACGTCAGCTTTCCTGCTCCTCTGATGCTGCTTGGCATGCTGTGTTCATCCAGCTCTACACCTTGTTATCTCAGATTCTCCAGCATCTGCAGTTCCTACTAATCTGTCTATGGGGCCTTGTTATGTACAAATTACTATTTCTTATATTACTGCAGAATTTCATTGACTGTAAAGCTCTTACAGATGTGAAAAATGCTAAATAAATGCAAGTTTTATTTTTCATGCATATTACCTGCTTTATTAAAGGCTGTTGAGCACATTTAACAAATGTATTTACATCAAGGTGATGTTCGTAATCACCTGTTTCTACTCCTATCACTTTACAGCTGACACAATGCTCTCTTTCTTCATTACAGGCAGAGTTGAGCCAGAAATGCTGCATACATACAGTAAGATTGACCCATTCGATACACTAATTTTGTGTGTCCGTGTGGCTGTGCTAATCGCAGTAACCCTCACTGTGCCCATCGTGCTCTTTCCGGTAAGCGCAAGAATCTGTATTTGTGCTGGAAATTGTCTTTTTACGTGGCCAGAATTGGGGATTCTTTTTACAGATGGTCCACACTGTAAAATGTATGGATTAGGTATTGAACACACTAATTTTTCTCCCTCACTTATAATTATTTCCTTTTTAACATTCCTTTCATACTCTCCATTTTATTTCCTACTTGGATGTTTCTCTTGCAGTGCTTTTTTCTCTTCTTTTGTTGAGGTTAATAACTCCCTATTTCAGTCTTGATACAAGACAGAATTCGAAAAGCAGGATACATGCACCACAGCAAAGTAACAGCATTTTTCTTAGATGTTGATATCAAAAGCAAATGTAATGTTGGCAGAATTGCTTAATCCTAATTAATGGATTACTGGGATTTTCAACTTTGATGTACGAAAATATTAAAGTAGATTAAAACCAAGAAAATCACTATTTATGATTGTATGAAGGGTAATGATAATCTCAGGTGATCCATATTATTCCTTATTTAAGACTGCTGTTAAACCCTAAATCTTTGATCAAACGTTTGGCTGTTGGCCCTAAAGCCATCTTATGTGACGTGCTGTTGAATTTTGCTTCATAGTGCTCCTGTGAAGTATTTTGGGATATTTTATTATGCTAATGTTGCTATAGAAATACAAGTTGTTGATGTTGGCTTGCAGTTTATTGCAAAGGTATTGTAATTTACTCTGGGGATATATCCCATTGAGGATCAATTTACGTTGGTGAATAGCAAAGTGAAACACTACCATATAAAGGTAGAAATGATTGCCATTGATGTTATCTGTATGTGCACTGGGTCCAAATTACTAATTTGTAACATATTTTGAAAATGACCATCACAAAAATAGTCAGCTCATGAGTAAAAACTCAACAGGTATCACTGGTGTTATTCAGAGGGAAGGAATCCATAAAGACCTCAGCCCAGAACCTTTTACACAAAATTCCAGTTCCACACTCATTGGTTGACATTCCTGATGTCTAGCAAGCCATTCAGTTATATAAACAAACAGTTCAAAAGGAAAGACCACCATTATTTCTCTTTTTCTGTCTGCATATAGAATAGAACATAAGAAATAGGAGCAGGAGTAGTCCATCTGGCCCATCGATCCTGCTCTGCCATTCAATAAGATCATGGTTCATCTTTTCGTGGACTCAGCTCCACTTACGCACCCGCTCACCATAAACCTTAATTTCTTTACTGTTCAAAAATCTATCTATCTTTGCCTTACAAACAGTAGGAAAACTGGAGATAAGCACTAAATGTGGTATTGTCAGAATTGCCTAAATCCTCAGGAGTAAATTTGTTTTAAAGTGAAACGCTTAAAAAAAAAATGTACTGCCAACAATATCTTCAACTGTAGTTCATCACAAGTAAGTACTTAAGGCACAGGTTGGCAAGGCTATGTAAAACAAAGTGAACCAAATGTCAGGTTTTATTTCCAGAAGACTGAAACTCTCAGGTTCTGCACCATCTGTACCGGGACCTGGTTAGACCAGACTTAATTCTGATTGCCATTTTATAAGAAGTACATTGAGGCACAGGAAGAGCATCCAGAGAAGGTTCACAAGGTACTGGAAATTTGTGGATATACATTATCAGGAAGGGATTAACAAGCTGATTTCACTTGAAGAAAGAAGGTCAAGAAAAACTCCTTAGAGGTCTTTAAAATGAAGAAAGATTTTGATAGAGTCAACACAGAGAGAACGTTTCCTGTTGTGAGGAAGAGCATAACTGGAGACTATCAATGTAAAATAGAACCAAAAGATTGAATGGGAAATACAGAAGAGAGTTATTTCCCCAAAGTGTGATGGTAGATTTTGATAAAAAGAGGGGAGGAAGGTTGAGTGGAGGCTAGCCCAGACATGGATTTGTGGGCCAAATGGCCTGTTTCTGTGCATATATCCAACACAAGTGAAGAGGTTACACTAGTTGAAGACAATAAGCATTAACTTGTCAAACCAACCTGAGGGTGTCTTCATCACATTAATGAGTACAATGGTGCTGCTTTTTGGCCTTGCATCAAGAATTTCTCATGTGTCTGCGTGGTTTACAGAGTGGAGAAAATAGCAGGGAGAGAACAATATCCTCATGTTTAAGGGTTCCCAAGATGAAATACTGCAAGCATCAACAATGATGCATAAGATTCCTGCAAAATTCCAAGGAAAACCAAACTCCCACACCAAATGCCAGCTCAAGTTCCATTCTAGCTTACCATAGGAACCCTACAGTTTGGAAGCAGGTCATTTGGCCCATTGAGTCCACATCCAAAGAGCATCCCAACCAGACCCACCCCCTCCACAGTATCCCTATTATTGTTCACCAAGGCTAATCCACCTAGACTGCACATCCCTGGACACTATGGGGCAATTTAGCGTGGCCAAACCACCTAGCCTGCACATCTTTGGAGTGTGGGCGGGAGCCGGAGCACCCAGAGGAAACCCACTCAGACATGGGGAGAACATGCAAACTCCACACAGACAGTCGCCCGAGGCTGGAATCGAACCCGGGTCCCTGGCACCATGAGGCAATTGTCGTTGCTACAGCTCATTGCAGCTAGAGATGCAAGTTGAGTCATAGACTGTAGGATAAACCTTGAGGATTGACTGTGAGGTTGTGGAATGACTGCTGCTCCTTTCGGTTTTTATCAGCGATGCCAGGAAAATTTAGGCTCACTAATTGGGGAATTGGTTTTGTGGGGAAGCTCATTCCACAAGGAAGCCAAGTGGGAAAAAGTTTAAATGGTTTTATGTTCCTTGTTGTCATTCTCCATGTTATATTGGCACACAATCCAGGACAATGTCCATAGAATTTGTTTTGTTGTCACCCATGGAAATATTTATTGTTTAAAGGTTAAGAATGCAAAGTCAGTGTTAGTATAGTTCTGAAGGAGTTCACAATTTAGTCATGCAAATTAATGTCCTTGTAGATGTTGGGACTCCAAAGGGGACTATACTCCAATGTTGCCCTAAACTGCAGTTAATAAATTTGTGACATTTGTGCACTAGGATAAGCACATGCAACAAAACACAGAACACTACTTTAAGAATTTCTCTTATTGCAGTTACCATAATGGCTGAGCCTGTGCTGGTATCTGAATAGCATCAGAGAAGCCATTGTTACCATAGTGATAGATGCAATCACAATAGATAGAAAGTTGAATTGGATTGAGGTTGACTGGCTTGGACTTTCTAATGCTCATGGAGAGCGCAGCAGTCTTCAGTGTTTCCTTATCACAACAGCTGGGGATTAGCAGAAATGGAGGATTATTTCTGGTACTTCTTTTTAAGTCTTTTCTATAATTTTTCTTGTTCACAGGTGCGCCGTGCTATCCAGCAAATGCTGTTCCAGAACAAACCCTTCAGCTGGCTCAGGCACATTGTCATTGCTATCTGCCTTCTTACTTTGATCAATCTACTGGTTATTTTTGCACCTAACATCCTTGATATCTTTGGAGTTATTGGTAAGTGAGAGGTAGCTACTTGGAATACCTGAGCGATGGAGAATTATGATGCTGTGGAAGATGGCCTAATCAAAGACACGCTATAACTTTTCTGACTGGTACAATTCCTTGGCCATAGTAAACACTGCTAAAATAGACTCTTTGTTCTAAAATGCTTATGTATTTCTGCTTTCTTGCTAGTGGAGACTCAATATGTTGCACGGCCATGATAATATCTGTATTGACTCACAATTTGTCTGAGGCCTTTAAGAACAACAGAGGACCTTCCCATCAAATAAAAAACACTTTATTGAACTTTGATTGTGGGTGAAACAATGACAAGGCAGGACAGTAGCACAGTAGGTGTGAAGCCTCAAATGCCTTGCTATAAAATGTGTAGGAGCTCACAGTTTTGCACCTACGATGCCCTGAATGCTGAGTGCTCTATCACAGATGCAATCTGTGAGATGGTTGCCTGAGCATGGAGCATGAGTCAAAGGAGACTTGGCCTGGATGCTGATATTTCAGATTGTCACTGTCCTGGGAGGAGATCGACTGCTTTGTGTACTGGTTTGACCTGATGTCAGATCTTTCTTTCAGGAGAAGTGGTGAAAACTTTGTTGCTGTTGGAGTGCTGTGTCCACTCTTGAGATAACTGTCTCCATATCTCCCTAACCTCAGGGTTAATTATTTGGGTGAGGTTTGCCTTAATGGTAGCACACTGGCCTGAGTCAGCAAGTTGTGGATTAAAATTCCCAGGCTCACTCTTCAGTGCAGTACCGAGGGTTTGCCGTCTTTGAAGTGAGACACCAAATTAAAGCCCAATCTGCTGTTAGGTAGACATCGAAAATCCCATATGATACTAACTTAAAGGTATACAGGACAGTGTTTTGGCCAATATCTACCAGCCAACTGCCTTGTGTTGTTTGTGGGATCTTTCTATATGCACATTGTTTACCTACAAAGTTACTCCATTACCTATCTGCACTTCAAAGTGATTCATTGGTTGTAAAACACTTTGGAATGTCCTGAGGTTGTGAAAGGTGCTACGTAAGTGCGATTTGGACTGCATTGGTTCGCAAAAGCAGTTCTATGCCACTTTCTTAGGTACACATTTAGAGATGGGCAATAAATAGCCAGCAATGTCCACATCCCATGAACAGTAAAAGGTAGTTGTTTTCTCGAGGCATTCTTGAGATCCTTTCCATCCAAATATTGACCTCATCTTTCTTCACCCTAGTACCAACAGCTTGTGGCCAGTTTATGCCTCATCACGAGGGCTCCCACGTTCCTTTAAGGCAGCATGTATTATTGAATTGAATTGAATTAATTTTATTGTCACATGTACTCAAATAAGTACCGTGAAAAGATTACAAGTTGCCACTTAACGGCACCATCTTAGGTACAAGGTAGCTAGGTACAGATTCTTCAGTACAAGTTCTGAAAAAAAGAATTAGAAGAATAGAAAAATAAAAAAGAGTCCAGCATTACAGATCGTAGGAATAAATTAGAAAATAGAGGTATAAAAAGTTCAGAACAACAGTCCTTCAAACCCAGTCCACGCTGGCATCTAGGCTCTATCCTGCGCCAGGCCTTGACTCCAGACTAGTTAAATGACAAAGCGGTGTATACTGGGGGAGGAGGAACAGATGATGCATGACTTCCACTTTAACCAAAACCCTTACGTAAATTCATTTCAACAACTGGGCAAATGTGAGCCCCTCCTATATTACTACAATGAGCTGTGCCTTCCCACCACTGCCTTGTTCTGTAGTTATAAAGAAGAGTCATTCCAATTCTGTAATCTAAACAACAATGCCTTACTCTACTTAACCTAGCCTGAAAAATTCTTAAAGCGTGCTTGATTCTTTTTACGCAGCACTGCAAAAGAGCCACTTGACCTTGGTTGAAACAGCAGAAAAGCTTCACCAAAATATACGTAAAATCAAAATGAAATTGCAGCCCATTTGAAAGACTTACACAGTTAGATCTGAATCCCCAACTCCCATCAGTCCAGTTGGCAGAGAATTGCAAACATGTATAACAAGAGGTTGAACAATCAGGGCTGTACAGTACACCTCCTAACTTTTAGCTGAAGTCTTTTCTTTAAATCAATAATAGAGTTAGGGTTTGGGTTAGGGCCTGGATCTTAGGGGAATGGTTGATGTCTTAAATAGAATTTGATCCTGGCGAGCAGTTAAAAAGCAGGGAACCTGGGGCCAAGACACATACACTAAATAAATATAACAAGTCACATTGCAACAGTACGTAAATTGATCTTCAGAGAGATTGCTTCCCTCAAGGCTATGGCCTCAGATAGACTCGATCTGTTTGCACTAATAATAAATATGCTGACACTTGGATCACTCACAGCCTGTGAATTCAATCTTTTGTTGCCCTGGTCAAGGTCATACAACACACAAGCAGAGGTTCAGAGAATGTCAGGGATGGTGAATGTGTTTGGAAAAGTGCAGTTTTACTCTGATAGTACAAAAAACAAAGAGCAATACAGCACAGGAACAGGCCCTTTGACCCTCCAAGCCTGTGTCAACACCGTTTTGCAGAGTGCAGAGTAAAACAGTCCCACCGTCGACCAACCTAGAGTCATAGAGTTGTACAGCACGGAAACAGACCGTTTGGTGCAACTCGTCCATGCTGACCAGATATCCGAAATTAATCTAGTCCGATTTGCCAGCATTTGGACCATATCCCTCTAAACCCTTCCTATTCATCTACCCATCCAGTTGCCTTTTAAATGTTGTAATTGTACCAGCCTCCATCACTTCCTCTGGCAGCTCGTTCCATACACGCATCACCCTCTGCATGAAAAAATTACCCCTTAGGTTCCTTTTATATCTTTCCCCTCTCACCTTAAGCCTATACCCTCTGGTTTTGGACTCACTAGGAAAAAGACTTTGGCTATTCACCCCATCCATGGCCCTCATGATTTTATAAATCTTTATAAGGTCACCCCTCAGCCTCTGATGCTCCAGGGAAAATAACCTCAGCCTATTCAGCCTCTCCCTATAGCTTAAACCCTCAAGAAATCCTCATCTGCTTCAGACCAAAATGTGAGGGTCTGCCAAACATTAAAGTGTTTCCCTTCTGTATGTGAATTGAAAGTATATTCTACAATTTGTGGTATTAGTAGCTACTTCAAGGAATGGCATGCAATCCAGTTATGACAATTATAGTTCTTATTGTAGGGAAGACCCACACCAGTTTGAGCAAGTATTGTTATAAAAAGGTGCTACACTATAAGCGAAAGTAAAATACTGCGGATGCTGGAAATCTGAAACAAACACAGAGAGTGCTGGAGAAACTCTGGCACCATTTTTGGAGAGAGAAATAGAGTTGACATTCTGCCAACTGGACTGATGGGAGTTGGGGTTTCAGATCAGACTGTGTAAGTCTTTCAACCGGGCTGCAATATTCATTTTGATTTTACATACATTTTGGTGAATCTTCTTTGCTATTTCAACCAAGGTCAAGTGGCTCTTTTTCAGTGCTGCACAAGAAGAATCAAGCACGCTTTACAGAATCTTTCTGGCTGGGTTAAGTAGACTGAGGCATCGTTGTTTAGATTAGAGATTCCAAATTGTTTTGACTTGGTCTGTTGCTATGATCCCATCCACTGCTGCTCCAGGTTAGCTCGGAGGTGGGAGTCAATTATTTATCAGGAATGTAGACAGTGAGGATAGCTGGGGATCGGTACTAGGACTATTGCCTTTGCCTGATCGATTTAGTGACTTGGATTGTAGAATTTCAGAATTTGCAGGTGGAGATATTGTGAATTGTGAGGATGATATTAGGACTTTAAAAAGATATGGCTACGTTATTGAAATAGGCAACATGAAATTCCAATCTGGATTGATCTGAAGGGGCCGATATTGTTGGGGTAATATCTCCATCCTGCCGGTTCTCCCTCCTAACATGGATGTACTTTGTTGCCCAGGTAACTACCATTCTAATGGAAATGACACTCCCCATGTCAACTTCCTCAGGGCAAATATGAAGTGATTGAATGCCGTTAGGAAAGTGCCTGCAGTGCAATGGGTCTATTCTCTGCCAGTTTCCGTGCCCTTTGGCCAATATAGTGCCACTGACACCAGGGAGTGGCAAATCACAGCCCCGAGGCCTATCCCTCTTCTCATCTCCTGATGTTACATTTAATGAGAGGAAAAACTATCCTTAACGTCCAAAACCCTCTTCCTTGTTGCTCCATCACCATCTGTTACGATAGGCAGAAGCGATAGAAGACAGCCTAATACAGAGGTGTTCACTTTTCATGGGATGTGAGATCAACTGGATTGCTATTCAAAAGAGCCAGTGCATGTACAGTGGGCCAAATGGCCTGCTTCGGTGCTGGACTATTTAATAGTTCTGTGACTAGGCCCCAAAATTGGAGAATATGGCCACTTATGAAGATACAAATGAGGAACAAGCGAAGGCCACTCAGCCCTTTGAGCCTGCTGTGCTGTTCAATAAGATCATGATTTTAACCTCGACTCTACATTCCTGCATATCCCCACTAATCTTTGATTGTCTGGGTAATCAACAATCTATCTCCCTCTTCTTCAAAAGATTTGAAGATTCTACATCGACTGCTTCTTGACAAGGGAAATCTCAACACACTGAGAGAAAGGAATGTTTCCTCATCTCTGTGTTAAATGGACCTCCCCTTTCAACTGAGGTGTTATGCATATATTAAAAAAAATCAGAGCATGCACTCCTGTTGAAGATGCACTTACTTAACATGATATTTTCAGCATCATATCTAGTTGACGACACCATTGCTGTTTTTAAGCTTAATCCCTAACTGACTGTGAGCAGTACAACACAGGGGTTCGACAGTACTGTATATATGGTGTTATATATATTCCTTTCACGACCACATCTGCTCTTAATGAATTTCACATTTGTAACAGAGCTAGGAAGTGATTCACTGAGAAGGTACATGAATCAGGGGCTCCATCTGGATTATATTAGCGTCCGATTGTCTAAATTGAGAAAGAAAAATCAGGTTGGGTATTGTACTGGCTGAGCAGTATGACGTAAAGGAGAACTTCTGTTCTGGAAGATTTTTGGAAAAGCTTGATCAGCACAAGTTCTTCATAAGAAAGATGCAGATTCCCCACCACTTCCACCCTCCAAAGACATTACCTCAGCTTTTCCACAAATTAGTCTGCTGTTATAAAATAATATTTTGACTCGACTGAGTTGTGAAGATGTCATCAATGGACTGAATGGTACCGGGCTTGGCAATAGAGTCTGGTTGAGCTCAATTAACATTCGTTAGTAATACTGTCATTAATCCACAAGATGGGTGTTCTTGGCCTTTCTGCCTGTTTTCAGAGTGCAGCTCTCACTGAGTCTGTGTTGTCAGCCAGTCTCTGTCTGATCACTCATTGAACAAGCCTAACACTCACCAGCTTTTGAGTTAAATAAAAGCCTCAAAGGGGAGATTATGAAAAAGTAAAATCAAAAGATGCTGCACCTTCCAAAATTTTTAAATAAAAGAGAAAATGTTAGCAGCGATAATGTCTGAAAAAAATGGATGCTTTAAAGTTCTCAGTTGGGATCCTCCATCAGATCAGAAATATACCTGAAATATTAACTCATTCCTGTCCCTCAGAGGCTGTTCAAGCTGTACTCCCTGCAAAAACTGTGTCTTTTTAGTTTTGTGCTTTTTAAAATTGTGGACTGAAATAAGAAAGAAAACTTCTAAAAAACAAGGATTGCTGCATGTTATGAAAAGCAAGTAACCTGACATTCATGGCAAGCATTATTTAAATAGCTGCTTGAACATGTAGTAATTGAAGTGTCTTGTAGATAAACTAGAGCCAAGTGATGTTTAAAGATGGAGCTTTGATTGGCAACAAGAAGTTGCTTGGTCCATGGAGTAATGACTAGTTATCAATGACAAAGGCTTTTTGCCTGTCAACAACCGTATAATTTTGTTTTGGGTAACTGAACAGTGTGGAGCTGGGCACAAGATATAAAGAGAAAGGATCAGATGCTCATCGACTCAAGAGCTTTTTCTGTATTCTCTCCAATGAAATCCAACTTTAAACCTGAAGACAACTGGTTTATCTTTTTTGACTCTTAATTAATGTCAGAGACCTTTTATAAGTGAACTAGCTACCCTCTGCCTCTTTCAAACCAGTGGAAGCTTTTGGAAAAGGCAGCTGAGAAGAAGCTTGATCAGCAAGAGCCAACTCATTAGATCTTCTGAGCAAAGATGACTGACTGCTTTTCCCATTTTCCCTCTGTCCATGTTTTTTTTTCCCCTGTCTATGTATGTACAATTGGTGAGCCTATAAGGGGATTAGAATTTTAATTAGTAGTTTCTATGCTGACAGTTTAGAACTGTTTACCTGTAGCTAGAGTCTAACTGCTTGTAATAAATAGTAATTCTTGTTAAATACAGAAACCTCACCCATGCTTTCGATCAACCTTGATTTGAAAATCAGGAAAATTGGGGATTTTACATACTTTCTAAAATGTATATTTTTGTGATGACTCCAGGATAGCCGGTTTGATTTCCAATCTGCTTCCCTAGTGACTTGTGACCCTTCTACTACAATACCTCATGACCGGTTGCAACCACATTTGCAGTTTGTAAGGCCAAAATCTAATGGAATGCTGGCCTTTATATCTAGTGGACTGGAGTACAAGGATGCAGAAATTAGACTGCAGTTATACAAAACCCTGGTTAGACCACACTTGGACTACAATGAACAGATCCTTAAGAAGGACATATTGGCCTTGGAATGAGTACAACACGAGTTTAAGAGGCCTGTTTTCTTGAGAATTTAGAAGGTTAGGGCAAACTGATTAAGACTTCAAGATATTAACAGGAAAAGACAGGGTAGTTAAAAGTAAAACATGCTGGAGAACTGAAACAAAAATAGGAATCACAGGAGAAACTCAGCAGGTCTGACAGCATCTGTGGGGAGAAAGCAAAGTGCATGCTTCGAGTCCAGTGACTCTTCATCAGAACTGCTTCTTTGACATTAACTCTGCTTTTTCTCCACAGTTGCTGCCAGACCTGCTGAGTTTCTCCGGCAATTTCTGGTTTTGTAGTTAAAGATAAAATATTTCCACTGGTTGGGAATTCTAGAACTAGGCAGCATAGTCTGAGAATTAGGGCTAGACCATTCAGGTGAGATGTTGCCACAAGGGGTGGTAAATGTTTGGAACGCTCTTCTACAAATGGCAGAGGATGCAGGATCAGTTGTTGTGTTAAATCTGCGACAGACAATTTTTGGTGGAACAAAGGTATTAAGGGATACGGCCCAAAGGTATGTATATGGAGTTAGGCCACTGATCAACCATGATCTGATTGAATTGTGGAACAGGCTCAAGTGGTTGTATGGCTTACTCCTATTCCTATGATCCTAAAAGCTCTGACTTTCCCTCTCTGCCTTGTTTCTTCCATTAAGATACTTCTTAAAACCTATCTTTGTGACTAAACTTCTGGTCATCTGACCCAATGTTTCCATGTGTGACTTAGTAACAATTTTATTTCACAATATCCCTATGAAGGAGGTCTAGGAATGCACTGGGTGATGTTCCATTGTCAGGGCTAGAAGTTTCAGGTTTGAATCCCACTGCAGAACTTATTGACAATGGAAGGCACACTTGTCATGTGTCCAAACAGGTTGATTGTCAGCCTGTAAATCCTTCCAATAAGCCTACTGGCAAGGGTTAAGGCAGGGAGGAGAGTTCCCTGATCAGCATCCTGCTGAAGACATTGCCGTACTTTACCAAGGGCATGGACCAATCTAAAAGAAGTCTAGGCCCAACACTTGGAAATGCAGACAGCAGATAAGAGAGGCAGGCTGAACAGTCCTGAGAAGCATCTAAGTGTGTCTTATTATGTTAGTGACACTCAACAAATAGGAGTTGCTGTTGTTTAACTGTTCAGTCACTCTAAACCAAACCTTGACATTTCTAGGTTATTGGTTGCTGGTAGTTTTCTTATAGTTATCACCTCTTATCTTACACATATTCAGAGCAACTGTGCAGTACCTAATACTCTTACAGAGCTATAGCATAACATAACAAAGTGTTTTGGATTCATTGTAAAATATACTTGCACTCTGAGTTTGGAATCACAGTCCAATCAAACCAAGCCGCAAAGAAGAGTTTCAATTATTCGAGAGAATTGTCTCTGTCCATTTCACTTTCAAGTTAATTGATTTACACAATTGCACAACATCAGCATAACTCAATGATGAAGCACCCTTCCATTCTGAATCAGTAGGTTGTGTTTTCAAACCCCGCTCCAACGACTTGAGTGCACAGTAGAAACAAGCACGTCCGTACAGAAACAAGGGAATGCTGCAGTGTCAAAGGTACAGTCTGTAAAATGAGTTATTAAATCAAGGCCTCATCTGCCCTCTTGGGACTATCAAAGATTTTGTGACATAATTTGAATAAGACCAGGGTGTATTCCTGAAGACCTGGCCAACAATGATCCCTCAATCTGAAAAGATTTACTAGGGTGCTACCTGGATTGGAAGGTTTGAGTTATAAGGATAGGCAGGGATGTTTTTCCCTGGAGCATAGGAGACTGAGGGGTGACCTTATAGAGGTCTATAGAATCATGAGAGGCGAAGATAAGGTAGATAGGCAACAGCTTTTCCCCAGGGTAGTGGAGTCTAAAACTAGAGGGCATAGGTTTTAAGGTGAGAGGAGAAAGATACAAAAGGGTCCAGGGAGGCAATTTTTTCACACAGAGGACAGTGAGTGCAGGCTGCCAGAGATAATGGTGGAAGCGTGTACAATTTTGCCATTTAGGATACATTTAGTCAGATGCGTGGATGGATATGGACCAAACACAGGCAAATGGGACTAGTTTAAATTGTGAAAACTGGGCAGCATGGGCAATTTGGGCCTAAGGGCCTGTTTCCATGCTGTAGATATCTATGACTCTATAATCCAAAGGAGATGATCTGGTGTTTTTGTTCGGTGCTGCTGGTAGCATTGTGCTATATGTAACTTTACTACTGCATGTTTTATATCGACAATGGGATCTGTGATGGTATGAGTGAAATGTAAAACTGGTCATGGTAAATCAAAACAGTTCATTTTACATCAACTATTGAAGTCAATGCAAATGAAAATGGGAAGAGATGTAAAACAAGCTTCAAATCCACTCCTACATTCAAAAAAATATTTCATTTTCTCTAAGGCAGTGTGGATGTTTTGTTGTTGTGAAATGCATGGTATAAACACAAGTTCTTTCCTGAGTCATCAGACTGCACACTGCAACAGAGGTAGAATATGGTTTCTTTGTACAGAGAGCGCAGTGAGCGAAGACTTGTGTTCAGTTATTCATTCCCAAATAAAAGAAACAAACTTAGTGGGTCAAAATGAACTCTGTGTAAGTCATTGTTTCAATGGAACATCACAAAGAGCCCTTTATGTTACAATTAATTGTTCATGTCCCTGCCATCTCAATTATCTCATGATCCCACCATCCAGTGTGACCTCCAGATGCTTTCTAATTGTTGGATTATAATATTGAGGAGGAGTTTGGGAGAAAACAAATCAAACTTTTCTCAGGAGAATGAATTGAGCAGGATTTTCCATTTGCATTGAACAGAAAATCGTTGATTCCCACAATTTCCCAAAATCAAACACCTCTTCTGTCACTTTTCAATGTGGCTTTGAATTATAATATACAAATCTGTAGAGGAGGCAAGGCTTTATCTCCCAGTCATGTGAACCAAGGAAAGAAACGTGACCCTTGCTCTCCCTTTACCTTGTTTGCCAACCGTGTTTTCTGTCTAAAGAAGTCAGTGACCTGGTTCAAATAAGATAACTCCATTGGGGTCTGTGTGAAATAGGCAGAAAGACATCAACGATAAATGCAGCCTTTATTACAAATCGTAAAAACAAGATGCTTTCAAGTAGTTTGTTTTTTAAAAAGGCATACTGCTAGAAATGTCCTCATAGATGTCCTTATTCAAGCTTTAGGATTACAGAATGCCAATTAAGGAAATAAACAGATGTCGGAGTTTCTGGACCTATATTAAAACAACATTCCACCTCAATTTAGTATAAGGAATAAGGATCAACTTATGAAATGCAAACCTTCTTGAAGTAATTGATTTTATGCTATGGTGGCCACATCAGACAGTATTGTTAATCAATCATTCGAGAAGCACTAAACTAAATGCATTTTGAAATAATCTGTAATTTATGGATGATTTTTCCTGCAAACCACTAGTTACATTCAGGGGAAAGGAACTCATCACCTAGTGCTTGCTCCCAATCCTGCAAAGTACCTCATCATTGAAATTTGTATTAACAGTGGCTGTAACTCAGGAATTGCTGTTTGAACTTCGGAATTTGTAAAGGAAAAGTTGCAAGAAATATGAGCAGGCATCATATTTTTATATCTGTTATAGTTAGTTTTCATATGGCTGAGTGTTACATTGTTGCGGTTGCTCTTCTCAAATAGGAACAGTACTAGGTGCTGCCTAACATATGACGTTCATTTAGCAAGATCAATAGTTACTGGTAGCCAATGTTTTTTCAACTGCATTGTGTAATAGCATGTTATTGTTTAGCTTGTGCGAATGTATGTTGTAATATGATGGTCTTATCCCTTATTGTTGCCTTGGTTTGTATTTATGTTGTCGGGTGTAGATTAACCTGTAGGTGGTTTTAACTTGCGTACTGTGTGTTTTTGGCTTGTATGTACTGCATAGCAAAGTGTTGTGTCGTGTGATAATGTATCGTATCTGTGCAAAATTGTCTTCTGTGGTGATAGGTAGTCTTGTTTGCGAATGAATAATTTTCTGTGACAGTATTTCAATGGATACTACTGAAAAAGACACATTCTGTCAAATCTTGTACTAATCAGGATACTTACAAGAATAGCAATACAAAGAGGAATAACATTTTATACTGAAAAGGTCACTGGATCCAAAACATTAACTCTGATTTCTCTCCGAAGATACTGCCAGACCTGCTGAGCTTTTCCAGCAATTTCTGTTTGTGTAACATTTTATTACTTTGAGAAGACAGAGCTTTTACAGTATAAATTGTTCTGCCTTTTAGCATTGGTATTCATGCAAAAGTTCTAATGAGCGCAAGATGAAAAGCTTTGTAAAATGTGTCTTTTAAAGCAATACTCAAATATTGTACCACCATTTCAATAATTTAGACATTGTTGTCTTAATGAGGAGCATGGACAGGATGAATAGAAGGTAGCTATTCCCCTGAATTGGTGAGTCAATCACAAGGGAGGATTTGCAGATGAAAGATTGGTGGTTTGAGAGGAGTTGAGGAAAAGCTTTTTCACCCAGAGGCTGGTGGGTGTCTGGAATGCACTATCTTGGTGGTTATTAGAGGTGGGTAACCTCATAATCTTTAAAAAGAACTTGGATGAGCAATTGAAATGTCATACCATTCAAGGCTATGGACCAAGTGCTGGAAAGTAGGAGGTGTAGATTTAATGTAGTTTTCATGGTGCAGATTCAGTGGGTCAAAGGGCCTCTTCTGTACTGTAGGATTCTATAGTTTGATGATTAATTGTTGTCCATCATGTAATTTTGCATTGTTTTTATTGGTTGAAACAAAATATGAGCAAAAGCGACTAGGTCAGATTGGGATGTCTGGTCGGTGTGGACAATTTGGACCAAACAGTCTGTTTCCATGCTGTATGACTCTGACTCGATCTCGTGATTACACGTGGATGTATGTTTTAGTGTCACTTTGTTTGTATGCGATGTTGTACCCATTGCCTTGGACACACAGTAATTAATGAAGTATTTGCGTCTATTTTTTGTGGGAGATGTGGAGGTCATTCTTGTAAGATGTGAGAGAGAGAACACGTGTGACTCTAGCATCCATCCTCACTTCATCTCTGAGTGATTTCTGTGGTTTGGCTACTATTTGGATGGCTTTGCGATATTGGCAATTAGAATTGTGAGTACTTCAGTTAAATCTATTTCTTATTCAAAATGGAATTCCATTGGAACAAATTAGTTTCCACACAGATCACAAAGCAACAATGTTAACTACTAATCCAGCTATAACTTTTCACATTGAACGTTGCCAGTTCTAGTTTCAAGCTTAATTTCAGTGTCTGTAGAGTTATACTTTTTCGTCACAGGTTCTGTTCTGTCAACCATTCCAGTTCCTTTTGAAGCAGTTCAGTTGAATGATGCTTTGGGAAGTTACATCACTTTACATCTTGCCTTTTGTGGTCATTTTTTGTCAGTAGAGGTTAGCTGTGCGCACAGTCCAAAATCTATCTTTCTTCATAGTTAAACTCTTGCATCTAGTGAATGCCTCTCCTGTTATGGCGATCAAAGATGTTGCCTCAGAACAGACAATCTTTGGGGGTCACCTCAGTATCACCCGGTAAGATGTCACATCTCAACAAAGCAAAGAAATGAGGATTGGTAATAATCCTTGATAGCCGTTATTAGAAAGTGTGCAAATATGAAGGAATGAGGCAGCACCGTTGGCTGCTCAGTATTCTGCAGGCAAACAGCAAATAAGAACTCAATCTTGTTCAAGATTACTAATTATGTTCCTGCTAATACTACAAAGTAAACTAAGAAAGTTGTCGAATAATTTCTCCGTACTATTTTCAGTCAGTATTTTTGTGTCTCACTCAGATCTGTGTTTACAGCTAGAAAATAAATTATCATGTGACATTAAAAAATGACTCAAATTAACCATAAAATTGATAAGTGATGTCGGAAACACCTGTCCTTCTGACTAAAACTTGCAGCCTGAGTCAGAAATGCGAATTGGTCCTAACAATCTCTCTGAGCAAATGATGTATATGGAATAAAGAGAGATGAATGATTGCTCTATTTACTGAGATGTCCCAAGTGTGACCCCTGTCAAACTGCACTGGTAGTTTGTGGCACTTGGGAGAGTGAGAGGTGTCCCTACAGGGGGAGAATTTATACACGGCATTGAGCTAATAGAAAGTGTGCCGAGCTTGAATTTGGACACTCTTAATTAATGGTGATTCCTTTCTATGCATGCCAGAATCCTTGTTGGCCCAGCAATCCTGTTTTTATAATGTCTACAAGAACCTATCATTGATGACAAGAAGTAGGAAATAACTGGACTGTTCCTGCTCCTGCTCCTGTAAAGAAATACAGTGAGAGGGAGAAAGTTAAGACATGGGAGATGTTGGGAGATTGGGACCCAACATCAGGATGATCTTTGGTCCTGACCATCCAGGATATGAATATGGCATACATGTTCCAATTCTTATTGAAACATTGGTTAATGGATAGATGGTGCCCTCCCATCCAGTTAGGGATGGGGGTGAGTTCTGGAAACTGGAAGACCATTAGGGGACAGGTACTAATAGAACTACAGGATGCTGATGCTCATAAGAGAGAGAGAGGGGCACCTCAGAACTGAGACATTTTCTCTGCACTTCAAAATCTTGCAACATAAAAATGGGCACAGCTACAATGAGATAGTAAGAACTGCCAATGCTAGAGTCTGAGATAACACAGTGTGGAGCTGGAGGAACACAGCAGGTCAGGCAGC
>NC_063347.1:13421932-13460142 GCF_021869965.1 Rhincodon typus
GAAGGGTCCTGACCCGAAACGTCAGCTTTTCTGCTCCTCTGATGCTGCCTGACCTGCTGTGTTCCTCCAGTTTCACACTGTGTTGCACAACTATAATACTGTCTGTGTGGAGGGGGAATATCATTAGGGACATTGGGCAAACTTTGCTGGCACTTCTACAGTGGACTACATCAGGCAGCAACTATTACTGACACATTGGAAGTTAAGGAATGAAAAATACTTTCTATATAATAATGGAGAGAAAAAAAGTAATTTTTATATAATAACTGAGTGAAAAAAATACTTTTACCATGAGAAAATGTTGCAAATCCTATGGGATGGAAAGACTTTCCCTCAATTTTATGTGAAATCCAGGGCCCAAAAATGGATGATTATAAATAGTTGAGTTGAGGGTTTTGGTGTAGGGAGAAGAATTATCAAAGAAATCTACTTACATCTCAAACAAGTGTTATAACATGGCAGGTGCACAGCATTGCAGATCTCATTTCTGTGAGGCTTGTGGTATCTGGAAGATATGGAATAGTTTAATCTTCGACCAATTGTAAGATGTAACGTGCCACTATTCAGCAATAGATGGACTGCTGTGAAAGTGCACTGCGACATCAGTAAATTACAGAAGCAGAATTCTAGGTCCCATATTCAGTAGCAGTATGAGAGGAGATCTGTTGATCCATGTTTAAAAGGCCAACCAAAGATGTGGACAGGTGAGCCCCCTGGTGTTACACAGAATAATCCAGAGCCAGATGGTTTTGGATTCATGATTAATGCTCCTCTTGGCCAACGATGTAACAATTAGTCACCAGATGGGAGAAATTAACCATTTTTTTTTTCTGACTGCTAGCTAGTGAGCCAAGCTTTGTGTGAATGTTAAGCGAGAACAAGACTGCGTTCAGCTGTGTTTCTGTTCAGCCCCTCTCATGCTGAGAATGGTTTTAGGTAGAGGTGTCTTGTTTGAGGGGGGGAGGGAGAGATTTACTCAGTCGTGAACTGCGGAGTACTCAGCGCTGACACAAAGGGGCAGGAAATGGCCACAATCCCATTTCCTAGAGTTGACCCCTCTTATTACTGTGTAAAAAAAAGTCAACAAAGTATATGAATCTTTGATGAGGAACTAACTAGAGTAAAAGTATAATTTGTATAATGCGCCTTTAAAGGCCAGTCAGATGTTAATGACTGATAGGTATCTCTTTTCTTTCTTCAGGTGCGACCTCTGCCCCATGTTTAATTTTCATCTTCCCAGCTGTGTTCTACATACGGATAATGCCAAAGGAAGAAGAACCAATGACGTCACTTCCAAAGATCCTGGTACGTCTCCAGAAAGCAGAGCCCAAACTGAGGTGGTGTGCCACAGTTCACTAACGAATCTAAGTTGCCGTGGCAACAGTCACACCTTGATCTGGAGCTGTGTGTAGTGAGGCTATTATGGTTTTTCCGGCCCATGTTTGACCAGGAATCTTTCCTATTCTTGCAGCCAGCTTTTGGCATGTTTTGGAAGCATTTGCTAAGAATGCACCTTCCTTGGTCATGAAGTCCGGTGGGGCCTCAAACCCAGGCCTTCTCACTGAGAGGCAGGAGCACTGTCCATGGTGCCTCCCACAAAGCCCAAAGGTACAGAAGCTATTCTGTATGGAATAATCGGTTTCACTGCATTACCTCGTTAAACAACACTCACTATTGATTTATGTTCCATTGATCTTCTGGGGTTTTGTTTTCAAGGACTTTATTGACATGACCAACATTGAAGGCACGGTTAATTCTGTGCAATTAGTGCTGAATTTTTCTCCATGTTTTCACCACCATTCATTAACCCACACAGGGCCTAAACCTGTTGTCATAACCATTATCCATTCTCCTGGACTGAGGCTTGTTGACAATGAAGGCTGAGGGGCAGCAGATACAGGGTGCCTGATACTGCTCTTAAACAACCACAGCACCCCCAGCAACAGGAGGAGCAGTTGTTAAGGGGGAAAAAATCCCCTGCAAGTTCTCTAATCAGCCCCACATAGCATGAGGCATACAGAAAGGTGGCATGATGGCTCAGTGGTTAGCACTGCTGCCCCACAGTGCCAGGGGCCTGGGTTCGATTCTATCCTCAGGTAACTGTCTGTGTGGAGTTTGCATGTTCTCCACATGTCAGTGTGGGTTTCCTCCAGGTGCTCTGGTCTCTTCCCACAGTCTAAAGATGTGCAGGTTAGGTGGATTGGCCATGTTAAATTGCTCATAGTGTCCTGGGATGTGCAGGCTACATGGATTATCAATGAAAAATGCAGGGTTACAGAGATATAGTTGGGGGGGGTGGGGGCGGTGCTGGCTCTTCGGAATATTGGTGTTGACTTGATGGGCCAAATGGCCTGCTTCCACACTGTAGGGATTCTGTAACTGGGTAAATCAACCCAGGTATGTGTTCTCAAAGAGGGAGCAAACCTTTTTGGTTCTGTTGCCCTCTCATCTCACTGGATAGGACTAGGGAAGGGAAATGTAAGCACAGATTGCATTGGCCTAGATCGTGTTGTTATCAGGAGAGTAAGTTTTTCAAATGTACATTTGAACAATGTGACCTGTCAGGATTGACACAAAGAGATAGTTGCGTGGCAGATGTTGATGGGGTTTGGTTACTAAGGACGTTCTGATATTGAGTTTATTGCGTCATTCTGCTCATATTTATTTTACTGTTTTAAAGGGTTTTTTTTAATTATGTGATGTTTGTTCCTCCTTTTCTCATCAGTGAATAAAAATATTTCACTGTTAGACCAGGATAGGAGAAGTTGAAGACCAGAATTCTTAAAACAGAATTCAGAAGAATTTTTGTTTTTAACCAGCATATAATAGCAAGAGCACAAGAAGAGGACACTTTTGAACTTAGTTTTGGGGAATGAAGCTGGTCAACTAGTATAAGTATCATTTGGAGAGCATTTAGTTATGGAGTGATAGAGTTGTCCAGCACGGAAACAGACCTCTCGGTCCAACTCGTCCATGCCGACCAGATATCCTAAATTAATCTTATCCTGATTGTCAGCATTTGGCCTCTAAATATCCCTCTAAACCCTTCCCATTCACGTACCCATCTAGATGCCTTTTAAATAGTGTAATTGTACCAGCCTCCACCACTTTTCTTGGCAACTCATTCCATGCACACCTAAGTTGCCCCTCAGGTCCCTTTTAAATCTTTCCCCTCTCACCTTAGACTTATGCCCTCTAGTTTTGGACTCCCGTACCCTGTGAAAAAGACCTTGGCTATTTACCCTATCCATGCCCCTCGTGATTTTATAAACCTTTATAAGGTCACCTCTCAGCCTAGGCCCAGGCTATTCAGCTTCTCCCCGTAGCTCAAACCCTCCAATCAGCAAGATCCTTGTAAATCTTTTCTGAACCCTTTCAAGGTTAACAACATCTCTCCTATAGTAGGGAGACCAGAATTGAATGCAGTGTTCCAAAAGTGGCCTAACCAATGTCCTGTCCAGCCGCAACATGACCTCCTAACTCCCCTACTCAATGCATTGACCAATAAAGGCAAGCAAACCAAATGCCTTCTTCACTACCTGCAATTCCATTTTCAGGGAACTGTGAACCTGTGCCCCAAGACGTCTTTGTTTGTCAACACTCCCCAGGACCCCACTATTAAGTGTATAAATCTTGACCTGATTTGCCTTTGGTGAAGTGATCACAATTCAGGGTATTTATGGAAGAGGACTAGGTCACATCAGAAATAAAATTTCTCCAGTGTGGAAAAGCTAACTCTACCAAGCTGAAGTGGATTAGAAAGACTACACTGGGGAGATCGTGGCAATGTATCTGAACAAGCAATCCAGAGGCTCAGATTGACGGTTCAAATCCCAACACATCATCTGATGGAATTTGAATTCAATGAAAAATCTGGAATTGACAGCTAGTCTTAGTAACAGTGATGTTATCGATTGTTGTCAAAAGCCCATCTTTAGAGAAAGAAATCTGCCATTCTTACCTGCTCTGGCTTATGCGTGGCTCTAAACCCATAGAAATGTCATTGAACCCTAACTGCTCTCTGAAAAAAGATGCGGCCCACTCAAATAACAGACAATTAAGGATAGTTAATCAATACTGACCTTGTCAGTACTACCCTTATCCCATTGACAGGTCAGTGGTAGGCCTTCAAGGAAGTGGTGTTGACGGTTTAGAGCATGCAATCCAGAGTCCTCTGAATGTCAAGCACCTTAAAGGACACAAAAGGTGAAGAAAGGGAAGTTTCTAATAGATACCAAACACTCTACTGCAGAAAACCTAAAGGTGTATAAAAAGTGTAGGATTGAAACTATAAAGGAAATTACAAAAGCAAAGAGAGTTGTGCAGAAATATTAGCAAGTAAAGTTACAGAAAACTTAAAACTTTTATCTACAAATGCATAAAGAGCAGAGGAATAATGAAAGAAAGAGTTGGGCCTATTAGGGATGGTAAGAGTGTGGAGGTGAAGGATATTAGTATAGTGCTTAATGAATATTATGCATCTATTTTCACAATAGGGAGGGATGATACCAACATTGTAATCAGCAAAGAGGAATGCCATGGTAATTCAGTTGCACCACCATTGTCTGAATCTGTATTCATTGCAGTATTGCTTTTTCTAGCACGACACAAGTCCATATTTGGGAGGGGACTGGGGATGTATTCAATTCCAACCCTGAAAGTGCTGGTAAATCTACTGAATACTTACTGAACAGCACCATAGCCAATTGTCTGTCTGCATCTACCCAAGAAATCTTTCCTGTCTCATCACATTGCTGAAGCTTGGTTGATATGTTAAATCTGAAGGTGCTGCATAACGTATAATCCTTAGTTGATGGGCGCCCTTTGTTTAAAACAATGAAGGGTTTTGACAGAGTACTGTTCCTATGACAGGAAAGTCTTAAGACACAATTAAAATAATTGGCAATAACCAGGAGAGAGTTGAAAAGACTTTTTTTTTACACAGCTAGTTGTTATGATGTGAAATGCAGTGCCTGAGAGAGTGTTGGAAGCAAATTCAATAGTAACTTTCAAAAGGAACTTGGAAATCGACTTCAAAAGGAAATATGTGAAGATATATAGGAAAAGACCAGAGAAATTGAGCTAATGAATAGCTCTGACAAAAAGCCAAGACAGTCAATGTTCTCCTTCTGTCCATTCATTACAAGAATAGGAAGAGTTTAGAGGGATATGGTCCAAATGCTGACGAAACGGGCTGGATTAATTTAGGATATCTGGTTGGCACGGACAAGTTGGACCGAAGGGCCTGTTTCCATGTTGTACAACTCTATGACTCGATTACATGTAATACCACTTATGATATAAAGCATTTGGTTGAACTGGTGTTGGATTGATATTGACGCATTGCTATACTTCCTAAGTTGCTTTCTCACCTGACTGCTCCCCACCTTTTAAATCTGGCAGTGTCCTGTATGCCTTATTAATCACTTCTCTCTGCCTTATTTTCTAGGCTGTTTGCTTTGCAGGCCTAGGCATTGTCTTCATGACCATGAGCCTAAGCTTCATCATCATCGACTGGTCTATTGGGAGCAGCAACGTCAATGGAGGCCACTAGGCAACAGAGTGCCTCGCCCACTGAGAGCCAAGTGCCCCCTTCAGCACCATTACCTTCACCCAGCAGGATAATCACTGTAGAAAATTGCCAACAAACCTGACCCCACTGTAATGAGACACACACTGCTAGTACTGTACATATATATAGTTTTGCACACCAGCAATTTTTATATCATGTAACTGTATAGTGACGAATTGATGCAAATACATTGCACGGGATTTTGTAAAACTGCAACATTTCTAAGTTATTTTGTATAGAGGTAGGACTGAGGTGACATTTCAGTGTAATATTCTATTAAATAACTGGCTTAGTATAGTGTAGGGTCATAGGTATAGTTGCTGGGACTGAATTTAGCACCTTGGGTTGACTGGGGGGGCTGTCTTGTTTATATAATATATATATTTTACATTGTGCTCTTTTGACATAAATGAACATCATACAGAAACATTTTAAAAGGTGGTTAGGAGCCTATTGAAAAACAAAAAAAAAAGCCATTTATTGTTCCCATTTTCAATCACCCTTCTAAATACTGTGTGCACTTTTTGATGAAGATAACAGCAGTTGAAATATCCGATTACTAATTTTTACAGAAAATGTTGCTGTTTCGGTAGGTAAATGCTAATAATCATGAACCATCCATGCCTGGCAGATGCCCTAGTGCAAACCTCTGAGCTGAATGAGTTGGTCTCTGCCAGGTCATAGGCTAGTGAGGTGAACAAAATCAGTTGGGGACTTCCAGTACCTATAACCCCATAGCCCAGAGAGTCAGTATTGAGATCCTGAATCAAGTTCAACTGTTATTCCTCAAAGCTTGCATAACCCACTGGCTCATTCGTCCCTTGCATATGAAGGTACCTCGAAAGTACTCACTTGGGCGTGATACAAACGGACTGACATTACCTATCAAATTGTAATTTAACACCACGCCTCTTAATTTTTTAATATTATTTAACCTATTTTTCTAATCAACTTGTTCAGAGGTGTTATTGTATACCTCTGGAGCAGGTGGGACTTGAACTTGGGCCCGTGAATACTTCACAGATCAACTGAGTGCTTCGATTTTGCTCGTTGAATCCGGAGTAATGGGCAGATTGTTCTCTGTTATGAAAAATGTCCTGATCAAGACCCTTTTTTTTGGCCTTTTATCTCACAGAGATCACAAGCTCAGCAGTGCTGGCCTGCCTATTCAGTCGTGACAAATATTGCAAAGTAATAAGTTCATGGTAAAGTTGGAAACCAGATGGCTCTGTTTATGGTGGGACAGTTGAAATGCAACAGGACATTGCCTCACATTTTGTGGCTTCTGAGCCTGAGAGTCCACTTTACACAGTTTGCAAAACATGTCCGCACCCCAGACCAGTGATGCTTGCTGCCACAGTGCACATGGGATTGGAAAAACATGGTTGCAATCCTGAAGACTACTTCTGCAAGGTGAATTAGTTGAGTGACGTATACTGAATTGCTTGCACTCAAGCTGAAGACTCAGGATCACATAAGGATATTTCCACCCTTGACTGTGTTTCCACCAACCCTAGTGTAACACATCCACTGTAGAATTAATTGCTGCTATCCATCAGGGGCAGTGCCCGACAGAGAAAAGACACTGGGGATTGGAGAGAAAAGCCAACCCTGTTTAAAACCATTTAGTTGGCAAGCCAGGTGGAGGAGGAAAGCAGGATGGTTGATTTCCTGCAGTCGTCATACATTGCTGCTGTTGTGAAGGCAGTTGCCTGTTGGAACCAGTGAGCAGAGCAAATATGTTCCATGCCCTATGTGGCACTGGCAACACTCACAATGATAGGGCCAGTCTTTCAAGATGGTCCATCCCATCAGGATGGCAGAGCTGCCTTTGCACCCTGCCAGTGGTCGAATGCCAACTGTTTGTAGGATTTAGAGATGGGAGAGATGAATGAAACAGTTAACATTAAAGTTCAAAACAAATTCTAAAAAAAAAGACTTTTTATTAACTAAAACCATTAATGAAAATGCTGGGGTTGGGAGGTCATCCTCTAACATTTAATAATTTAGTCTAATGCCTGTGTTATAATAAGTAAATAAAATGTCTCATTTTTCACAGGGAACTTAACTGTGAACTTTTAACACAATGTGTGTGCAGAAAAATGGCTACTGGACCGTTAATACTGATCTTGTTTGCTGGTTTGGAAATATCCCAGCATGTTTATAAAATAATAATTCTGGGGGCAAAGAATTGATTTATTTTGTGACAATAATGTCAATGGCTTTGATTTAACGAAAGTGGATTTTACTTTTGACTCATGTAGTCCTATGCAATATTAATAGTGTTGGTGGAAATCTCCAGTAACCTTTGCTCCGAAGCTTTAAGGATTTATTTTTGTTAGATTGCATTGGTCATATTTAGAAACAAGGCTTATTTGTCAGATTTCTTTACACAATATTTATATTTTATTAAATGTGTAATTAAATTTTAATTTAATAGAAAATAAAAAGGATTAAAGATTTTTAATATTTTACATTTGCGTAGAGGTGGAAAAGCCTTATAGAGCTATACCTGGGTGTGTGAACAAACTTATATATGTTTTTGTAGATGACTGTTCGATAAATTACATAAAATACTTGTCTGGTACTAATCCTGTGCATTACCCTGTAAATTGTAATGCTAAATTTTGTTGAATGTACAGTAATCCACATAGGATGTGTGTCACACTGGTGTGTCAGGGAGGAACTAATGTACATGATATGGTCAAGATTTGCAAGGTCCACTTACTCACCTCACCTCAACAAACTTATGCAAATTTTGTAACACATACAAGAGATTCAACACGTTAAAAGGCAAATATGCCTTAGTCCATTTGTTTATGATCTGCCAGTGTATCGAGCCCCTATTCTTGAATCCCACAATATATCAGGGCATTTGCTTCCTTGCACCAGACTCTGTATTCCTCTTCCTGTTGCCTTCTAATCCTACCACTAATGCTGTTCAGCATTTTGGTTAATTTTGTTCCATTAGCATATTGCATATTCCTTTTGTTATTTAGCATGTTAGTCAGGCTCTTGTCTGTCAATTCATTCAGCTTTGTCTCAGGGGTTAGCACTCGTTCTTGAACCAGAAGGTTGTGAGTTTGAGCCTCACTGTTGCATAATCTAAGCTAATATTTCAGTATAATGTTGGGGGAGTGCTACACTGTTGGAGCTGCTGACTTCTGTATGAGACAATGCAATAAAGACCCCAACTATCCTCAGCTGCAGTTATTAAAAGGAAAAGTTTTCTGGTCATTATTAGTTTGTCCTTTGTGGAATCTTGCCCCATACAACTTGGTAGCTCTGCCTCCCTGGTTACGACATTAACTATGCATCAAAAGTACTATTTGGTTGTAAAGTTCTGATGTTGAAACGATTCTCAGCTCCCACAATATAACTGTAATTTATTCCCTTTATCTCACTTTCAGCTGTTTATAGTTCCTGTCAGTTGCAAACCCTTAAAGTATGCTTTTGTCATGCTATCAGTCCCCAGTCCTTCATTGCATCATTCCATCTTCCCCTGCTGTTCATTATGCTGGTTTCATCTCCTTACTAATGCACCTACAAAGGTTTTCTCTGTGGCCAACCAGCTTCTCATTCTATTTTGACTTTATTTCCTGTAATGATATTCATCGTGTTTTTTTAAATGATCTGTCCAAAGCCAGGAGACCTTCTCAGACTTAGAAAGTGGACGGTGCCCTGTCCTTTGGTTTCTTCCCACCATTCCTTCAGTTGGCTTCCCTTTTGAGCCAGAGCTCCTTTTTTTTGTTCTGGAACCAAAGACTTTCAGTCAGTCTGTGGTCACCTCATTAATGTACTTGTGGCTGTGATAGTTGTTACGCTTATTTGAATCTTTAACTTAAATCCTACTTTACAGGATTTCAAGATGGCAATACACAGCTGCTCAATGGAACTCTGAGGAACTACAGATTGCAATTAGGTTTTCCCGCTGATGTTGAAATAGGCAGTTAGGAAGAGAAGCTTTTGATGGAGACTCATGGCAAACCATGTTAGCCCCGCACATTTGCTGAAAAGAGACCGATTTCAAGTGATCTCAACACTTCATATCACTTTCCCATTCATTAGGACTCTCCTCCTGTCGAATAAATTGTTATGAATGTTCAAAATGTGGTATTCTTTCATTTGTCCTGATGAGTGCAGGATGAAAATCTTCTGCAACACATCTCTCTTTTTGGCAATGTTTGAACTGCCAAGTGTATCATCAGAACATAGTTTAGATGAATGGGCAGGGAGGGGTGAATCTCATGGAAACCTATAAAATTCTAACAGGAGTAGACAGGGTAAACACAGGAAGTATGTTCTTGATGACTGGGGAGTCCAGAACCAGGGTTCACAGTCCAATGGTATGAGGTAGGCCATTCTCCTGAGAGCAGGAGAAATTTCTTCACCCAGAGAGAGGTACAGTTGTGGAATTCACAAAAAGTGGTTGAAGCCAAAACATTGAATATTTTCAAGAAGGAGTTAGATATAGTTCATAGGTCTAAAGGGATCATAGTGAGAAAGCAGGAGCAGAGTACTTAGATGATCAGTCATGATCATATTAAATGGAGGAGCAGGGCAAAGGGCTGAATGGTCTACTCTGATTTCAATTGTCTTTGGGAGATTATGACTGATAGACCAGATCCCTCAGTTGCTAAGTATAGTAACCACCAGAAGATTTCAAGTATATGCAGTTCCTATTCACAACTGGAAAGGAGAAAGAGTGTTAGTATTTGGTAGATACAGCTTGTGTGTTGATTTGTGACCATATGCTAAAACAAAAATATGACTATTTTAAAAGAAATGCTTCTTTCAACTTTTTGCAATGCTGACACAGTATTGTTGATTTATATGTATCATAAAATAGTGACATTTTTGTTAGATAACGCGAAGAAGGAAAAGCTTTCTAAAATGTATGTTATTGCCTCCTTAAGTCTTGAGTTAAGTCTGCTTTTCGAGACCCGGCCATTCTGTATCTGTTGGTGTTGAGTGGATCTGTATTGTATAAAAATAAAAAAAATATATGTCAAACAATTTTAAATCTGATACATCTCATAAGGAGTTTGTTAATTGTCAGAACAAGGCAACCTGTCCAGAAACCACTTTTCATCGTTTGGCCTGGAATTTACATTCAGCTTATGTTACTCTTCTGAGCTGCATCTCTACTTTTGGCTGTTCATTGGAGAGTTTCTCTTGCAACATCTTACCAAACTCCACCTCATTAACTACCTACTCTGTCCCAATAACATTCCTCCTGCCCATTTCTAGCCCCATTCTATCACCTCGTTACCAGATGATAGACCAGTATACCTGCTCTAACTTCCACATCAAGAATTTCTCAGTCTTGAGTTTGCCTGTGGCAGTGATGCAGGATAATTAATGATGCAAGTCGTGCAATTAATAAGGTCATTAACATGCAATAATCCCCTTTAAGTGACAAGTAACTTTCATGCCATACACATGCCAGGAGATGACCATCTCCAACAAGAGAGAATCTAACAACCATGCCTTTCAATGGCATTACCATCACTGAACCACCCCCACTATCAACATCCTGAGGGTTACCATTGACCAGAAACTGAACTGGACTGCCATATAAATACCGTCACTGCAAATACTGCAAGAGCAGGTAAAAAGCTAGGAATCCTGCAGTGAGTAACTCACTTCCTGACTCCTCAAAGTCAGGAGTGTGATGGAACACTTCCTGCTTGCTTGGATGGGTGCAGATCCAACACTCAAGAAGCTTGACACCATTCGAGACAAAACATTTACTTCCTTCACCACAGACACTCAATTGCAGCAGTGTGTACCATCTCTACAAAATGCACTGCAGCAACTCAAGCTCCTCTGAAGCACCTTCCACATCCTCAACCCTGACCACTTATAATACGAAGGCAGCCAATCCATGGGAGCAGCGGTCCCTGCAAGTTCCGCTCCAAGCCATACACTGGAACTGTATCACTACTTTCCCTTCAGTGTCATAGAACATAGAACAGTACAGGCCCTTCGGCCCACGATGTTGTGCCGAACTTTTACCCTAAACCTAAGGTCTATCTAACCTCCACCCCTACCTTATACTATCATCCATATGCCTATCGAATGGCCGCTTAAATGCCCCTAATGAGGCCGACTCCACTACCCTCTCTGGCAATGCATTCCACGCCCCTACCACTCTCTGAGTAAGGAACCTACCTCTGACATCTCCCCTATATCTACCTCCACTCACTTTAAAACTATGCCCCCTCGTAATAGCTACCTCCACCCTAGGAAAAAGTCTCTGGCTGTCCACACTATCTGTACCTCTGATCATTTTGTACACGTCTATCAAGTCACCTCTCATCCTTCGTCGTTCTAAAGAGAAAAGCCCCAGCTCTCTCAACTTTTCGTCGTAAGACTTACTCTCCATTCCAGGCAACATCCTGATAAATCTCCTCTGCACCTTTTCCAAGGCTTCCACATCTTTCCTGTAATGAGACAACCAGAACTGGACACAATACTCCAGATGTGGCCGAACCAGGGTTTTGTATAGGTGGAGCATAACTTCATGGCTCTTGAACTCAATCCCTCTATTAATGAAAGCTAACACACCATACGCCTTCTTAACAACTCTATCCACCTGGGTGGCAGCTTTTAGGGAACTGTGGACATGAACCCCAAGATCCTTCTGCTCCTCCACACTGCCAAGAATCTTTCCGTTAACCCTGTATTCTGCTTTCAAATTTGTCCTTCCAAAATGTCCAGTGTCGCTGGATCAAAATCTTGCACCTCTCTCCCTAACAGCACTGTAGGTGACCCTACACTGCAAATACTGCAGCAGGTTCAGAAGGAAGCTCAGCACCACAACCTTCTCCAAGAAAATTGGGAGGATATAAAAAACATTTTAAAAATGTTGCGTGTCCCAATAATTATGGGCATAGTTAAAGTTAATGGCTGAAAATTTCTAATCAAACCCTTTCGAAGAGAGATTGAATGTTCTGGGTGTGAATTCTCCATGGTTTGTAAGGCTCTTGCAGCCAGTTTGGACTGGCCAGCTGCTCTCTGGGACAATCCCAGATAGAAGTTCAACTCAGAAACAATTAAGACTCATCCCAGGGGAATATCGCTGCAAGAGCAGCTTGCCTTCAGGTTAGTGCAGTGCAAATGAATGTTACAGACAGCAGAGCAGAAAATCGCATCCTGCACACCCCACATAAAATCCAACCCCCTATCTACCTCCCTAGGCCCTTTGGCATCTCTCACACACCAATGCCTGTCTGAAAGAATCTAGAGGTGGTGACCTGTTTCCCAACTCTGCCAAGCCTCTTTGAAATAAGTTCATTAGTTGAATCTCCTCCTTTCACTCACTTGCGATGTTCTGCTCAGCTACAGCTCCCCATTCCAATCTTAGCTGAGGCCTGAGGTGAGTGTGTCAGTTTTGGTGGCAATATGATGCTGCTGTCCCTGGACCATCTCTCGCCAACCCCCACCCCCAAAGAGACTGTCAGTGACTGGTCGAATTTGCAGCTCACCCCCCTCCAGCTGGCCCTGAGGAAAAGCACCAGCCAATGGTGATGAGAATTTGGTCACTCAGTAGGCACCCAAAAAGCTTTGTACAGATGCAGTGAGCTTTGGGCACCAAGAGTATCCTCCACATCCTTCAGCTGAACTTTGAGCATTTGGATGACCATTTTCTTCACAGACTACTCCCTCCTCCCATTTCCCAAAGCCTGACCTGATGGCACCCTCACGATTTGTAGCACCATGTCCTCCATAGGGGTCAGACTGCAGATGCCTAGCTCACCATTGGAATATTTCCTGAGAGTTATGCACCCTCTTTCCCCACTGGATGAAGGGAAATGTTTTTAGGAGGAGGTTGACCTGTACTATCGTGACATTTACACATGATGCTTCAGTTGTCTAGAGAGATACCCACTGTTTATTTGTGTCCTATGCATTAGGGTCACTGCTTCTTCAGGTGATGCAACTGGCCATTTGATCTAACAATGCTGAGGAGAACCATAGGCACTCATTGAGTAGATAATGGAACCCCACTATTCCACAAGCCGTGACAAATATGTATCTATCCAACAAAAACGCCAAGATGATCAATTTACCCGATTGTTAGTCATATCAGATTTCATTATTAACAGGAAATAAACTGTATTTATTGTAAACAAAATTAATCTTTAACAAATGGTAGACAAAAATGGATTAATGCTATGCAACATCTTTTTGTAATTCATTCATATGGGACGTGGGTATCGTTGGCTGGGCCAACATTCATTACCCATCCCTCACTGCCCTTGAGCAGAGTGGCTTTCGGGTCATTTCAGACAGCAATACAGAACTGACCACATCGCTGTGGATTCGGAGCTTTATGTAAGCCAGACCATGGAAGGATGGCAGATTTCTTTCCCTAAAGGAAAGTTAACTACACAGCTACTTGCAATAGATGAGAATGTTACTTGGTCACTATTAGACAAGCTTTTAGATTTTTAAGAAATTAATTCATTCACCATTTGCCCTAGTGGGATTTGAACTTAAGTCCCACAACATTTATTGAGGATGCTAGATTACTAGGCTATTAACTTTACAATTATACCACCGCCTCCCTATCAGATAACTTAAGATATATCCCCTAAAAATCCCAAACATACATACATTCATTACTAAGACAAACAAATGGTTTGACACAAATGGGTAGAAAAAGATATACAAGGATCATAAATTCTGTAGTCTGTGACCAGACCATACTGATGGCATCTGCTGTTTCTCACAGTTCTTTTGAATTTGTTTTTAGGGATGATGACATAATGTTGTCTACAGAGTAATGGTCACTTTTCAATTCAAGAACTGATCAAATGGGTCTGGCTAATTTTTTGTTTCAAAGCTCTTTATTTTCACAGGCTTCAAGATTTGTCTTTTTCACTCACAGAGCAAGAGATGGTATAAAATGCTTCCTGTTTGAAAGCTTTCGGATCTCGCTGAGTGCACTGGAACAAACCGCAGCTGGACCAATCCAAAAGGTGTCGTTAGACAGATGTCACCTACATCCTCCTTCACGACTGTCCTCCAGCACCAATTCCCTCCAAGCCCTGCTTATGGCTCTTAGCACTTCCCTTCATCCAGATGTTGGAAATAAGATTTCTCTCCTGTCGGCCATGGCACACATTAAAGCCTTTAAGATAGGTGCCTGTGGATGCTCATCTATGCCATTAGTGACACTCTGAGATCCCTGCTGCTCTATTCGTTCACAGACTGGCAAGTCCAGCCATGACTGATGCTCATCTTGTCAAAGGATCTCTGGTAACGACATCCTACCTCAAGGCCACTCCTAATGTCAGTAATTAGGTGCCACATTTATCCCTGGTTCTAGTCATTTAAGCCCTTCACATTTAAAAATCGTTATCACTGACCATTCAGGGACATGTATATTATATATGAAACATCTACACAAGTGCACAGTGGAGTATTGTAAATACACACAGTTAGAAAATAGTTTAGAAATAGTAGTAGTAGAAAACAATCAACGTAATTCCTTAAATTATTTTGATTGCACTGTGAGGTCTGCTTTCGACACTGAAAGCCCTTTGCAATTGCACCATCTGCTGGTAACATTTGCTAAGGACGGTACCACAGCTTAAAGTAGGCATGAAAACAAGGCTGTTCCTTCCACAGATTATCATTTATTTACTTGTTATTGCTGTTAACAGTAAGGACAATAACACAGACATAAAGTCAATGGAAATAAAAGTCAGGAAGGATGCGAGATAGGCAGCAAATTTTTGATCAACTGTTTTTACCCCACATTGATGGCAGCATCCAGACTGCCATGTCTCCTCAGCTAGGGGAGCCTGTGTACTGGAGAGGCAATCCAGGTGAATGAAGTGTCCTTTCTCTCTCCTGCACTGTTCTTTATAATCTGTGTGGTCTTGTCCTTTTAGACTTCTAATGAACTAGGAGTATGATATTATATTAAGTTTTCCTTAACAAGTAAAATTTATAACTATGAAAATGACAGAAATAGAAGCCTCAACTGCTTTAAGTGAAACTTAAATATCATTGCAATTGAGAGAAATAGCTTCTCAATATTTCTTTTAAAATACAAATATTTATTTTCAATAAAAACTTGTTTCAATAAAAACTTGTTTCAAAATCTGACCAAAAAATTATCATGGAACATAATCCACAAATTGAACACACACAGAATCTTTAAAAGATACAATATGTGCAAAAATATTGCAATATTTTAAATATTTAGCACATTTTATTTGGTACATTTTGAAGGCAAAAGATTTCAAGGATTAACTGTGACATTCCTTTAAACCTCAGCCTTAGTTAACAATCTGTAAGACATCTGCCAACGGAACAATGGAATCTCAAAGGGCTTGCTGTTATATCCCTTGGCTGGATCTTAGAGAGTGGAACAGTATGAAGCCAATTCCCCTCTTCTGCCCTTTTCCTCAGCTTACTGTTTGATGTGTAATGTTGTCTCTCACAACAGCATTCTCCCCTTTTCCAAGATTCGTTCATGGGAATGCGAAGGCACTTACTACCCATCATTTGAAAAGATGGTGAAGGGACAGTTTCTTGAATGCAACTGAGCAACTTGTCAGTCCATTCGGAAGAGTTAACTACATTGCTGTGAGTGTAACCTGATATTGTCAGCAGGTTTCTTGCCTGAACGATGTTAGTGAACTGGACCTGCTTTTGAGGCAATTAAGTTTAACAATCACCATTTAAGGTACCAGCTTTTCAGCTAAGTTTTTTTTATGTAATTAATTGAATTCAAATCTCCCAGGTGCCGTGAAATTTGAACTCATTTCTCAGGATTGTTAGCCAAGATTGGGTCCCAAAGCACAATGACTATCCTAACAGCAAATGTGGGGTTGGGAAGATTGGGGTTGGTTTTGTGAATGAATGGACTCTGCCGGTCTGCTTCTGGTGTAAACATGCTAAGCGCAGGATCTGCGTGCTTCTGATACTGAGCTGCCTGTAGCTTTAATATCCTGAAGGATCGGATTTAAAGAATGTCATTGAGCATTAAGGCCTTTGCTTGAAATAAAAATAAACCTGGAATTAAGTGTGTGAATTTTGGGGCAAAGTGCAAGGAGCCTTCCGAAATCTTGAAGACCCCTGTAGTCCAACAGGTCTCTAAATATGACCCCAATAATGTTGTTTCTTTATCAGAACTGTCTGAAATGCACCCAAATTCCGTTTCAAATTTGGCTTCAGCTCTGCCTGCTTTACCAATTTTAGAAATCTCTGCTAAAGGTATAGTCAGTAACACATGGGTTAACAATCCAAGTTGGTGAGATACTCGACTTGATAAGAACAAGCACAGAAATGGACAGATGCCCAGAGATCATTACAGTGATAATAATACAGCTCTTATTGTCCAAATCTCTGCCCAGCCTCTCGATCTCTCATCACAATCCCCTTGCAGGTTCTTTCAACATAATAAATTTTATTTGTAAATGTGCATTGTTCTCTTTAGAATAATCGAAGTTATTTTGCGAATAAATTTTCGTTATAAGTACGTAAGATGGTAAAATCAGTACCAATGTACATTGGCTGTGCCTCCTGAGAGCCTAGCACTGGGAGATAGTGCTGAATTGTGCAAAATTGTTGTCCTGCACAGATTAAAGCAACAATCTGACTTTTTGATCCATTATGCACTTGGATTTCCTCATACACTGAAGTAAGACTGAATGGAAACTGGCTAAGGCGAGCACACTTTGTTGATTTGAATCAGTGTTTGTTTGTCATTTTCACCCATCTTTTCCAACATATAGTTATTATCTGTTGTGGTTCAGTAGGTAATATCCTCGCCTGAAACTGGGGGTTCAAAGTACCACTCTAGAGGCTTTAGCTCAAAATCAAAATTGCCCATAGTGTCCATGGATATGTAGGCTAGGTGGGTTAGCCATGGGAAATGCAGGGTTGTGGGGATAGAGTAAGGGAGTGGGTTTGGTTGGGGCATTCTTTGGAGGGCTGGCATAGATTCTATAGGCTGAATGGCCTGCTTCCACACTGTAGGGTTTCTATTTCAATGACAAGCACAGGAGCTGTCCCCAAGTGACAATATTTGTCCCGCAACCAAATCAGACTATTTGGTCATTAACATGTAGGTGCTTTTGGGAGTTTGCTGCGTATAAATTGGCTGCCATGTTTTCTGCATTACAAGAGTGGTTACATTTTAAAAGTACTTGACTGGGTGTAAAATGCTTCAGGGCATCCTGAGGTTAGGGAAGGTGCAATCTAAATCTCAGAGGTCCAACAGAAATTTGGAACTCAGTGTACAGAAACCAGGCATGTCAAAGCAGCTGGGATGGGTGGTGTTAATGAACTACCTCCTATCATGTATGCCTCTCATACATGTTAATGCTTATAACACTACCAGACTAATTCTAGTAATCGAGCACAAAATTCACCCGAAAGAGAATATCAAAAACAAACAAGAATGCCTGGGGTCTATGCATTAAGGCTATAAATATTGATAACAGTTTTATTGGATAGCGACATGTGTAATGTGTATGGGTGACAGATTGCTAATTTTAAAACGACGCTGAAGAAAGCCAAGTTTTCCTGAGGGGGTTGATGGATGGACATGAAAGTAGGTCACCGGGTCATCTTTTCTGCTATAGGTGGCATAGAGCCAGGGGGGCTTTCAGAAACTAGAGGGATTTTTCCCTAAAGAAAGTGCTACGAGCCCTGACCAATTGTCAAAGCAAAGCCTAGCTAGGAAGCTGTGATCCTAATCCTAGAAATCTGCCACATCAGTGCTGAAAGCTATCATATTGTTACTGTGCACTGTCTTTAAGTAATTAAAATTTTTACAGTTTCTGGTTCCCCTTTAATTAGAGTAAAGTAAATTTCCAATCTAAGTTGGGTTAGGTCAGCTTCTTTCTCTTTGCTGGTTTTTCTCTGACAGAAAATGAGTACCACACCAGGCAAAACCAGGGTTCCAATCAACTACAGCACCTTGAGAAGGACAGATTCTGATGCATTCTCATCCTTGGCTTGATTCAAATCAGAATCAGACTCACTGCATCAGTAAGCTTTGTGTTTTTGCTGACATACAGTGCAGGCAGTTCACTGGAGAAAATATGAATATATTAGGTGAACATATCCAAAAATGAAGTGTTGATCTGCCGTTCCCGTAAATTATCTTTTGCTTATTATCTAGCAGTGACTTCAACCTGACAATTGTCTGTGAGTTTTCTGAAATTCTGGCAAGGTACAAATAATTAAATAAATTCTATCAAGCCAAATGGAATGTTCAGAAAAACCAAAGAACTGTGGATGCTGCATATCAGAAACAAAAACTGCTGGGAAAATTGAACAGGTCTGGCAGCATCTTGAGAATAGGTTCTGAAGAAGAGTCACTGGACCCGAAATGTTAACTCTGCTATAGGTGGCATAGAGCTGGGGGACTTTCATAAACTAGAGGGATTTTTCCCTAAAGAAACTGAGCTTTCCACAGATGCTGCCAGACCTGCTAAGCTTTTCCAGGAATTTCTGGTTTTGGGATATCCAGAAAACCACTTACTTTTAAATTTCTATCCCCTGGACTATGCAAGTTACAATCTGTGGCAGTACAATTAACAACGTCATAAGATGTAATAAAATTCACTGAGATGAGTAGTGTATCTAATTGCTTACACTGTAATTAGGGATCAATATCAATTTATAACTGTCTGTAAGATTGCTTTTAATTGGACATTTCCTCTTTTTATCTGATGAAGCATAAATCTAATTCATCTTCTTTCCAATCACATTTTACCTTTTCACATCTCAGTAGAAAATATTATTTTCTTAAATATAGACACCTGAATGGTTCCCCATTGACTTCGTTGTCTCCGAAACAAAACACAATACATTAAAAAGTTTGCAATTCCAACAAAAAAAATCACTACTATACCAACCACAATCGTGAATCTCTCGATTAATTCCCTCCCCTCCCTCTCTTCCATAAAAGAACGTACAAACCTGTCTAGGAATTTTGATAATCTGTGACCTTGGGTAAATTTTACCTCAATTCTTCATAATCTCAATTTTCCTACCAGAGAAAAAATCTTTCATCCCCCAAACAATTCAAAACAGCCTGGACAGTCTACAATTAAACAACAGGTAAAATTTGATGAGCAAAAAATAAAGAGGAATGTAAGAAATATAATTAATGTCCACTTTACATACAGGATCAGCTGAATTTGATGGCAGAGAAAGAGAGACAGATCAAATCTACCCAGCAGAATAGCAAAACATCAGCCCAAACATAGTTGCATAACAAATCAAGATTTAATAAAGATCTGGAGAGGATTTATAGGAATTATGAAATAAAATAATATCCAACACAGAGAGAAAGTGAGGGAGACAAGAGCAGGGAATGAACTTTTAGTGAGTGAAGAAAGGTACTAAATCAAACTGAATAAACTGGGAGAGAACAACTCTACTTTCAATCATAAAACACTGAGATACGAGACTGAAAGGCCAATCAATAACCACTTACCTTTACTCAGCGGCTTTAATATAAAAAAATGTCCCAAGGCACTATATGGAGGAAAGGATGGAAAGGAACAGATGCCATATTAATTAATGAACAACACTGCAGTCTATTATGTCTACAGTCAGCATTACATCCCTTAGAGAACTAGATTTGAACTTGGAATCACTGATCCACATTCCACGACAGTGATACACTCGTCCTCTGTTACACTTCGGTCTTCTTTGTTCTTCATACAATATACTTTTCCCCCAAATTATATCATCTTTGCTACTTCATGAGCAAGGAAGTGAGGTGATATGATCTCAAGACTTCCACAGTGTTCATAACAGAATAATTCTACAATTTGACTAACTGTAACCTTGGATTTAATTTTAAACACTAAGGGGTTCCAGTCGCTTCCAATCCTTTAAAACATCCTTTACACTGATGGTTTTACTCACATCAATCCCTCAGTTGTCTATTGTTAAATACACTCATTCAAAGCCTGTAAAATGAAAATATAAATATTGCTGTGTCGAAATGCTTATATTCTTCAGGATTCAATATGAATTTTCAAATAAAGTGCAGCGCTCCTTCTTTCCAATGCTGATTGTCTTGGAATTCGTATTAAAAGTGAAACCATAAAGATCCATCAAACTTCCTGTTTCTCCTCAATGTGATATGTGACATCCATTTGCATTTCTTCCCTGTTGGGCAGAAGTGGTTTCATTCATTTATTACCTTGTTAAATCCACATTGAAGGCACCAGTACTGGCAAAACCCATTGGTTACTCCCAATGCCCATGTTCATTGAAGCAGTGCAGAGTAGGGCCACTTTTAGACCATGCTTTCCAACTCTAGATACTCCTTCACTGGTGGGCGCTCAAGAGATGGAGGGCGATTACACTCCAGGGCCAAGTTATTGGAGTCTTCTATTACTCTTTTCTTAGCTTCTTTGGACAGTTTCCTCTCAGCCAGTGGAACAAAGAATAAAACTAAGAATGAAACAAAGTAGCAGGATCCTGCCAGCTGGAATGAAGCATCGTAATTTTTGGTGTAGTCATGAAGAGCACCTAAGATTCGTAGAAATAACAGAAATTAGGCATCAAATTATAATCTTAAAAACCGCCTACGCGAATCAGAACTTTTTGTCTTTGGAATTTGTGGGATTGAGAATTATCCATCCTTGATTGCCCTTGGGAAGGTGATGATGAGCTGCCTTCTTACTTACAACTGAATGGCTTACTCGGACAGCTCAAAGGGCATTTTATGAATGAACCACGTTGCATGGGGGTGTGTTATAACATGCAGGCCAGACTAGACAGCAATGGCAGACTTCCTTCTCTACAGAACATTAGTGAACTCAATGGATCATTAGTAGTTGAATATGGTGACTATTAGTAATACAAATATTTTATGCCATATTTTATTTAATTGATTGAAATTTCCTGTGAAGGTCTTGTGGAGCAGTGGTACATTCCCGCCTCTGACCCAGAAGCGCTGGGTTCAATTCCCGCATTAAAGGCTTATTGGCCACAGTACCACTTCATGGTGTTGGCCGACGGGAATCCTTCCATTACCTCCCTACTGTCCCTCAAAGGAAAGAATCTGTACCTAAAAAAAACAGTGATTCTATAGCTGCTTTGGAGGTACTTAAAAATACAGCCCTTATTCACCGGGACTACAAGCGTGCAGTATAGTACTACAGTATACCTATTCGGAGTGTGCTTTTGCGGCCTTCAAAATTTGATTTTAAGAACTTATAAACAGAGAATCGTCACTTTGGATAAGAACTTGTAAACAGGTCTGCAACTTGAGTAAATCATGACTGATCGGCACATGAACTCCATTTTAATTTCCTTCCCTCAATAAAATCTAGCTATTTCAGCCTTAGTAACATCCACAGTGGTTTGGGGTAGACAGTTCCAGATGTATACTACCTTTTGTGTGAAAGGTATACCCTAGGTTTGCTCTTGAACAGCCTTGCTCTAAATTAAAGTCCCTGCACTTGTCTCCTTCACCTGGGCAAATACTTTCTCTTAATCCAAACCTACGAAATTGTTTTTTCTGATGAAGGGTCTAGGCCCGAAATGTCAGCCTTCCTGCTCCTATGATGCTGCTTGGCCTGCTGTGTTCATCCAGCTCTACACCTTGTTATCTAAGAAATTGTTAACAAGTGTATCCAATCGCCCCTTCATTGTCCATACTCAAAAGGCTACAAGACTGGTATAACCTGCTCAACCCTGCTCTCATAATTCAACCTTCTGAACCATGGTAAGTATGAGGCAGCTCACCACCAACTTCTCAAGGGAGCTAGGGATGGACAACAAATGATAGGCCAACGCCAGCAACTCCCACATCCCATGAGTGAATGGAAAAGGTAATTCGATATTTTACAATAACCAAGGCAAAGTTGGGCTTGATTTTGCAAGGCTCTGTGATCCCTGCACCTTTTGTTTTTGGTGGAGAAGCTGCCCATTGCCATTTAAGGAGGCAGTATTTCCATCCATCGAGGACAGCCAATCAGAGACCAGCAGCTCTTCAGTACAGGTGGTGCCACCAGGAGACATGGCCACTTCCAGTATTATACGAGGTGGTGAAGAGGTACTGGATGATGAATTTGCAGGGCCTGGCTGCAGACTAGGCCAGGGCATGAGAGGCCATGTTGAGGGACAAGTGAGGAACTTGAAAGGGGTTGGCAGTAGTGCCTTCGAAAGGGCACTGGAAGCCCAATAAAGAATTCCCATGCCACTCCGCGCCATCCACACTCTGAAACCTGTCTGGCAGGCAACTCAATGTGGACCTCATCCATTGCCGGTTCAGTCTTAGCATTGGCAAGATCAGAAATGGGCTGTAATTGTCCAGGTACATGCCTCAATAGTCGCATTAGAGAGCAGAGTGTCAACTCTGCCAACAGTAAAATTGTCGGAGCGAGGAGGTCAATGAGTAGGGGACAGGTAAACTACATGCAGCGTTTCACATACATTCTGACTTCAAACCTGGAATTGGGGGTGGGGGTCTTAGCATCAAGACCAGCTAACTACTCCTAAAACCCAAGCAAAGAATGGAAAAATAATTCAGCCAGCCAAATCACCAAGGGTGAGAGTGAAGTCAAAAGGGCTCGTCGGTTTGGAACTACTGATTGTCGATTGCCATCTGGACAGACAGTGCCTCTGTCCTGGAGGAAATGTTGGAATTTTCCAGGAACTACGAGACCTGCCCTTTGACTCCAACCTCTCTCCGGGTAGGAGTTGTGGTCTGTCTGTTCAGTTCCCAGAGCCAGCTAGCCATTGAACTCATAGCTAACTCCATCAAAATGGGGTAAACCAATTATGGGCAGATCTGTCCTCGGTGCATTGCATTTGGAAAGGCCAGGGTGTCTCTTTGGAGTGCTGAGGTTCCCATGCGGACAGGGACCTGGGACAGTCTGAGGGTCAGGAGGTTACAGGGACCCTTTGAGGGGGTTGGCATCTGCTATCCTTAAGTGACAGGGGAGAGGCTTTAGGTGTCTTTTGGGTCAGTTAACTGTGGAGAAAATTGTCCTTAAGCAATGAATGAACCCATTGGAGCTGTTCAACTTGTCAAGGCCTGTCAACAAGTATCAAGAAAGATGGAACTGTCAAGGAAGTCTTCAGAAGTCTCAAAATGTGGAGATTACCATTGACCAGTGGTTGAATGGACCAGCCACATTAATACCGTGACTACAAGAGTGGGTCAGACACCGGGAATTCTGCAGAGAGTAATTCACCACCAGACTCCTCAAAGCCTGTCCTTAAGGCACAAGTCAGGAGTGTGACGGGATACTTTCCATTTGCCTGGATAAGTGCAGCTCCAACAACACTGAAGAAGGTATACACCATTCTGTACTGGCTTTCTCCTTAACTCATTTGATAATACGTTCAATGGGAGCAGGAGCTTTCACTTACCTGCTGCTGGTGGTCCTATCAAACAACCAATCCCCACAAAGAACTGGTACAGGCCCATTCCTTTGTGTATTCTATGGATTCCAATAAAGTCAACCTGAAAAAAAAAGCCGTATTCAGACATAAACTGTGTTGTTAATTTACATCATTATGAAGCTAGGATTATGAATACTTCTTTCAGGGTATTTATCAATAAAGAGGTGGCAAGGCCCGTAGCTCTAGCACAGGAATAATGCCCACCAAAGACTTCAACGTTAAGTTCAAATCTGATATTAAAAGTGCTTTACTTCACCACGAATTTAGTCTGCTGACTTTTAGTCAAGATACTCTCTAACTGAAAAGATGCACCTAACATAACTTAAATATTTACACTGGGATCTATTGTAAAAGATCATTGAGTTAAGTTTGTTGTAATTTACTGTGGGACAGATAGTAAGATGTGAATTTTGAGCCATAAGTATTGATGTGACAACTTTTTGACTTGTTTCTTTCTGCAAGATAATATTATATAGAATTACATGCAATCCCAGTTAAGGAAAAGATTATTCATTTCACTGGTCTAGGTTGGTGTATATACTTTACATGAACGTTTTCCCACTTGAATTACATCTTCCCATTTTGCCTACAAACTCTCCTCCTCTGTGCTTATCCTTTTCCCTCGTGTTAACATCAAAGCTCCTCTTCAGTATGTCAATATTACTGACAACCACTCCATTTGGCAGCAAGTCCCACATTCTCACTATTCTGTGCAAAAAACATCCTCCTAAAATGGGTCTATCATAGTTAGCAGCTGTTTCCTATTTGTGTCCTGCTCATTATTGACTGGGTCCGAAGTAGAAACACTATCTCCACAACCATCCTATTGAACCCCTTCCACCATTCAAAAAATCCACCAGGTTCAATCTTTCCTCTCAATTCTGAGAGTGTTATTGTAAACCTTTTTTGCTGCACTTTTCCAATGTTTTCTGGAAGACCACATTATACACAGTACCATGAGGTGTGAAAGGGTGGTTCTGAAGAAGGGTCAGTGGAAACAAAGCACTAACTTTGCTTTCTCTCTACAGATGCTGCCAGACCCACTGAGTCTTTCCAGCAAATACTGTTTTTTGACACCGGGGAGTGGTCTAAGCAAGATTCTCTATAAGGGTAACTTCAGTTTTTGAATTTTATTCTCTACAAATTAAACCCCATATGTTTCTTTTTTCTTGCACTCATTATGGCTTCCTCGACCTGCGTTGTTGCTTTTAGTAACTGTTGAAGGTCAGAAAGGCTACTCAAATGAAGGATGGGAAAATAACCCCAGCTGATTCAAACATTCCTTCTAGTGACTTCTTCCTGAGAAGTGGCCTTCGATGGCTGTAAGGTGATGGGTGTACAACATGAAGTGAGTAGATGGGAGCAACCTACTTGGGATAAGAATATTGAAGTTAACAGAGTGAATAAATTCCCTCTCACCAGGACTGGAAGCAACAAAGTCAGATAACCTCCACAGAATACAGCAAGGAACACTATGTACACCATTAGTGACGGGAACGTTTTTGCTAGGGGTGCCAGCAGATTGACAGCTCCACAAAACAGCAAGTAGATTTTGTGGTAATGATACTTCGCTATCAAGTTACGGTCGGCGACGTAGCCAGAGATAAGCTGAGCCACAATCTCAACGATTCCTGCAATGAAAATTTGCATTTTAGGAGAACTGTAACACACCAAATGTTGGCAAAGAAAATAATTAAGTCAGAATCATATTGTACGTGCTCATAATTGTAGAACTGTAGAATTATACAGCACAGAAACTTGTTGTGGCAAGTTCAAACCAGCTCTTTGAAAGAGCTATCCAATTGTCCCACTCAAACAAATGCAATTACTTTGAAAAACAGAAGCTGGAGAGGGTCATTGGGTCCTTCGAGCCTGCTTTGCCATTTAATAAGATCATGGCTGATCTTCTACCACAGCTATGCCTTTTTAACCTGTCCTCCCAGCCCCTTACAATCCAAAGACTTATCGATCTCTGCCTTGAATTTACTCAACAAAGGAGAATCCAGCTTTCTGGAGTGGGCAATTTCAAAAATTCAAAACCCTTTGAGTGAAGAGAGGTCTCTTATCTTGGATCCACTTAATCAGAATTATGGTGCAATTCCAAATGTGGGTTTAAAAATAATCAAAACTGATTGATAAGTATAGGCCTGGGGGGAATAAGGCACCTGTTAGTTTTCGCTCACATTGAAAAAGTACTCCCTAAGGTGTCAAAAGGAACCGAGATTTACATCGCACATTTCATGACCTCGGGATTTCCCAAAACAATTTATACAACCAAAATGGCATGTTTGAAGTGTTGTCAGTGTTATAATGAAGAGAATCACAGCAGAAAATTTATCACAGCAGAGATTCCCCCATACCAGGGATTGGCAGCCTGGTGGTCAGGTTACTGGATTTGCAAACCGTAGACTAGAGGGCTATTGTTCTCGAGCCATGAGTTCAAATCCCACTTTAGCAAATGGAAGTTAAGGTCAATTAATTAATAAAGCAGGAATTTTAGTTCTAGTTGATTGTGAAACAATTGGATTGCCATAAGGATCTATGTGGTTCACCAATATCTTTCAAAGAAGAAATCTGCTGTCCTTAATCTGTATGGTCTCTGTGAGGCTCATTACCCATACAGTGGACTCTCACCTGCCCTTTAGAAAGGAGCAAACTAACCAAGCTGCAGCCAGCTCTCCGGCCTCTGCTCAAGGGCGATCAGGGATGGGCCAGAAATGCTGTTCCTGCCAATGGTGCTCGCATCCCAAGAATTAATTTAAAAAATAAGACTTAAGTGCCCAGATAATCTATTTAATTATTATTGTTGATAACATTTTGCCAGGAAAACACCCCAGTTCTCCATCCAAAAACGTGACGGGGCTCTTTAAGCTACCTGAAAAAGCAGGTACAGCTTTCGTTTGATGACTGATTTGAAAGAGAGCAGCTTCAATGATGCAGCATTCCTCCTGCAGGGTCAACCTGCAATTTTATGCTCATGGGACTTGAACTTGCAACGACTCCTTTTCTTCGTTCAAAGTGCTCTCAGATGTTCTTCAACATGGAGGGTGTTTTTCAAAAGTAAGTTGGCAGAATTACAAAGCATTGACAGCAAGGAAACAAGCCATTCAGCCCGCCTCCATGTTTACTTTCTCACTCCTCTGTCATTTTTCATGTCTCTCAGTTCAACATAATAATTGTAGGCATGAGATCCGAGATCCTCATGAACACATCTCTGACAAATTATATTTGAAGGCATCAGGGACTATATTCCTCCTGAATTTCTTCTGAGGCTATGGCTAATTTCTATTTGGCATCCATATTTCCACAATTACGGTCAGCCAAACCACAACATTAGGGATTACACTGTCAGGCTTAGCTCATTGCTCATACTCAAGGTAAGGAGTCATAGTCATACAGCCATAGGGTCATGGAGTCATAGAGTCATATAGAATGGAAATGGACCCTTTGGTCCAACTAGTCCATGCTGGCCGTGTTTCCAAACTAAACTAGTCCCACCTGCCTGCGCTTGGCCCATATACCTCCAAACAATCCTATTCATGAACTTATCCATATGTCTTTTAAACTTTGTAATGGCACCTGCATCCATCACTTCTTCTGCCAGTTCATTCCACACATGAACCACACTCTGTGTAAAAAAGTTGCCCCTCATGTGCTTTTTAAATCTTTCTCCTCTCACTTTAAAATTTCCCCATTTTTAAATTCCTGCACTGTAGGAAAAAGACCATTGTCATTCACCTCATCCGCGCCCCTCATGATTTTATAAACCATGATTTTATAAGGTCACCTCTCAACCTCCTACATTGCTGTGAAAAATGTCCCAGTTTTTCCAGTTTATTTTTATATCTCAAACGCTCCATTCCCGGCAACTTCTTCTTAAATCATTTCTGAACCCTCTCCAGTTGAATAATACCCTTATGCAAGAAAGCCTGCATCAATATCCACACTACTCTCAGTCCAGCATTTTGTTTAAGAGGATCCAATCCCTGCTCTAACAAACTGCGTATATAATCTAGGCTGACGCTTGAGTGCAGTGCTGATGGAGGGGTGTCATGTTGGATATCACAGTGAAGTATTCAAACCACATTTGATCTGCTTTCTCAGATGGATTTAAAGGGTCCCATGACTCTGGCAGTGGGAGAATTTTCCAGTTCAAGCATAAGTTTTTTATTTAAACTCATTCATGGGCACTGGCTAGACCAGCAGTTATTGACCATCCTTAATTACCCTGAGGGCAGTTATGATGAGTCAACTATATTGCTGTCAGTTTGAGTCACATGTAGGACAGACCAGGTAAGGATGGCAGTTTCCTTCTCTAACGGGCATTTGTGAACCAGATGGGTCATGATTAGACTCTTAATTCCAGATTTTTATTGAATTCCGTTTGGGATTCGGACCCAGGTGCCCAGAACATTACCTGGGTCTCTCGACTAACAGCCTAGCGATAATACCATTTGGCTGTCACTGCCCCATAATTAGGGATAAGCAACAAATGCTGGTCCAGAAAGCAATTGTCACATTCCGTAAAATAATTTTTTAAAAAACCCTCATGCAACATTATCAATACATCAGTTGAAATGCAGAATACTAGCTATTCTGGAAAGCCGAAATAAAGCAGAAAATTCTGGAAACAAATCAATAGGTTCGGTGGTGCTGTTCTCAAATCAAGTAGGTACCTTATTGCCTTTTGGAGTCAACACTGAGTGCAACTGTAATCTCTTGTCCCAATTTTGTTTCTTTCTTATTGCTTGTTCTCAGTTTTACTTTATTCCGGTTAGCAGCATACCTGCTGTAAGAGTGCCTTGCATTGTTTTCTCTTTCTTTACTTGGCCCATCATTATTCCTTTTGGTCTTGGAAGGTTAACTCTTCCATCATTCAATCTTACCTGTCTTTCAATCAATTTTTCCTGTCTTTCACTCTAGCACAGGCTTTTCTTTCATCCTTGACCCACCCAACCCTAACCCACCCAACCCTAACCCAAAGTCTGTAACATCTCTAACATTTCCCAATTTTGATGAAGGGACATAGATCTGAAACATTAACTCTATTTTTCTCTCTCCTCGCAGCTGCAGCTTTACCGGCTGAGTTTTCTCCCCTGTGTTCTTGTTTCTTTATCATTACTGGTCATTTACTGCCTTTTTGCAAACTTGTTCTATGCCATATTTACTTCAAACACAATGGAATTGTGAATTGCAATTCCCTGAAAGTGCTCGCTGTCAATGTACATCTATGTTCTCTCCTTTGCTGATGCAAATCTATTTCTCACCACTGAGTGGTGCTATGTACCTATTGTTTGAGTTGGCCCCAATGACCAACAATAAAATGATGCCGGAAGATGCCTAGGAGCAGCAACCTCCCCACCAGCTAAGAAAGGGAGTCATTATACCACCCCAAAGATCGACTTTGAGCAAAATCCTTAAAATGGGCTAGTGCAGGAATTCCCACGCTTTGCCCCACCGGGATCCCATTTCAATGCTGGAAAAGTGTTACCACCCCTCAGTTAGGTCTAGAGAAGCATGTGGGTGGTGTGGGGTGGGGAGACATGTGACATCAGTGAAATAGGGGTGGGGCGAAACGTCCAAAAGAACATAGGGTATGGAAAAGGGAGGGTTAGGACGAGGTTTCATGTTTTGTTTTTAACATTTTCACTGCTGCAGGAGCTGTGCCACAACATCATTCAGGCCACAGTCACAGTTTGCAAAGGGATATGAGGATTTAAAGCTGTCTCACAGTCAGAGCTCCAGGGAAACTATTGCTACCCCAAGCTGAGGCCTAGGGGGCAGATTAGTCTTGATCTTGTTGAATGGCAAGGCAGGCTCGAGGGGCTGAATGGCCTGGTCCTGCTCCTATTTTTATGTTCACTTTCTTACATATGTTTATGCTTTCTTATTTCCACAGTGGGAGACCCCAACATTTCGGCTCGTGATTTCAGAAGTCCTGGGTAACAGCAACAAGGCACAATAATTAACCATTATTTCTGAAACATAATCTAGATTTTGTGTCAACAGTTTCAATGAATGCGACCAAAATAGTTACCATGGCGCCACTCTGCAACTTACTCCATCTCATACTGTATTTCTAAACATATCGCTGCTAATTAATATAACTCACACATTGGAACAGCACGTACTTTGCAACAATGGAAATCATATTTATCCAAACAGAGGATTTCATGTTGTTGTGAATCTTTTTATTCATGAGGTTATAATATAGTTAAAGCAAAAAAAAAGAATTGATGGGTCCTATCTGATTGAACTAATTGGGTTGGGAATTGGTTTGCATTCAGCAGCTCTGCTCTAAGGAGCTTAGACAAAGGAGATGAAATGAACAGTTGCCCACTTTCAGACTCTTAGCCAAAGGCAGTGTTCAGTTCACTATGTGCATCGTACAATAGCACTAGAATTTGAAAGCTTCCAAAGTTGGTATGGACAATTAAATAAAAACCGAAAGAACTGCAGATGCTGTAAATCAGGAACAAAGACAGAAGTTGCTGGAAAAGCTCAGCAGGTCTGGCAGCACCTGTGAAGAAAAAAATCAGAGTTAACGTTTCGGGTCCAGTGACCCTACGGTTGTTTGGATAAAAATAGTGCGCACAGGTACCTGGATAAAGCAGGAGATTGGCCCTCAGTAATAATGCCCAATTGAAGAGCTAGCGCAGACACAATGAGCCAAATGGCCTCCTTCTGCATCATAATAATCCCGTGATAGATAACCAATCACCTTATCAGAATTTTAATTCCATGTAAAAGGTAGGGTAAAGTAGTGTAGGGCATGGGTCCCAGACACCTTGTGTATTGAGCTTCCAGTGTCCACTGGGACTATCCTGATTGACTGAAGATGGGTGACAGCAAGAAATGGCAAGCTTTTCTCGCAATAAAGCATGAGAAATGAGTCAAATTTTTCTCTAGTGGCTTCTCGTCCAGCGGAACAGGGAGAAAGGAAATGCAGAGAGACATTAGTGGTACATTTTGGTGGGAAGAACGAGGCAAGCCAATACAAACTAAAAGGCTTATTTCTAATGGGGATGGAGGAACAGAGGGACCTGGGGCAGTTTGGGAGGGGTAAGTGAATGTGTACAAATCACTGACGGTGGCAGGGCAGATTAAAAAGTGGTTCATAAGAATGACCAGATCCTGCGCTTTATAAATCGAGCCACAGGGAAGGAGAGCAAGAAAGCGATGATGAAACTCTATAAAACACTGACTAAACAAGTGGAGGTGATATTGGTGTAACACTTCAGTGACGATGCAGAAGGTGCAAAATGTTTATTGAGAATTGTTCCAGAGGTAAGGGACTTCAGGCTTGTGGATAGATCAGAGAAGCTGGGGATGTTCTCCATAAAGAACAGAAGGCCTAGAGCTGATTTGATAGAGCTGCTCGAGATGACATGATCTGATAGAGAGGAGTTGCTTCTCATTGGCAGAAGGACTGAGAACCAGAAGATGCCTGATATAAAGTGACAGCGATGAGGGAAAACACAGATTTGGAATGCGACAGCTGGAAATAGGATGGAGGCAAATATAACTGAGGGACTTGGACAAGAATCTGAAGAGAAAAAAAACTTGCAGAGCTCCAGGGAAAGGCCAGGGGAGTGGGACTATCTGAGTTACTCATGTAGAGAGTCAACACGAACAATGACATGCCGGCTGAATGGCCTCCTCCTATGCTGTAAACATTCTTATGATTCTGTGAAACAAATAATTAAACATGGCAGAATACAACCTCCTATGGTATTAATATTTATCCACTGCTGATGAAATTCATATCCAAACAGTGTTAGTTTTTATCATGGTGATAAAGTCTAACTGAGTGACAGAAAGAGAACAGAAGAAATCGTTTGTCTCTACGAATAATTGTAGACGTACATAACTACATAGTACTTACCAGCAACCGAAATGAGTAAGGTGGCTTGGAATGGCTGTATGCCCAAAGCCTTTGCCTTGGCAACCACATGAAAGTATGGTATGAAATAGGCCAATTGGCTGAAAAAGGTGCAAATTGTATAAATAATAAAGACTGGGTTTGTCAACAGAGTAAAGTCAATGAGGTTTCTCACACCGTCAGAAACAGACTTCAATTGTAGACCAAATTCCCTGCACAATCCCTTGTGTCTTGTGTCTGTCGGCATGGTAACTGTGGCTAGTAACTGGTTTGAGTTACCATTTTGGACTTTGCAGCCAGGTAGAGCAGATGAATGCAATTGTTTTAACGAAATAGGATCGTGGGAAGAGGAGAGTTCCTTAGGCTGTAAAATTGACAATCCATCAGCAGCACTGGGCTCCGTGGCTTGTTTCGGATCACTTTGTAAAGAGTTAGAATCTTCTTGTCTGTTCTGACTTGAGAGAGATCCTCTGACTGGTTTGGCACAGCAAGGGACGGGAAGCTGTGCCCTTGATACTCCAGCAGCGATCATGTCCTTTTTGTCCTTGGGGAGCTGCCGCTGGTAACATTCCCTCCGATCGCAGTCCTTGGGCTGGTCTTGCTTCAAATAAATTGGACGATTCAGCATCCCCAGTGGAATCAGGTGCAGTGTTAGTCCGCACAGAATCAATATCGCACCTTTACAAATATAAGGAGCAGAGCAATCACTTTAAAAAAAAAGTGCTAAGTGGTCTTTTACATTATCTAATTTTCAATAAAAAATAATTTGATCAAAGTTGGTGATGCCCACATATATCTATATTAAGTGAACAACTGTACAGAGAATAACAGAAACTTAACAATGAGGCAATTAAGTCCTAATATATGTTGATTATGCATATGTGGCAATGAGGTCCATGCCACAATCTAATGGTGTGGTTTAGATTTGATTTTCTATATAAAGGATAACTTTCTGAGGCACCAATCACAGAACAAAGTCTTTCTACAGAGGAGATTTTGGTTAGATAATTCTCAAGGATTTTGGGACTGAAATAACTCCACAAAAGCCAATATCCTGTCACCAAGTCACCCTTTACTTACACATATATAGTACATAACACTGAACCCGCTAGCTCAGAGCCAGCTTCTGAAGTGAACAGAAACCCTCACACTCCTGTTTATATCTATCTGCCAGGGCTCCCTGATTAGGTTAACAGCCCCAATCAGGGAGCTAGTATTCTATAAGGTCCACCTCATTCCAAACACTACAGTGACCCCGACCTCAGGGTTAAACAGGGGTCAACAATTGCTGTTTGCGTTTCTGATTAAGCTGTGCACTCAGTAAACTGATCGCATTGTAATGAGACCCTACCTCGCCAGCCATATTCATTGAGAAGATACTGCAGGAATGGAGCCACGGCGAAAGTGAGTCCTGTGCCAGAGCGGGAAATGGCACATGCTGTGGTAAGCTTTCTGCGGAAGTACTTGGTTGTGTTCAGAGCCGCAGCCTGGGATAGGAAGGCGAACCCACACCCTACGAAAAGATATCAAGAAGCATATGACCGTTGATGAGCGGAACGAGAGAACGCAAGGTGAACCACAATCTCTTACCTTGGGGATGCCCTTAATATCAAAAGTTTTTCCATTAAGCCAGAGCTACGGCATACCAAGTTGGAGACTTACTGATGCGATCTGCAGCAAAGGAGGGGAAAAGACCACGATCTCCCATATGAAGAACTTCCCAGAGTCAGCAATATTGCCATTCAGGAAACTCAAGCTGGCAGGAGGATTTTTACCTCTTGTCCCCATGTCCTGTTCTGAGGAAGGGTCACCGGACCTGAAATGTTAACACCGATTTTTTTCTTCACAGATGCTGCCAGACCTCCTGAGCTTTTCCAGCAACTTCTGTTTTTGTTCCTTAAAAACTATCCCTATGACCATCCTTTTGATCACGTATTCTAATATCTCCTTACTCAACATTGATGTTGCTTGCGAACACTCTTAAGCAGCGACTTGGAACATTTTGCCATAGTAAAGGCGCTCTATACAGGCAAGTTGCTGCTATGTGATGAGAAAGAGGAATATTACATGCGTGACTCTCTTATACTGGGTCAATACTGCACAGGATTGGGGTAAATCTCTCTGTTGGCACTATGCTGGAAATGGGTGAAGAGGGTAACAATAACTTCTTCTTAAGTTTAGAAAAAAGATAGAAGGTTAAACAGAAGGATTCTGTGCTTCACTTGGTAATTGCACAGTGCACCAAAAGTGTGGCATCATTGAATTTTTTCGTGTGTAAGGGTAGTGCCCGTGGGCCTGCTCGATGCCTGTGTGTGTGATGAAGGGGCCTCCTTCAATGTATAGAGTGTCAGCAGTTGGGGGTATCTCTAATTGTTAGATTTGGCCATTCTCCATATGCTCTCCTTCACTCAGAGACTAGTCTCCCAGTCTGAGGCCCTGTCCCCCAACTTAGAGCAAGTATTTAAGCAGCTCCTTCATATCATCGAGTCATTCACTGCAGAGGGAAACGGTTCAGCCCATTGCCCTAGTGTCTGCCACATAGAAAAATGAAGGGGTGGAGTTGAAACCAGCTCTTCTAGCTAGTAAAGCTTTACTACAAAGGGGGTTTCTCCTGTACATTTTAGTAAAGATAACTCTTACCTGCCAATAAACCAAGTGTGACATAGAGCAAGGCAATTCTGTCAACGAATGAACTTAAGAACAATCCAGTAGATACCATGGCTGCCCCCAGAATTCCAGTTTGTTTCTCGCCTATCTTTGCACAGAATATACAAGCAATTGGACCTGGTACAGAAACAAAATCCCAGAACAATATTACTCAAGGGAGAAAATATCTGGGAAAGATCCCATTGTGCTCCTCTATTAATATCGGCTCAGATCTACTTCCATTGACAACATTCAATGTTAAATGTACATTGACCATCCTCTCACCTCACCAATGGCTCCAGTGAACGGGTGCGTCAGACACATGATTAAGAAGCCATACACTGCAAGCAATAACAGGTTTTCAGATAGGTATGTTACACTTGGTCTTATCGGCATTGGGCTGGAGAATTTAAAACCTGATCAGTGATCACTGCTCCTCCTGCAGTGGGCAAGGCAAGAATTTGGCCTGTTTATAATGCTACCCACGAGCAGAACACTCTATCCAGTTCCTTACACTCAAATGTATGACAGAACCTCACAGAATGAAGATCATTTGAGGATATCTAAATGTGACGATGCCGTCTTTTTAAAAGGTTACTCTGCTCTGGTATTGTTTTGAAGAGAGGTTGTAAGGTAGAATTAATGAAATGGCTCATGAAGATGACTTAAGCAAACAACTTTTGAGGCCTTAGGCCTTTTTTTAACAAGTTGGAACGTTGGAAGCAGCTTGAGGCCAGCTCTTAAAGACCAGGCTTTCTAGTTGTTTTTAGCTTTAAGTAGTCAGAAACTGTTTGGGGTCTCAAAAGATTTAAAAGCTTCAGTGAATGTCTCTTGGCTGCTATACTCCCTGAATGTTCTCTCGATGTTTCTTCCTCCTGGATTGGAGAACTGCATGTAAGAATCTGTGTCTGAATTTGACTTTTTGCCAAGGGTTGTTTTTTTATGGGATATTACTATATTGGAAGTTAATTAGTCATAGGTACTGTATCTATTATTCAGTTAAGTTTTACAATAGTTAAGTTATTCTAAATTCCTCTTTCTTTTGTTTGTATTTTAACTATAGTGTCTAAATAAATTGTGTTTTGCTTAATGTTGAATAGTTTGACCAGTCACATCGCATCTGGAACATGACATTTCACATCTCCCTTCAAAATAAGCAAAAGCTAGGGTCTAGGCTACCTTCTTAAAATATTTTGAGGGGGTCTGGTCAGGTCTGATCAATAACACTGAGCACCATGCCCTGATCTCCCGCAAGACGAAGTAAATTAGAAGATGGAAAAAGTGGCAGAAAAGGGGAAAAAAGTTGTACATTATCACTGCAAACCTAACCTACATTTTATGCCCAAGTGTAAGGAGCTCAGTGTTTTAATTTTACATTAGCTACTATTACTGATGCTAACTGCTTTGCTCTTCTGTACAATGAGATGCTATTGCGACTTCATTGCCAGAGACAGTGATTCCCAGCAAAGTTTATTCCACAATGCCAAACTTAAATTATAATTATACTAGCTACTCATGTTGGTACTTTGCAATGCACTGACATGCATTCCAAATGCAAATATTGCTGCATCCTTCACAGCAGTCCAGAGGGCTAGGCTAATGCTGTGGGCACAGAGGTTCAATCCCCACTGCAGTGGGCTTTAAATTTATTCGATTTCTCTTAACACTGTTGATATGCTGTATAGTTATAAATATTTCTACACCACGCAGGAATGCATTATATTTTCATAATACCTGCAGTTAATCGTACACATGACATAATCGATCCAATCCAGCTGATCTGTTCCATAGATGCCTGGAAAGTTTCCTGAAGTGCCACAGATAAGATCCCAAATGATTTCAGTATTCCCATGGCCAACACATTGATCTACATGAATCAAAGGGATAGAACAAAAATCACATTCAGAGCTCGAAGCTGGTACTTGCCCCATGGCGACCCACAGCTAAGCAATGTGTCATGTGTGGTTATCAATGGAGGATTGTAAATTAGGATCCGATACAGCACAGACCATTGTTGAAACAACAAACTGTGCAACTATTTCACAGCTGTGCACAGCATTGCTTTTGGTTGTCACTAGTGTTATTGTTTCTTCATTCCAGCAATGATGTTTTGCTATACTTCCATTAAGTTAAATTGTTTATTCAACTGGAATTACAAAACCACTGCAACCTCCAACAGATATTGTTTAGAAAGAACCTTTAACACCCCAAGTTGCTTCATAATACCAACAACTTGGATTTATACACAGCCTTACATATGACTTAAGGTGCTTTCCAAGAGCGTTATGAAACAGAATTTCGCACCGAGCCACATACGGAGATATTAGGGTGGCCTAAATCTTGGTCAAAGAGATTGAGCAAGCAAAAGGATTAGGGCAGGAATTCCAGAGCTTGGTTGGTTTCAGTTTCCTAATATTTAGTTGGAGGAATTACAAAGAGAGCTTGATCAATTGGGTCAATGGGCTGAGGAGTGGTAGATGGAGTTTAATTTGGGTAGATGCTATCTATTGCATTTTGGTAAAGCAAACATGGGCAGGAATTATATAATTAATGGTAGGGTTCTGGGTAGTGTTATAGAACAGCAAAACCTATGGGTTCAGGTACATAATTCTTTGAATTTGTGTCATACATAGACAGAGTGGTTAAGAAGGTATTTAGCACGCTTGCCTTCATTGCTGAAAACTTTGAGTATAGGAGTTAGGACATCATGTTGAGGTTGTACAGGACGTTGGTGAGGCCTCTTCTGGAGTACTGTGTGCAGTTCTTGTCCCCCTGTTATAGGAAGAATTTTATTAAATTGAAGAGGGTTCAGAAAAGATTTACCAGGATGTTGCCAGGCATGGAGGCTTGAATTATGATAATAGACTGGATAGACTGGGACTTTTTGCACTGGAGTTTAGGAGATTGAGGGGTGACCTTATAGATGTTTACAAATCATGAGGTGAATAACAAGGGTCTTTTCCCTAGGGTGGGGGAGTTCAAAACTAGGGTGCATATTTTTAAGGTGAGAAGAGAAAGATTTAAAAAGGACATGAGGGGCAACATTTTTATACAGAGAGTGGTTCATGTGTGGAATGAGCTGCCAGAGGAAATGGTGGACGCAGGTACAGTTACAACATTTAAAAGACATTAGGATAATTACATGAATAGGAAAGGTTCGGAGGGGTATGGACCAAGTGCAGGTAGATGGGACTAGTTTAGTTTCGGAACATGGTCGCATGGAATAGGTGGACCAAAGAGTCTGTTTCTATTCTATGTGACTCTATGGTAGGGCATTGTGTTGCAGTTTGGGTTTCTCTGGGCAATTGGATTTCTTACACATTTTAACCCACTGATCCCTTGTGGAACATAGATTGTATATGTCACAGAATGCAGGACGCTGTTATAGTGGATGAGACAATCTGTATCTCATGCAAGATTCAGATGTTCTACTGACCCTGTTGACGGTTACAATAGTTGTTGTTGAGTTAAGCATCTGCAGTTGCTGACTAGCCTCAAAAATGCAAATCTGCATCCACCTTGTAGCAGTGTATTGGTAGCTTATTTTTGGGTTTGCTTATAAGCATTTTGCTGAAGGGTATAATAGTTGTTGTGGCAGTTTTCAGTCCCATAACTCAGAGATAGTAGGAACTGCAGATGCTGGAGAATCCGAGACAAAAAGGTGCAGAGCTGGATGAACATAGCAGGCCAAGCAGCACCACA
>NC_063347.1:13460542-13482389 GCF_021869965.1 Rhincodon typus
TGGTGCTGCTTGGCCTGCTATGTTCATCCAGCTCTGCACCTTGTTGTCCCATAACTCTTTTAGCTAACTGAACTTTGATGAAATCACATTTTGTACCTTTGTATCAAAAACTGCCTATGAACTGGTCAGTTGTTTCACATGGCTGTTATTGAAACAATATGAACTCGAGCCTGTGTGTCCTGAATTTGACTTGAGCTTCAAACTGATCTTCTAAAATCTGTAAAATGTTATCAGCGTCTTTGTGGCCATCGCTAGACTTTATTCTTCTTTACCCCTTTCGTGACCAAAGCAATAAGAGTTTTGACTCACTTTCTTTCCTTGTCAGCTATTTCTTGATCCACAAAGTAAAGATTGATTCTTTCTTTAAATAACCGAAGATCTGACAGAATGTCAGTGAACTGCCATTCCACGCTCAGGTGTTTGCTTTCCATTTTTATTGTAGCCTTATGTCCTTTAAAATTGCCAGAATAAATGTCTGTGTTGTGTGTTTTCTGTTTTCTTATATTTATTGTTGGTTTTAAGAGTGCTTCTGTTCTCTTCTATTTATCATTGCTATGGCTGTTGGCTTCCCTTTTTTTGCTGCAGGCTCTTTAAAAGTAGTAGGCTGTTGTAACAGGCTTGTGTCTGTAGGTGGAGATTGTGCCGAAAAAAGAGTTGTGATGTCAGGTGCTCTATTTTTTGACAACTTTCATAGAGGCAGGATGGTGGAATCAACCAACAATTGGACACAGTTAAGGCTGTTTTAACAGATAAAATGGTTTTCACTGCTAGTATGGTATGATCTGAGTGCTGCCCTATATGTTAGTTCAAGTAGCAAATACCACAAAGCATTAAGAGAGCGAAGAAGCTGCCTTGAAATGCAGCCTGGTCCATTCTGTGAGTTGGTTCCATGTCTGTACACACAAAATGTCTCTGCTGCAGGCTTCTCAATGCTAATTGCTCCTGTGGCCTTAAATGCAACCTGCCAATGTACAGGGGAGGGGCCAGGATGGTCATATTGGCCGGTGCTGGATGCCACTGTCTGTGGACAACAGGTGCCTGGGGAGTACGCCCTGAGCAGCTACTGCCCAGTGTCCCTCTCAGGGGTCATTCAGACCAAGTGGCAAGCTGAATCCACCAAGTACATGTTCTGCTTTCCTCGTTGAGTTATCCCGACATCCAGGTTGTTTGACGAGTTTGTTAGGATGGAAGTGTGAATACTAATGAGGTGAGTTGTGGTGTTAACAAGGTGTTTAACAAGTGTTAATTCCCCATCGACTGACATCTCTCGCTGCCTCATGTGAATCTCGCCTCGGCGCACGTGAAAAGCATAAAAGACGGAGCAAGATGATCAAAACATTGAGATAGGCCTTGCCAGAGTTATCACCTGATTCTGCCACACATCTCACCATAACCCACAACACGGCCTTTAACTGCTTTCTCAACCTGTCCTGACACCTGAACGATTTATGCACATTTGCTTCATGTCTCTCTGTTCCTGTACCCACTTTGGAATTGTACATGGTTCTTGTCCATCTTACCAAAGTGAAGCACCTTTTCTTTCACCTCTTTTTGCTCTTAATATTATCTGGAGATGGATGAGACCCCTCTGCAGTGACTTACCCTAATGTGGTCTCTCTCTTTCTGGTATGGAGAACACAGTCTAGACTCTGTTACTTCCACGGGTGACTTGGTCTGGCCCAGTCATCATTGAGTGGCTATTCATGGAGTCACATCACACCATACTCCTCCCCAACTTGCACAAATCACATAAGATGAGAAGTAGTCAAATAGTCTAAAGATCTATTAGGTTGTTGCTGAGTCAGAGGACAAAGGTCGCCAAATAAGTTGTAGTTTCCAGTTTATCAATACACTCCTTTGAAACAGAAATCTGACCTTAATTTCATACTCCTTGGCTGATATAGTGTCATTTTTCTTCGTCAATTTTTCAGTGGGTATTGCTGGAAAGGCTAACAGTTATTACCCAACCCTAAATGTCACTGAATTAACTTGTGAGGCTATTTCCAAGTCCACTTTAGAAACAACTACATTAGTGTGAGTCTTGAGGCACATGTAGGTCAGATGAGGTAAGGATGGCAGATTTCCCTTCTCAAGGGCAATTTGGGAATGGACAACAAATGCTAGTCTAGCCAGTGATGCCCAGACCACGTGAAAGATGTTTTTAAAAATTGTATTGTGAAAGGGTATTAGCGAGCCAATTTTTTTTTTCACAACACCATCATTGAAACTAAATAAAAACCGAAGAACTGCGGATGCTTTACATCAGGAACAAAAACAAAGTTGCTGGAAAAGCTCAGCAGGTCTGGCAGCATCAGAGTTAATGTTTTGGGCCCGGTGAGGAAGGGTCACCGCACCTGAAACGTTAACTCTGTTTTTTCCTTCACAGATGCTGCCAGACCTGCTGAGCTTTTCCAGCAACTTCTATTTTTGTTCCGGATTTACAGCATCCGCAATTCTTTCAGTTTTTACTCTGGATTACTAGTCCTGTATTGCAATGAATAAGTATCCACTAAATAATTTCCAGAATGACTCTCAGTTTACCATGGTTAGACTTATTTCCCTATTTAAATCTCCAAGTTAAAAGCAATTGAGGAACCATCACGAGTTACTGAGAAAGAGATATTTTCTTGTTTAAAAAAATAAGCCCATATCTTTCTGTGACCTTTTCTTATTCATCTTCATGTTGCCCAATTCAAATATAATTCTGAGTGAAGTACAAAATTATAACAAGTGAAACAACTTTTTCCAATTGTTTAGTTTGCATGGATCATCAAATGATATATGACATAGGAACCCAAATGGAAATTGTGATTACAATACAGACTAGATAGGAATATCTGAAGTATTGTACATATCATGAATAGGTATCTCTATTTTTAAGACAAATGTTCTACTGTATCTTAACATTTATAACATTTATATGGCATAGTTCCAAAGGTCACATATCACTATCAAATTACAGCATACCGCTGCAACTCAGATGACATTACAAGATTTTCACCACAATGTCATGATACAGCATCAAAATCGATCCCAAAACTGCGCTACTCTAACGGTTGGAGATTTCCTCTGGCTCATGTTCACTCGCCAATAGCTGTTTGTGCAGATCCACCACTAAGCATGTTCTTGTGTTATTAGGATGCCAATTTCAAATCATTCAAATTTAACTTAAAGTCAAAGAATACTTTCACTCGGAGTGAGGATGAGATTGCCTCAATCCCTGAGGGTGGTCACCTCAGTTTATATGTTTGAGGGAGGAAGAGAGACAAGGAGTCACTGATCTGAGATCAAGACAGCTTGGAACCAGGATAGTTAATATCAAAAGACAGGCAGGGACGAACAGAATCTGGAAATAGAGGCAGAGCTGATGGGAAGAATGATCCAAGTTGGAAAGAGAAATCTTGAAAGGCACAATGCTGGGATGCCAAGAGAGTTGTTAGAAAATACAGAACAGGAATGCAATGTTCTTAGGGTTTACTTAGATAGTTCTCTTGTGTTGTACAATGAAAACCTGTTGGTCCTGTTGGGTTACACTGGATCATTTTCTTTCTGGCACAGATCCCTCAAAATGAGCCAAAAAAAACTCATGGAAGTTTAAGTATGAATTGTATCCAGTACAAACCGAGGTTCCATGATCTTTTGCTCAGGTTTTAAAAATCATTGAGCTGGAAGCCAGCCCTGCCCATAAAACTAGACTTGCGCCAGACCAAGTTAATCTCCATTGTGCCTTTCCGCTAAAGGCGACCATTTATGGGACTTAAAGGAAGCTTTTAAAATTAATCATTGTTTAGGCACCAGGATGCCGATAAGATGTTTACAAGCTTTTTGGTATTAGATTCAATTTAACAGGAAATATATGCCAACATAATTAACAAATTGTTTAGTATAGGTTTGTTTTCTAACTTATTTAAAATACACTTATTAAAATGTCTCATCTTTTGAGATAAACCCCTGTTCAGTTGTATAAGTCAAAGTGCTAGAGGTGACTGGTCTCCAACATTAACCAGGAATTGATTTTAATGCAAAAAAAATCAAAATTAAAGTCCTAGAACATTGTTCGATAGCACTGGTTAACATCCAGCAATAAGCAAAAATTTTGAGTGGAAACCAGAGCAAAAAACCCATTGTTTAAGACTAGCATACCCCTGAGCAGAACTCCCAGCTGGAGTAGCTCTTTTGCCAAAAACTCTCAGCCACTTGTTGTAAACTGGGATGTGGTTTACAATCCAGATCTGGAAATGTGCTGTTTTCTGAAGATTTGACACAAAGTCTTGTTATTTTATGTAAGGCATGCTAACAGGTTCTTGTGATAGTGTCCCTACCTCTGAGCCAGGAGGCCTGGGTTCAAGTCCCATCTGTTCCAGAGTATGTAATAACATCACACAACAGTTTGCTTAGAAAATAGTTTTTGTTTTTTATAAATAAACTTTTCAATGAAAGTGCATGAATACTTGTCACCCATATTGTAAAACAGATTGTTTACAGAACATATGAATTACCAGCATAACAGAGTCATGAGTCTTAGAGCTGTACAGCATGGAAACAGACCCTTCGGTCCAACTCATCCATCCTGACCAGATACCCTAAATTAATCTAGTCCATTTGCCAGCATTTGGCCCATATCCCTCTAAATCCTTCCTGTTCATGTACCCATCCAGATGCCTTTTAAATGCTATAATTGTACCAGCCTCCACCACTTCCTCTGGCAGCTCATTCCACACACACACCACCCTCTGTGTGAAGAAGCTTCCCCTTAGCTCCCTTTTAAATCTTTTCCCTCTCACCTTAAACCTATGCCCTCTGGTTCTGGACTCTCCACCCCAGGGAGAAGACTCCTATTCACCCTATGCATGCCCCTCATGATTTTATAAACCCCTATAATATCACCCCTCGATCTCCCGCACTTAGGCCATTCAACCCTTCAAGTCTACTCCACCATTTCATGCAGTCCTGGTGGATTTGATTTTGGCATTGACCCTATTTTCGTTTCTACCCCCAGTTGGATCTCTTTAATTTAGCTTCCTTCTAGGTATTTGAACATACTATTTGAGGAAGCAGTCCCAGACACATCAAGAATTCCATTCCCTTTTCTCCCAATCAATGTGAGTAAGACAATTTTCTGCTCACATGACCAGTAGCTCTAATGGTGTGCAGGTAGGACTTTCATTCAGAACCTGGTTCCAATTTAATCTGTATCATTCAAGTGTGACTATTCCTCTGACTGCTACAAATGCTTAGCTGCCTTAGTTTGTGAAGCATCTTGTTGTAACAGGGCATTCAGATAACAAAGCATGGAAGAAAACAACAGAATGTACTCAGCAGAGTGGCCTTGTCAAACAGTGGAGAATGTCTCCACTCAATCAATACAGAGAAACATTGATTGCATATATTGGAAACGCTGCATCTGGAACAAATTCCAGTTGATAGAGAACTTGGAAAGTAGAGATCTTTAACTAGGCAATTTTAAAAATAGAATTGTATAATCTTTTTGACATGCCCATAGAAATGCATTTTCCAAAAATAATGAGGAGTAAGAATCATTTGCCAGGATAGTTTCACCACACCAAAATGGATACAGTGTCCTTTTTGCCAATATAGTTTAAATCAGTGATGATGGCTCTGTTGGTAGCATTCTTCTCTCTGAATCAATAGCCTTATGGGCCCTGACACATTCCTGAAATTTGAGCAGCCAAAATCAAGGTTGACACTCCAGTGTGGTACGGAGAGAGGGCTACACTGACAGAGCCATTACCTTTTGGGTGAAGTGTTAAACTAACCTGTGTTAGACATTCAACTTTTCAGCACATTTATAAATGACTTAGATGATGGGATGGGGACCAATGTATTAAAGTGTTCCCATGACACAAGAATAAATGGCATTGTGTGAACAGGTAAAATAGTGACAGACACATTTCAACAAATGTAAAGTCAAACTCCTTGCTTCTAGGAACAGTAGGGCATGATTTCCCCTTTTTGAGTCTAAGTATGGATGGGCACATTAGGCATCAATTAACTCACTCAAGCGTTGAGTAAACTCAACTGATCACACACAATTGAGTGCATTAAGAGCTAGCGAGTAAACTTCAGCAAGTATCTCGGCCTATCACAAGCCTCGACAATCACAGGCCAACAACTTCTGGATCCTAAGGGTCATCAGTCGAGGTCTGCTCCTCAGGGAAATCCAATGATGAGCAAGGAGGCCTCTTTTCTTTTGCTTCTTCTGGGGTAGGGGTCTTAGGGAGAGGGGTCTGAGAAGCAAAGGCAGGATGGATGATTACTTCCTTTATCCATGTTTGGGAAATTGGAGCACTCTTCACCTCCCACTACAAAACCTGCAGGCAGGTTACCCAGTTGAAAAACCAGCTCTTTTCTCTCCTGTCAGGAAGGCATGTAATTGGGGAAGTGAAAAGATGAGGCCCCTAACAGGACATTCATTGGCCATTTAAGGACCTCAGTTCATGACAGCTCAAGAATACCACAAAACACCCTCTTGCCCAGAATATAACTGGCAAGATGGCAAGAAGAGGATAAGTATCTTACCAGGCCAAATCAAACAATTATTTCCCCTTCTTACCACCTCTCCCACTGCCTCAAGAGAGGGCAAAATACTACCCATGGATCAGATTATTCAGAGTACTTTTGAAATAGTGGAGGTTAGATCAGAGATCAGCCATAACCTCATAAGTTAGTGGAACAGGTTTGATGAGCTAAATGGACTCCTCCTGTTTCTGCATTTCTATGATCCTGGACATTAGATATGCAGTTCTGTTTACTGTAGGCCAGGGGTTTCTCGGGGTAGTGTTCTAGGTCCAACCATCTTCAGCTGCTTCATCAATGACCTTCCCTCCATCATATGATTAAAAGTGGGGATGTTTACTATAGATTGCACAATGTTTACCACCATTCATGATTCCTCAGATAATGAAGCAGTCCATTTTCAAATGAAACAATATCTGGACAATATCCAGGCTTGAGCTGACAAATGGCAAGTAATATTCATGCCACACAAATGCCAGGCAATTCCCATCTCCAATAAGAGACAATCTAACCACTACTCCTTGATATTCAATGGTGTTACCATCACCGAATCCCCCACTATCAACAGCCTAGGGGTTACCATTGACCAAAGACCAACTGGACTCACCATATAAATACAGTGGCTACAACAGCAAGTTAGAGATAGGAATCCTGCAGCAAATAACTCACCTCCTGACTCCCCAAAGCCCATCCACCATTTGCAAGGCACAAATCAAGAGTGTGATGGAAAACGTCCTATTTGCCTGCATGGGTGCAGCTCCAACAACACTCAAGAATCTTGATACCTTCCAGGACAAAGCAGCCCGCTTGATTGGCACTGCATCCAAAAACATCTACTCTCTCCACCATCAACACTCAGTAGCAGCAGTGTGTACTATCTACAAGATGCACTGCAGAAATTCACCAAAGAATGGCACCTAAATGGCACCTTCCAAACCCACGGTCACTTCCAACGAGAAGGACAGGGTGGCAGACACACTGGGAACACAGCACCTTCAAGTTCCCCTCCAAGCCACCGACCATCCTGACTCGGAAATATATTGCAGTTCCTTCACTGGCTCTGGGTCAAAATCCTGGAATTCCATCCCTAAGGGCATTATGAGTCAAGCTACAGCAAGTGGACTGCAGCAGTTTAAGAAAGCAGCTCACCATGACCCTCTCAAGACCATCTAGGGACAGGCAATAAACGTTGGCCAGCCAACAGTGCCCATGACTTACGAGTGAATAATAAAGGTTTTCAGCATGAGCCACATCATTTTAAATTCAACATTGCCTCCAGTGTGCCAGTACAGCTTTTGTTGGCGAAGACGTCAGGCCTTCAGAGGTGATGCCTGCCCTTCTGTATGCATAGGAGGCATTGACAATGTACAGCAGACATCTCAAATCCATGGAGAAATATCACCAGTGAAGACTCACAAAATCCTGTCAGTCCATTGGCAGGATAGATGCTCCAACATCAGTGTCCTCTCTCAGGTCAACAGCATCAACGCATTAGTTACCACCACTGAGCTGCTTTACGTGGACCAGATCGTCCCCACGGTTGACACAAGACATTAAAACAAGCCCTCTACTCCACAAGCCTCATCAAAGCAAGTTGTTACTGGGGGTGGGGACAGACGGAAACATTTCAAAGACAACCCCAAAACCTCCCTGAAGAAAGCTATGTCCTCACTGACTCATTGGAATCTCTTACCCAGGATCGTCCAAACTGGAGAAGAGCTGCCAACCATTTCAAACATACAGTTATAGAGTCATGGAGTTGTATAGCACAGAAACAGACCCATCAGTCCAAATCATTCATGCCGACCAGATATCCTAAAAAAATCTAGTGCCATTTACCAGCACTGGACCATATCCCTCTAAACCCTTCCTATTCATTTACCCATCCAGATACCTTTTAAATGTTGTAATTGTACCAGCCTCCACCACTTCCTCTAGCAGCTCATTCCATACATGCACCATCCTCTGCGTGAAAAAGTTGCCCTTCAGGTCCCTTTTAAATCTTTCCCCTCTCAGCGTAAACCCATGCCCTCTAGTTTTGCATGCCCCTACCCTGGGAAAAAGACCTTGGCAATTCACCCTATCCATGCCCCTCATGATTTTATAAACCTTGATAAGGTTTAACCTCAGCCTCCGGTGCTCTAGGGAAAATAGTCCCAGCCTATTCAACCTCTCCCTGTAGCTCAAACCCTCAAACCCTGGCAACGTTCTTGTAAATCTTTCCTGAACCCGTTCAAGTTTTTTGAGCATATTCAATAGGCTCAGGAGAAGACAGAGCAAGAGAAATGTGTGGAAACCTGAACAGCCTGCACACCCACCTCTTCAATCACCATCTGCCCCACATGCAGCTGGTGGTGCAGATCCACAGCACTGGGCTGTTTACTCAACTCAGGAACCAGAACTCTAGAGTGAAAGGAAAGGAAAAGCATTCCCGGTCCTGAGGGACTTACTAAGACAATGAGAATCACTTCAAGTCACTTCCTAAAGTGTCACATGTATGATAAAGAGAACTTCCATAACCAGTGAATTCTTTCTACCTAGCCATGATTATGAGCAGAATAATTGTCACATTTTTCCATAGACAACCTGGCTCTGGTCTCGCTTTGCAATCCAACAGAAAGAAAAGAAATCTTACTTTATGCATCAGGATGAAACTGTGCTTTTTTCCATAGTTACTGATACAGAAAGTACACAATACAATGGAAGAATTGTTCTTGATTGAAGCATGACGAGGCTTTTCATCTGCTAACGTGTGAATAATATTTCCACTGTATCCAATCCACTAGCACTATATACTGGGAACTTAAGGGGTCTATCAGTAGGACAGGGTTCAAATCCCACCTGTTCCAAAATTGTGTCATAACACATCTGAACAGGTTGATTAAAAATATTTATATTGGGAACCTACAAATTCTTGTTGCATGATTTTCCTTTCATTACCTTTAAAGGATGCAAGCGGGGATTCTCCAGTTCTGAAATGTATCCCCGGTTTATTCCATCTGGGACCAGAGTGATTTTTGTACCTCATAAATCCCATGGTGGTCACATACGTTAGTGTAGCAATTATCCTGTGAGTAATCCCTAAAGCTTGATCTAATGGCAGTTTGAGATTTCAAATTTAGTTGGTGAAAAGTCTGGAAATAAAACCCGTTATCAGTAAAAATGGTCACAAAGCTATTGGATAGTTGTGAAAACCAAAGCAACTCAATAATATCCTTGAGGGAAGGAAACAGACTGCCCTTGGTTAGTGTGGCTTATATGTAAATGCAGTCCCACACCAATGTGGTTAACTCTTAACTGCTCTCAGAAGTAGCATAGGAAGCCTCATTAATGTATGGCAAATATTGCCTACACCCCCTGGGTGGCATAGTGGCTCAGTGGTTAGCACCTTACAGCACCAGGGACCTGTGTTCAATTTCAGGCATCTTTTCTTCCAACATGTAGTTATTAGCTGTTGTGGTTCAACAGATAATATCCTCACCTAAAACTGTGGGCTCAAGATCCACTCTAGGGACTTTAGCTCAAAATCTAAGCTGACACATCAGTGAAGTCCTGAGGAACTGCTGCACTGTCCAAGTTGCTATCCTCTACCTGTGGAATGAAGCAAGCGGATGGGAACGATGCCATGGCAGTATTTGGAAGGAAATTTGGTACAGTGGCTCAGCGGCTAGCACTGCTGCCTCACAGCACCAGGGACCCGGGTTTGATTCCACCCTCAGGCGACTGTCTGTGTGGAGTTTGCACATTTTTCCCGTGTCTGTGTGGGTTTCTGCTGCGTGCTGTGGTTTCCTCCCACAGTCCAAAGATGAGCTGGCATGCTAAATTATCCATAGTGTCCAGGGATGGTAGACTAGGTGGATTAGTCATGGGAAATGTGGGGTCATGAGGATAAGATAGAGGAGTGGGGTTGGGGGGATTGCTTTCAGAGTATTGATGCAGATCCGATGGGCCAAGTGGTCCGTATTTGCACTGTAGGGGTTTTATTGTATGGTTCTATCAAGTATTTGCATTTAGAACACTAAGTTATGTCTGAAAAAGATAACCACTGGAGATTGTCCTTTCCTCCTACATGTAACTTTCATTTGTATGCGTGAGCTTGCCTTTCTGTCTCCTTTTCAGCATGGAGCCTATTTGTTTAAAACAGCATTACACCTAAATCCATTACCAACGGAAAATTCTACAGCAGGAGTGTGGAATCAATGAGTTTCGGGATTGCTTATGTGTCTACCTCAGACCATGTACAGAATTAGGCTTAAATCTATATACTCATTTTGTTGCATATATATCTCAAGTAGGTATAGACATGATAGATGAGAAGGAACTTTTCCCCTTAGTAGAGTGATCAATGACCGGGGGCATAGATTTAAGGTGAGGGCAAAGATTTACAGGAGATGAGAGGACTATTTTTTTCACCTAGAAGCTGGTGGGAATCTGGACCTCACTGACGTAAAAGGCAGAAGTAGGAGCCTTCATAATACTTAGTAAGTATCTAAATATACACTTGTACATTAGATATACCCTTGCTATTGCCAAGGCATAAAAGATTATAGGCAAAGTGCTGGAAAATGGAATTAGAATAGTTAGGTGGTTGGCTTTGATCGCTGCAGGCTTGATGGGCTGAAGGTTCTTTGTCTGTGCTGTAGACCCCAGTGAGTGTGAGTTGCTGTTGCTGAGGGACAGTTGCATTTCTGATTGAAAAGGATATTTATCACTGGGCTAACATTGCTAAGAACAGCACTTTAAAATCCTCTGAGCCCTCAAAACCACAAGATGATGAGGTAGCAGGAAGATCACTGAATGCCAAGACGACATAAACTTGACTTGACAGGGCTCAGAAGCTGCATGTGGCTTTCATTGTGCAGTTTGGAGACCTTTGCTTTGGAGGAAGAAGTTACATGGCACACAAGTTAGCATTGCTTTGCTACATCCACTGTTGCTGACCTTGGTTCTCTACAAACTTCACTGAATCTTTTGTTATCAAGTTGAATGTCGGACCTCAGAGTTTGGGTATTGAGTAAGATATTACTCACACAATGTTCCAGTTTTAATCTTTATTATTCCAATGTATGTTTCTATAGCCTTGATATTATACTCTGTAGCATTAGCTTACCAACATTCAATCATGTTCATTATGAAATTCCTTTATTTTTTATTTCAATGCAGCAGCTGTGAGATGTTACCATACAAATCATTATGAAACTAATACCAAATTTCTGTGCTGTATTTTATTAAAAATAGGTACATGACTCCATTAAAAGCAGAAAAACACACAAAGGAACATAAAAGTTCTGTACACTAATTTTCATGTAGCATAAAAACATAGGGAGTGGACAATTTATCCCTGTTCTGCCCTTCAGATTATTACTGATCTGAAACCTGCCTCCACAGACCCATCTTTGCTCACTATTCCTTGGCTTAATAAAACTCTATCAATCTTAGTTTTACAGTATACATTTTACAATCTAGTTTCAATTGCTATTGCAGAACAGTGTTTCAAACATGGAATGGACATAGAAGTGTTTCCTAAGTTGATGTCTGAAAGATTTAACTCTAATACTCAAACGATGCATCCCTACCCCCTCAGTAATGGACTCCACAATCAACACAAATAGTTTGTCTTTATCTATCCTCCTTGATATCCAGAAAACTTTGATCAATTCAGCACTTTGCCTTCTGAATTCCAGGAAATACATGGAATCTCTCCTTGTACAATAACCCATAGAGTCTGGGTACTATTCTGGCAAAGCTGCACTACATCTTTTTCAGTGGTAATATATCTTTCCTAAGATCTATGCTCACATTACTCAAGGTGTGGTCTAACCAAGGTTTTGCATGGCTGATACAAGACTTGTACGCCATTATGTTCTGGTGCTGTGGATACAAAGGCCAGCATATCCCCATTAGCCTTTTTGATTAAGTTCTGGACCTGTTCATGAGATTTTAACGATCTATGTACCCCAGGCCAACGGGTTATTGTTTCTAACTTTTCACCATTCAGAAGATGCCCTGTTCAATATATTCAGGTCAAAGTGGATGACATCACGATTGCTTCCATTAAAATCCAATTGCCACAGATTTGCCCATTTAGAACAGTACAGCACAGTACAGGCCCTTCAGCCCATGGCCCATATTTCAATAGATTATTTACTATATTAGTACTTCTTTGTTATTTAGTGCTTCCATCCACACTGCTAACAATGCTGTTTATCCTTGAGCCATCAGCAAATCTAGATATTTTAATTTCTAACCCATCATCTAAATCCTTAGTGAATATGGTGAATAATTGAGGCCCCAACCCTACAGGATACCACTGGTCAAATCTGTCAATTAGACAATTACTTTTTATATCTGTGTGCAGTTCTTTAAGCAATTTTTGAAGCAAGTCAATAAGTTTCTTTCAATTCTATGGGTGTCAATGTTAGCTAATACTGTAATCGCATGAGGATTTTTATCTAATACCAATTGGAAATTGATATAAGTAACATCCCAAGGCATCCTCCTGTCCCCTACTGTCACCTCCTAAAATAAATCCCATTTTGTTTATTTGCTAATGAGATGTGGCAGTCACTGGCTCAGCCATCATTTATTGATTATCCCTAACTGACCTGGAGAAGGTGGTGGTGAGCTGCCTTGTTGAACTACTGCAGACCTTGGGGTAAGGGAAGACTCACAGTGTTGTTAGGAAGGAAGTTCCAGGATTGTGACCCAGTGACACAGAAGGAATGTCAATATAATTCAAGTCAGGATGGTGACTGGCTTGGAGGAGAACTTGGTGGTGTTCCCATGTATCTGCTGCCCTTGTCCTTCTCCATTGTGCAGGTTGCGGGTTTGAAAGATGCTGTCTAAGGAGACTTGGTGAGTTACTGCCGCGCACCTTACAGATGGTACACATTGCTGCCATTGCGCATTGGTTGTGAAAGTAGTGAACGTTGAAGGTAGTAGATGGGAACCAATCAAACAGTCTTCTTTATCCTGGATGCTGTCAAGTTTCTTGAGAGTTGTTGTCATGACACCTGTTCTACCACATCTGTATACATTTATTTATTTGTTTAATAAATTCAAGCAATTAATCCACTTAATGTATATTGAATTATTTAACAAAGTCTTCGATCTAGTTTAAGTTTTAGATTAATTAATCACTGTGATTTCTTTCCACCTTTGATGCTCACAGACACACATCTTCTCAACGCGTTCATTCTGTATTCAACCTGTTCCTGCTCAGGGGTTCCACTCTTCTTAATTTCAAATTTATTTCACCAGTAAACTGCATACCCAGCTTCAAAACAGCTTTGCCTTCAAATGGCTACCAACAACTAAATAAGGAAGGTAACGTGACTGTTTTCATCCCCACCGAATTTATGATCCATGGTACACCAATTCAGTCCAGCAATTCTGTGATTCTGACACATAACTGCATCAATGGTTAGATGTTTATTAAGTCAGAGGCAAGCCTAGATATACACCTCATTGCCGGTGATCATGACTACCGTCTTGTCTCTACAGAACTTATTAACAAACCTGCTGAAAGACTGTTACTATGAACAATTGTCGCACAGTTTGCACTAGTTAATGATTACAGGCTCAGCACCGAGCACAAGAAAGGGTGCCTCACTTTCATTCTAACGTGCAGAATAACTCTTATTTTCATGCACAATGTATTCAAAACATCCCTCCATACACTTTTCACAACCTAAATACCCCAGCAGCAAATAGGAACAAAATTGACAGACAATGATGTAGCACAACAAGGGAAAGCATTTAAAATAATGTTCAACGGAGTGAAGGAAATGTATAATCTGTGAAATGGAAAGAACAAATGAAACGCTAGTCAGACTCCAGAATGAATAATGGTAAAAGGGAGCAATTAAGTATTAGGAAAGAGGCATATATTAAGTACATAAGCAGGAGAGGAGTGTGGACTAAGAGAGAATACAAAGAGGGAAATCAAAAAAGCAAGTAGGAAGGCAAAGAGGAACTGTGAACCTAAATTATCAAGAAACAGAAAACAAAATAGTAAAATATCAAACAGGCAGACCAATTAAAAAGGCTACAATGGTAATAGGACCATTTTGGGATAAACAGGATAATACCATAGATAACCACAGAGAGATGGCAGATGTAATTACTTTGCTTCCATGCTAACCAGAGTACTTAAGCAGGTAGACATGATACTGGATGACAAGGTGAGTAATGGCATAAAATAATAGAAAGGGGATCTATTGAAAAAAACCTAACTACAAAGATGACACAAAGTTAGGTGGCATTGTAGACAGTCTACATGATATAAAGTTACAAATGGATATTGACAGACTAGGTGAATAGACAAAACTGTGGCTGATAGATTTCAGTATAAGTAAGTGTGAATTAATCCATTTTTGGCGAGAAAAGGATAGATCAGGAAACTGCCCAGATGGTATGAAGTTAAATATCATGGATGTCCAAAGTCATTTGAGGTTTCAACTGCTTAGATCTTTAAAAAGCCATAAACAGGTGCAGAAAATAATCAAGAAAGCTAATGGAATGCTGGACTTTGTATCTAGAGGACTGGAAATCAAGGATGCAGAAGTAATGCTGCAGTCATACAAAATGCTAGTTGGACTCCCACTTGGAGTACCGTGAGCAGGTCTGGGCACCACACCTTAGGAAGGATATATTGGCCTTGGAGGGAGTACAAAGTAGGTTTACACAAATGATACCCAGACTCAGGTTAAGTTATGAGAAGAGATTATACAAATTATGCCTGTTCTCTCTAGAATTTGGAAGATTAAGGGTGATCTGATCGACATCTTCAAGATATTAACAGGAAAAGATAGGGTAGATAAACTACTTCCACTGGATGCAAATTCTAGAAATAGGGGACACAGTCTAAAAATAAGGGCTGGATGGTTCTTTAGAGATGTTAGGAAGCACTTCTACACTGAAAGGGTGGTAGAGATTTGGAACTCTCTTCCACAGATGGCAGTTATTGCTTGATAAGTTGGTAAATTTAAACTTGAGATTGATACATTTTTGCTGAGAAAATTTTTTAAGGGATATGGGGCTAAAGACAGATACATGAAGTCAGGCCACATATCAGCCATAATCTCAATGAATGATGGAACAGGTTCAAGGGGCTGAATGGCCTACTTCTGATCCTATGTAAACTCAAAGAAGATAAAATTCTTCATCCAGCTGGATTGCATTTTAAAAGAATCAAAGGAAGAAAAAGCAGAGATATAGAGAGACATTTTAAGAAGTGATTAAAAAGATGTTGCACCTGTAGATTGCTGGAATGGTAATGAAATTCCTATATTTATGAAGGGTGATAAAACATATCCAGGGAGTTATAGATCAATCAGCCTAACATTAACAACAGAAATTAGAATAGAATCCTTATCAGATACTGAGAGATCAGAAGAACACCTCTACAAATCAATGGTCAGACCACATTTGGAGTATTGTGTTCAGTTCTGGGAACTTTAACGAAGGATGTTAAAGGCCTGGAGAGAGTGCAAAGAACATTTATTGAATTTTAATGAATTAGCTTTATTGTCACATGTACCCACGAGTGCGGTGAAAAGTTTATAAGTTGCCAGTTATGGCACCATCTTATGTACAAAGATACCTAGGTACAGAATCTTGATATAGAGCAGAAAAATAAAGAAAACAAAGTTAAAAAGTTCACTAGAACATACCAGGAATGAGGGATTTTAGATATGCAGAAAGATCAGACAGATTGGGTTTATTCTTGTTACAGCATTGAAGATTAAGAGGTCACCTTCTTGAGGTGTTCAAAATTATGAACAAACATAAAGAATTTTGCCAGGGTAAAGGAGATTATTTTATTTCCTAGTTGGAATGTCAGTTACTAGATTAAAAATTTCAGGATTGTCAGCATGAGAGCTAGGAGTGCGGTGAGGAAAAACTTCTCTACTCAGAGAGTTGTTAGGATTTGGAATGTAGTGGAGGCAAATTCCACATGAGGTTTCAAAAGAAAGCTGGATATATATTTCAAATTGATGAATTTGGAGAGCTACAAAATTAGGGTTGGCGAATGGGGCCAGCGACATAGCTCTTTTGGGAGCTGGTACAGATGTGGCGGGTCAAATGGCCTCCTTCTATACTGTAAAATTCTATGATTCTATAACATCAAGATTGACTAATCTTATTGAACTTTTTGAGGAGCTAACAGAGAATGTAGGCGATGCAGCACATGTAATTCATTTAGATTTTCTAAGGGCCTTTCAATTAGGATTTTTTCCCATATATATGTGGATTTTCTTTCTTGAATGCAATGTGGCATAGCTGGCAAGACCAGCATTTGTTATCCATTCCTAATTGCCTCTTTAAGTGAATGCAAAGGGTAATTAAGAGTCAATCACACTGCTGTGGAGTCTGGAGTCACATGCAGGACAGACCAGGTAAGGATGGCAGATTTTCTTCCTTAAAGAATCTCAGTATTCTGTCCACTGTATAATGCGAAAGATATACAGTCACTAGAGAGGGTACACAGGGACGATACCAAGAAATGATCAGGAAATGATGAACAAGCTGGAACTCTCTTCTCTAGAAAAATGGCTGTCGTGGTGACTAATTTGTGGTAGTTAAAATTATCGAGTGTTTTGTTTAAGGATACTATGACTTTAAGACATGTATTTTATCCTTTTTTTTAATGAGGAGAGGTTGAGATGGAGGTACCAAGCAGTCTGCTTCAAGCTAATAAAGTAAATAGGTTGTGAGGCCTTAGGTTTTTTTTAAAAGTTGGAACAATAGAAGCAGCCTGAATGGGTTGGGTCAAGCTCCCACAGAACCGGAAGTTTTATTTTAGCTTTCAGTAGGTGTTGGGGTTGTGAAAGCTGTTTTATATATACCTCTGTATTTTTGCTACAGTTAAAAGCTTGGGTTCTCTTTCTGCTGCTAGAATTGCATATGAAACAATCTACTTTAGTGATTCTGCCTTTGCCACGGGCGTGTTTATGGGATGTTATTATATGTGAACATTTAATGAATAGTCTATTATTTTAATTATTTCAATAGAGTTACAGTTAAGCCAATTCTTTTCTTTCATTTATATTTTGTCTATATTTTAACTATAGTGTATGAATAAATTGTGTTTTGCTTCAAGCCTGACAGTTTAACCAACTGAATTGCATCCAGAACACAACACCTGGCATTTGCCTTTAAAATAAGCAAAAATTAGGATCTAGGCTACCTCCGTGACATGTTTTGAGGGGTTTGGTCTGGTCCATAACAAATTGAGGGCTCTTGGCAGGATCAAAATCTCTAATCCCAGAGAAGGCAATGACTTAGTGGTATCATTGCTGGACTGTTGATTCAGAGGCCCAGATAATGTTCTGGGGACCTGGGTTCAAATCCCACCATGGCAGATGATGGAATTTGAATTCAATAAAATATCTGGAATTAAGAATCTAATGATGACCATGAACCGATTGTTGGAAAAACCCGTCTTGTTCACTAATGTCCTTTAGGGAAGGAAATCTGTCATCCTTATCTGGTCTGGCCTACATGTGACTCCTGATTTTCAACTGCCCTTTGGTTAATTAAGGATGGGCAATAAATGCTGCCTGGTCAGTGATGCCCTCATCCCATAAATTCCAGGTTGGGTTTAGGATTATTGGACTTAAAGGTGATGAGTGGTGGTGATTTTTATTTCCAGTGTTGCATTAGGTTGGTTTAAACAGGGTATGCCTTGTGTATTAATGGCTCTTTCAGTTGCTAAGAGTTTCCTGTGAATGGAAGAAGTTGCTTTGGGTGTGTTATAGATAGAGAGCAAGGCAACGTTTTCGGAATTGGCAAACAAGTTGAAGTTGGAGTTGCCTGTGTCTGTGAGAAAAGGGAAAATAATTGCATCAATAACTTTACATTTGCAATTGATAGGAATGCCATCAGAATCACTGGAGATTGCTAAAATACAATTGCAATTGAATTAGCTTGAATTAGAGGCAATGGCAAGGGAAAAAGAAAATGCAAAAAATAGTCCTGACAGAACAACAAGAACGAGAAAAGGAAATGAAACAGTTTGAATTACTATTAAAAGCAGAGGGAAAAGGAAACGATGGCCCTAGGAGAAGAAAGAGAGAAAGGGAGAGTTTTTAAACTTAGAGGTTGGAACTGAAGACTCAAGGTCAACTTAAAATGGTGGAGATAGAGGTGAAAGATAAGAGAAGTGATGAGGGCGGTGATAGAGAACAATCCCATTGTTGCCAAAGGCCTGGTGGGGATCTGTTAAAATATATCAAAGTGCTGCCTAAGTTCGTTGTGTAGGACGTAGAAGCCTTTTCGTATCATTTGAGAAAGTGGCTAAACAAATGAAATGGCCCATGACGATGTGGGTATTGATGATCCAAACAAAGTTAGTAGGTAGAGCTAGTGAGGTACGCGCAGCACTATCAGAGAACGTATCTGGGGTCAACGATGAGGTGAAAAATGCCTACTAAGTGCATATGAGTTAGTACCAGAAGCCTGCAGACATCGTTACAGGAATCTAAGGAGGGGCCCGGGTCAAACATACATTGAGATTGAAAGGATCAAACAAAGCAATTTTTGTAGGTTGGTAAGGGTACTGAAAATAGCTCAAACAGACAACACACTTAGAGAGACGATTATTGTGGTGGAGTTCAAAAATTCACTTCCTCAAGTAGTGAGAACTGATGTTGAAGACCAGAGAATTAAAACTGCAAGATTAGCAGCCGAAATGGCTGAAGATTATGAGTTGGTTCATAAAACAAAATTTGGCTCCTGTCATCAATTTCAATCTGTGAGCTATAGAAAGTGGGAAAAAGAGGAATCTTCAGGTGGTAAAGGAAAAGGAGATGTCATTGAAGATAGTAAAGATAACTTACTGCAAACTATAAAGGAAACCCCTGAGGAGGAAAGAGAAGTAAAAAAGCTCAGATGTTTTCTCTGCAATAAAGTAGGCCACAAGAAATTACAGTGTTGGTGCTGTAGAAAAAGCACTGGGAAGACAAATGTGGAAAAACAAGATAAGCCAGTGAATTTTCTTGAAGTGGTAAAGGAAAGCAGAGTGGAAGCTAAAAAGCTGCAAAAGAATGTACACCCTGGTCAGGGTTTGTGGACAAGAAAGTGCTAGATCTCTCTAAAGAATTTACTTGCGTGGGTTATGTTTACTCACGTGTACCAGGAGGAGTAGGTAAAATGTGGAATTCATGGTGAGGAGAGCAGTGTTCCATCCTATAAAGTGAGGTTGGAGAGTCTGGTAAAGACTGGTGAACTGGTGAGAGGAGTAATAGAGAAATTCTCGGTTCCTTAGTAATGATATAGCTGGATCACAGGCGGGAGTGATGCCTACTGTGGTTGAAAAGCCAGTGGAAAATCGGGAAACTGAGGTATTGCAAGAAGTATAGCCTGGGACTTTTCCTGAGTGTGTGGTAACAAGGTCACAAAGCCACTGGTTGAAGCAGGAGGAGAAATCAAGGAGTAAAGTTAAGAAAGTTGAAGTCAATTTTCAGAGACTAGGTATGATCAAATGGTTGAGGAAAAACAAGAACAGGTGGAGGACTAAGTGAATATTTTTAGTTCAGAGAAATTAGCTGAATTACAACAGAAAGATGAAAAACAAAGGCAGTTGTATCAAAAAGCATACGCAGAAGAAGAATCTGAGTGTATTCCAAAATGTTACGATCTTAAAAATGAAGTCTTGATGAGGAAATGGAGACCATCACTTATTCACGCAAATGAGAAATGGGCAGAAGTTCATCAAGTGAGTTACAGAAAGCAGTTATTGTGGGTAACACATGACTTACGAGTAGGAGGTCATTTGGGAGGAAGGAAATCTCAAGCCTAAATAGATAAATTTTTTTTGGCCTGGATTGCATAAAGATGTAGTTGAATTTTGCTGGACATGTCATATGTGTCAAGTAATTGGAAAACCTCAGGCAGTGATATAACTAGTACCTTTAATACCTGTTCCCACATTTGAGAAACCTTTTACAAGAGTCTTAATTGATTGCATTGAACCCCTACCGAAAACAAAAAGTGGTAATCAGTCTTTAAGGACCCGACTAGATTCCCAGACCTCATTCCATTATGCAGAATCACAGCTAAAAGAATTGTAGAAGAGTTTCTCAAATTTTTTTACTAGATATAGACTACCCACAGAAGTACAATTGGATCAAAGATCAAATTTTACATAAAAATTATTCAAGGGGGCTATGGATAGCTTAGGACTGAAAGAATTCAAATCCACTGTGTACCATCCAGAATCACAGAGAGCATTAGAACAGTGACATCAAACTTCAAAGACCATATTGAGGGATTATAGTCAAAACCGTGCAGAGGATTGGGACAAGGGAATTTCATTTGTACTTTCTGCAGTTAGGGATGCACCTAATTAATCAACTAAATTCTGTCTATTTGGATTAGTTTTTAGGCATGAGGTGAGAAGAACACTGAAATTAATTAAGTCAAAATTGGTGAGTTAGATTTCAAAGACCACATATTTAGACCATGTGTCAAACTTCAGGGAAAGATTAAATAAAGCAGGTGAGTTGACTTGAGACAACAAGGTGCAGGGCTGGATGAACACAGCAGGCCAAGCAGCATCATAGGAGCAGAAAGGCTGACGTTTCGGGCCTAGACCCTTCATCAGAAATGGGGGGAGGGGAAGGGGGTTCTGAAATAAATAGGGAGAGAGGGGGAGTTCGATAGAAGATGGATAGAGGAGAGGATAGGTGGAGAGGAAACAGACAGGTTGAAGAGGCGGGGATGGAGCCAGTAAAGGTGAGTGTAGGTAGGGAGTTAGGGAGGGGATAGGTCAGTCCAGGGAGGACGGACAGGTCAAGGGGGCGAGATGAGGTTAGTAGGTAGGAGATGGGGGTGCGGCTTGAGGTGGGAGGAGGGGATAGGTGGGAGGAAGAACAGGTTAGGGAGGTGGGGACGAGCTGGGCTGGTTTTGGGATGCGGTAGGGGGAGGGGAGATTTTGAAACTTGTGAAATCCACATTGATACCATTGGGCTGCAGGGTTCCCAAGCGGAATATGAGTTGCTGTTCCTGCAACCTTCGGGTGGCATCGTTGTGGCACTGCAGGAGGCCCAGGATGGACATTTCGTCTGAGGAATGGGAGGGGGAGTTGAAATGGTTCACGACTGGGAGGTGCAGTTGTTTAATGCGAACCGAGCGTAGGTGTTCTGCAAAGCGGTCGCCGAGCCTCTGCTTGGTTTCCCTGATGTAGAGGAGGCCACAACGGGTACAGCGGATGCTGTATACCACATTGGCAGATGTGCAGGTGACCATCTGCTTGATGTGGAAAGTCTTCTTGGGGCCTGGGATGGGGGTGAGGGAAGAGGTATG
>NC_063347.1:13482489-13584698 GCF_021869965.1 Rhincodon typus
GTGGGGACGGGGTGTGAGGGATGAGTTGCGGGAAATGTGGGAGACACGGTTGAGGGGGTTCTCGACCACTGAGGGGGGGAAGTTGCGGTCCTTGAAAAACGAGGACATCTGAGATGTACGGGAGTGGAATGCCTCATTCTGGGAGCAGATGCAGCGGAGGCAAAGGAATTGGGAATGGGGATGGCATTTTTGCAGGAAGGTGGGTGGGAGGAGGTGTATTCTAGGTAGCTGTGGGAGTCGGTGGGCTTGAAATGGATATCGGTTTCGAGGTGGTTGCTGGAGATGGAGACAGAGAGGTCCAGGAAGGAGAGACAGGTATTAGAGATGGTCCAGGTGAACTTAAGGTTGGGGTGGAAGGTGTTGGTGAAGTGGATGAACTGTTCAAGCTCCTCGTGGGAGCACGAGGCGGCGCCAATACAGTCATCAATGTAACGGAGGAAGAGGTGGGGTTTAGGGCCAGTGTAGGTGCGGAAGAGGGATTGTTCCACGTAACCTACAAAGAGGCAGGCATAGCTTCGGCCCATGCAGGTACCCATGGCCACCCCCTTTGTCTGTAGGAAGTGGGAGGAATTGAAAGAGAAGTTGTTGAGGGTGAGGACGAGTTCGGCTAAGCGGATGAGGGTGTCAGTGGAGGGGGACTGGTCGGGCCTGCGGGACAGGAAGAAGCGGAGGGCCTTTAGGCCATCTGTATGGGGAATGCAGGTGTATAGGGACTGGACGTCCATGGTAAAGATGAGGTGTTGGGGACCGGGGAATTGGAAGTTCTGGAGGAGGTGGAGGGTGTGGGTTGTGTCATGGACATAGGTAGGGAGTTTCTGGACCAAGGGGGAGAAAATGGAGTCCAGATAGTTGGAGATAAGGCAGTATTTAAAAGTAACATGGCATGTGATGAAACAGGAAGTCGACAAGAAATCAAAAAATTCTCGTGTTACTCCCAGTGGTAGATGAACTTTTAAGGGCAAGGTTTAGTGGGCCTTATCAAATGGAAAGGAAATGGAGTGAGGTGAATTATTTGAAAAAAAATGCCAGATAGAAAGAAATCACACAGGATGTGTCTGAATTTTAAATATGCTCAAAAGGTATTTTGATAGGAAAGGAAAACAAAAGAAAAATGTGTTACTGGTTACAACACAGAATGAAGAACCAAGTTCAGAGGAATCTGGATTGGACATTGTTCAAATTAAATTGGACAATGGGGAAGTTCTCAACAACTGGAATAAATATTTGAGTTAACTTCCAGAGGAAAATCAAAATAACCTGAAAAGGTTATTACAATCACACGGAGAGATATGTGGGAATAAGCTGGGAAGTACTAATCTGATTATACATGATGTAGATATAGGAAATGCTGTTCCACTTAAGCAAGATCCTTATGGACCTAAACTTCTAAAGAGGATCAAAAAGAGATTGAACTCATGCTCATAGACAATATAATCGAAGTGAGTTGCAGTGAATGGTGCTCACCCATAGTAATGGTGCCAAAACCAGATGGTACCCAATGTGTGGCCTATCGCAAAGTTAATGCAGTTACAAAATCTGATTCACATCCTTTTCCACATTTGGAAGACTATTGAGAAGGTTGGACAAGCAACTTATATTTCAAAGTGGACTTACTTAGAGGATATTGGTAGATACCTTTATCTGAAAGGGTGAAGGAAAATTTGAGTTTTGTGCCGCCGAATGGACTATACCAGTTTGAAGTCATGCCATTTGGTATGACAAATGCACTAGTCACATTTCAAAGACTAACCAATAAGATCATTTCAGGATTACCCGATTGTGTGGTGTACATCAGTGATTAGGTGATGTTTAGTCACATGTAGAAGGAACATTTGCAGCATTTATTGGAATTGTTTGATCAACTTCGGGAGTGGGGTTGGTGATAAACCTGGCTAAGAGTGAGTTCTCAAAAGCCTAAGTCACATTCTTGGGCCATGTTATTGGACATGGACAGATGTCCTCACGGAATGTGAAAACGAAGGTTATTAGGAGTTTGCCATCTCATTGACGAAGAGGGAAGTAGTCTGATTCCTGAGGCGCGGTGGATTTCATTGGAAGTTTGTGTCAAATTTTAGCAGTGTGGTTGCCCCATTGACTGACTTGTTGAAGAAGTGCAGAAAATTTCAGTGGACAGCGAACTGTCAGAAGGCATTTGACAGCCTGAAAGCAGTGTTAACCACTGCCCCAGTGTTAGCCATACTTAATTACACAAAGCCATTCAAGGTGGCTATCAATGCAAGTGAAGTGAGTGTCGGTAGCTAGGCTCTTGCAAGAAAATAACAAACATATAGAAAGACCGATTGGGTACTTTTCTGTACAATTGAATAATCACCAACAGAAATATTCCACCATTGAGAAGCAGAGTTTTGTGTTGGCTTTGAACATTTCAACTTTTATACTGCCAGTAATATGTCTGAGTCATTAACCCCTTTTGAAAAAAATGTAAGGATGAAAATACCAGACTGTTTAGATGGAGCTGATGATTGCAGCCATTCAATTTAAAAGTTATAATTTAAATGTGGCAGGACAAGAGAACATAATTGCTAAAGCAATGTGGCAATTTTGATGAAGGAAGACGGAGGTGTTCAGTGGCAGGGAAATAAAACAGACTGAAATGGACTGTTGTTGTGAACGTTTGCACGTTTAGAGTCAATGCAATGTATACATATTGTGGTGTTCTAATAGAGTAAGGCGAAAGGATTTTAGAAATGAAGTCATTTTTGCATATTGATGTTCTTTTTAAAGTGGGAGGTATGACGATACTATGGCTTTAGGAGGTGTATTATGTCCTGGTTTCTTTTATGAAGAGAGGTCGAGACAGAGGTGTAGAGCAGTCCACTTCAAGCCAATAAGGTAAACAGCTTGTGGGACCTATTGTTTTTTTTTAAAGTTGAAACAGCAGAAGCAACCTGAATGGGTGGGGTCAAGCTCCCACAGAACCAGGATTTTTACTTTAGTTTTCAGTCACTGTTGGTGTTATGAAAGCTGCTACATCTCTCTCTCTCTCTCTTTGCTACAGCTAAAAACTTGGGTTCACTTCCTGCTGCTGCTAAAATTACATGCAAGACAATTTATTTTACTGACTTTGCCTTTGTCAAATATATATTTATAGGATGTTACTATATTGGAATAGTTAATGAGTAGTTTATTATTTTGTTAAGTATTTCCATAGAATTACAGTTAGGCCAATTCTTTTCTTTTTTCTGTCTGCTTTCTAACTAGAGTGTATGAATAAAGCGTGTTTTGCTTCAAGCCTGATAGTTTGACCAATCGAATTGCATCCAGAATGCAACGCCTGGCATTTGTCTTTAAAATAAGAAAAACCTAGGGTCTAGACTACCTTCTGGACATGTTTTGAGCGGGCTTGTTAGGTTGACTCTTAATTCCCCTCTGGGCAATTAGGGATGGGCAATATATGCTGCCCTAGCCAGCAACGCCCTTATCCCATGAATGAATAATAAGAAGGTCTCAGGTTGATGACCCTTCATCAGGATAAAAAGAATATGGCCTCACTCTTCCATCAAATCTTCTGAGTTCTGAAATCAGTTCGAATGGGTCATATATACTCATTAGCCTGCATGCCAGTGGTGGGTCTGAGCAGAAGGGGGAAATGTTGTCCATATTCAGGTAACTGTGACTGAATGGACATGGCAGTCAGTTGAATTCAACACATGAACCACTCAGTGGTCAACTTTGCTTGACTTCAGGTTTCTAATTTTTACCCATTGATTCAAACTACACCAAACATGTTTGTGTAGAGCAGTTTGATCCAATTATGACTCACTCCCCAAATGCCATTCAGACAATACAGTCATTGTGCAGGTGAGGTGATATTCTGTCACAGGCCTTTTGTTAGCCAAGCTAATGTGGAAGGTGTCCACTCACCTGTCTTGTATGTTAGCCATCATACCCCAAAGTAACACTAGGCTGTCAGGGGATTTCCCTTGTGGGTATGAAACAGATTTCGTGAGTAAATGTCACTCTAGCATTGAACACTAGGGTTTTAAATTGGTTACTCTACAAGACTCTACAACTGACCCTTTTGACTTGTCTGACTGTTTTGAACGAAAAGCTTTATATCCTGCAGAGGGACACATTCAAACTCACACTGTGCATAGTTTCTAATCAGGATAATCAGCCAACAATAGCCACTCATCGGCTGCAGATTAAGCCATCTCCACATCAGCCACTCATACTTATCTTAAGTATCCCATCCAATAAGCTAACCTTTTCCTTAGAGTTAGTTGGCTTAGATTTTCAGTCAGTAAGAAATGAAGGGTGTTCTTTGCTGACCACAAAGGAAGCGGCCCATTAAAATCTAGCATGGTTTTCTATTTCCTCAACAGCAATTTAAATCTGACATTAAGGGGATGGTTTGATATGACCAACAGGTAGGTAGGCAATCACACAGAAGTATTCATACACAGTAAAGCTAGAAGCTGAAAGCAATTAAAATCCTTTGCTTATAATTCAAAATTTGAAATAGTAAAATATACTAATTTAAAGCAGAAATAACATAAACAGAAATTGCTGGAAAAGCTCAGCAGGTTTGGCAACATCTATGAAGAGAAATCAGAATTAACATTTTGGGTTGAGTGACCCTTCAGCAGAACTGTTTTTGTTTCTGATTTACAGCATCCAAAGTTCTTTCGGTTTTTAACAAAGATAACATGTTTAAGAATGCTAAAAAAAATGTAAAATTGTTTTCTTCATCATTATGCAAAAAATTGGATGTTTCTTGAATTTAAAAAAAGCTTTTCAGGAACCGTTAGGGTGTCTAACAATAATTACAAAATCAATATTCTGTTAAAAACCCAGCTCCATTTCATTCAACAAGATGTTACTTTCTTAAGGATTTCTGCAGGGAGATTAACAATATATGAGTCAAAGGTCTTGACAATTCTATTCGTTTCTGTAACTGCATTCAGAAAAGGTCCCTTAACAGCATATCCACATGAGAAGCAAAGAATCACTGAACAATTTCTGTATTATTCAGTACAAGTGCAAAATCCATCAGTCGCTGTCAATTTCATTGGCATAATGAGGGAAATGCTGTCAATGCCATTACACTTGCAAACTCCTAGCCACTGTGTCTTTGCATCTGACACTCTGCTGATTTAGGAAGGGTTGTGAGATGCAGAAAGGAGCCAAACTATTGTTTGTCCCCAAGACACTAGAAAATATAGAAGGTTAATTGTCACACCATATGTTTTGTCCAAGCTGTCTCCTCCCGGAGACTCAGCTCATTTATAAATATGGAACTTTTTATGCTCTTAACATTTTCAATCACTCTGAAGTATAAGGCAGGCAAGTTACTGTCACTGTTCATGTTTGTTGGTGATTCCCTGGATTTTGCTTTGAAATGACTTTTTATATTGGCTGCACACAAGGAACCCAATATTGCCGTCAATCTATAAACTTCTAGCAATGTATAGGAAATTTCTGCTATCAGTAACGTGAAGAGTTATGACAGAACTCAGTTGAAAACTGTGGCTTATTCCAATTTGCCAATATGTAATCGCAAAGTTGCAGGAATGATTAGCCAGATCCGTGTAGAGAATTGCACTTATTGGTATAATAATTTATTAAAAGGAAATCAATTATTGGATTCCATAAAGGGGAAAGGGAATAAAGAGCATCTGAATAATAATTAATTCCATATTTGATGTCAAGCAGCTCAAAAAGTAGTATAATAGCCTCGGAAACATGATACAATTAAAGCTAACCTGTAACAAATTCAGAAAGGGAAAAACAAGGTAGGAAATTTGATTTCTAGATAAAGACTGCTACTGCACTTGCCCAAGAGGCATCAACTACATGGACTGACTCCTCCAATACAATCAGTTTTTATGATATTGTCTCATTTACCTTGTGTAAATTTCCACATTATTTGTACTTCATCAACTTGCTACAGAGGCAAAATGATAAAGTGTGGTATATAGAAGTATTCATTGTCCTTTATATGTGCAGCTTTTACCCTAGGTTCACACATTGCTGAGATCTTTTTTTAAGAGAAACTGAAACATTTTCGACAGTGCAGTCCTCAGTGCAACATAGTTCAATATGAATGGACTGTTCGTGGCTTCTTCGTCACTTGGGAAAAGATATGGAACACTTTCCACTGTGACATGACATGTTATTTATAGCTTATTTGCAATACAAGGTCATATAATTTATACAGCATAATATAACACTGATATGATGTAATATGGCCATCATCCTGAGTAACAAAGAAAAACCACAGGTGAGATGACTAAGCAACTCTTGAGCAAGAGTGAAAGTCATGATCAAGCTCTTAAACTAGTCTCACTGGGCCTATTGTGACGTAACTGGAATGAAACACAAAATAACACGCAGCTAAGGTGAAAGGTATAAATACATAAACTATAAAATGATTGGAATTTCAGTAAAGAGAGAAGCCCATTGTTTCCATGTCAGTTACCAATGGAGCTATCTGCAGTAATCTCAAAGTAACTAAAACAGATTCATTCACTGGATTCATGCATATGCTTACATCTTCCGGTCTGCATTTTTCTTTAACATGGAGCTGAAGTTGTTTAAGAACAAAATATGCCCATTTTAATGAGGTTTAGGAAAAATGGAATGCTTCGCCATTTTGTATCAATTGTCAACATTAAGTACAGTTTGACCAGATATGGCATAGATTAGGTGCATAAGTAAGAACCCATGAAATAGAGTCCTCACCACTTGGCTGGATGAGTGTGACTCCAACAACACTTAAGTTTTTTTTTAAATCATCAAAGACAAAGCAGCCTGCTTGATCGGCAACTAATTCACCAACTTAAACACTCACTCCCTTGACTACTGGTACACAGTGGCCGCCCTGTATGCCACTGACAAGATGCACTGAAGTTCCACAACTAGCCTCCATCAATAGCATCCTCTGAACTAGTCACCTCTACCATCTAGAAAGACAGTAGCAGCAGGTATACAGAACAGCACAACCTACAGATTCCCATTCAAACCACACGCCATCCTGAATTGGAACTACATCGCCGTTCAGTCACTGTCATGACATTAAAACACTGAGTTCCCTTCAGCAGCATTGTGGGTGCATCTACATTATATGGACTCCCACATTCAAGGCACCATCACACAACCAATTTCTCAGGAACTATAGTAGATGAGGGAGGCGATGGCCTAGTGGTATTATCGCTGGACTGTTGATCCAGATAAAGTTCTGGGGACCCAGGTTTGAATCCTGCCACAGCAGATGGTGGAATTTGAATTCAGTAAAATATTTGGAATTAAGAGTCTAACGATGACCATGAATCAATTGTTGGGGAAAAACCCACCTGGTTCACTAATGTCCTTTAGGGAAGGAAACTACCATCGTCACCTGGTCTGGCCTACATGTGACTCCAGACCCATAGTGATGTGGTTGACTCTTAACTGCTGTCTAGGTAATTAGGGATGGGCAATATATGCTGCCTAGCCAGTGATACCCTCATCCCATGAATGAATAAAGGATGAGTAACAAGCACCAGCCTAACCCTCATCTCATGAAAGAATCTTTTTTTTAGAATAGATATGCCACCCACAAAGCCACATGTGTTGAACTACAAAGTCTATCCAGTATCCTGTGAGAAAGTATACTCCCATTTGCTGCCATTAAGAGGGCCATCACCTTCTTTATGGATCAGAGGATGGTAAACTGAAGCATGTTATTGATGTCACCTGCTCCATCTGAAAGGCAGTTAACAAGAGGAATTTCATGGCCACAGTCACCTTCACAGCCATCCTTACCCTGTTAAGATCCTGAAAGCCCAATTCCAATGGTGGTAAATTTCCATGGCCACCTCCTTTGTAAAACACAGATACTGCTCCTGACTTAGGTTGGGGTAAGAAAGAAAATACTGTTAGAAGACACTGGGTGCACAAGGCCTCCTGGTGAGAGTCTGTTATCCCCCTTCTCCTCCTCCTGGTCTCCTGCATTGCCTCTGTTTTGCCCTCTGTCATACTGCTGGTGAAGAAAGATGGAAATTGTCGCTCTTATATCTGGTAACAAATGTTCCAAACAGAGCCCTCGAAGCCAGAATTACTGCCTTCTCCACATGTAGCACTGAAACTATGAGTAATAACGAGCTACATTGTGGAGCCATGGACAGTAGGCCCATCCTACTGTAATGTCCTGTAATGTATCCTGTAATGTCTGACAAAACAATCATCAAAGTACCAAACAATCAAGTAAAGTAGGCTGGCCACCTTCTGAAGGCAAGTGAAGGAACAATGTATTCTTTAGGCAGGAAGATGAGCGATTTGTAGGGGAAATGGTGGTATTTCCAGGCATCTCCTGTTCTTGTTCTACTTGGCTGATGATGGCATGGAAGGTGCTGTCGTAGGAACATGGGACTCTGGAGCTGGCATAGGCTATTTGGCCCTTCGAGCCTGCTGTTTTGTAAAACACTGCAGAGTTGCTGGTGAATGGGGTGTTAAGCAAGTAGTCTGTTTCATTCTGGATGGTACAAAAACAGAAATTGCAGGAAAAGCTCAGCAGGTCTGGCAGCGTCTGTGGGGAGAAATCAGAGTTAACGTTTCAGGTTGACTGAGCTTCTTGAGTGTTGTTGGAGCTGCACTCATCCAGTCAATTGAGAAGTATTCCATCATACTCCTGACTTCTGCCTTGCACACAGTGGACAGGCTTTGGGAAGTCAGGAGGTAGGTAGTGCCCTGCAGAGCTCCTGGCCTCTGATCTGCTCTTGTAGCCACAGTATTTATGCAGTTGATCCAATTAGGTTCCTGGTTAATGGTGACCTCAGGAAGTTAATGGTGGGGAAATTTACTGATGGGAAACCCATTGGGCATCAAGGAGAGGTGAGTCACTGTTTGTCTTGTTGGAGATTATGTTATCTGACACATATAAATCTTATGTGTCCGAGTAAAAGGCACATGTCATAGATTACCCATCAAGGCCACTTAAGCACCAAAGGACATTAACTGTGCTCTTACCATTTTTTCCCACAGGTCATGGAACAACATAACAAATGCCAATAAGGTACAATGAAAAAACAAAAGTGACATACACCATTAGCTTTTGTAATTATTCACATTGATTTATATTTTAATTGAGGTGTGTAAGATTTTGAGGGACACAGGCAAGGTGGATGGAAAGCAGCTGTTCCCCTGAGATGAAGGGTCAACAATAAAGGCACACACTTTCAAGGTGAAAGGCAGGAAGTTTAGAGGGGATTTGAGGAAAACAAATTTTCACCTAGAGGGTGGTGGGGGTCTGGAACGCACTGCCTGGGAGGGTAGTTGAGGTGGGAAACCTCACAACCTTTAAAAAGTACTTGGATGAACACTTTAAGTGTCATAACATTCAAGGTTATGGGCCTACTGGCAGAATGTGGGGCTAATGCAGATAGAAGTGTATTTTTGCAGGTATAGAATGGATGGACCAAAGGGTCTCTTCTGTACTGTACGATTCCCTGCCTCTCTTCATTGAACTTCATTCAACCCTGAACTACATCAATGTTAGTGAATCTTTTTTGCAATCACTAGCTTGCAACCACTAGCCCACAACACAGATGGAATCTCTATCCCCAGTGGTAATGTTAGAATTCACCTTCTCCCTTTCAGTCTTCTGTGCCTCGAACACTGTTTCATATGGGAAACTAACAACCCCCAACTCCGCCTGGCTCTTTCTATTTATTTCCGGAGATTGAATAAATTTTCCCCTCCAAAAAACAACAATTCTGTACTGGGATGTGAAATTCCCCTATTTCCCATCTTGTTTTACCGCAGAAATTCAGACTTGTAGCAACAATTCTCAAACCATTCACCAAACTCAGTGCAATCCGCTGCTGAGATTGCAACAGGTAGTTATTTGCAATTTATTCTGTCACTGTAAAAGTTTCCACTCACCGCAAAGAGATCGAAGACGATCACCCATCCCCAGCCGCCTTCAGGGGGTTCCCGTACTCTCTGGTGTTGGGAGCCTTTTGGACCACACATTGTGTTGGCTCCTGTTTAATTTCGGTTTGTGTTTTTTTCTCTCTCTGTGAGCTGTCGCTTCTTTCTCTCTCTCTGTTAAATTCCTCACCGGACTCTCTCCAGCTTGTCTCTAACAGATTCTCTCCCCTGTTCCACAGGCACAGCCTACCCCTAGTGGCTGAGGTAGACAAGTCCACTCCAAACCAACTCAAAACATACTTCCCGAAAACAAGTTGCGAGATGGGATTAGCCATCATTCAGGAAGTAAAGTTTTTTTTTAAATTCATGAACAGGATATTGGTTAAGTCAGCATTTATTTCCTACCCTTAAGTGCACACAGGGCAGTTGAGATTCAACCACATTGCTGTGGGTCTGGAGTCACATGTGGGTCAGATCAGGTAAGGATCGCAGTTTCCTTCCCTAAAGAACATTAGTGAACCAGGTGGGTATTTCTGACACTTGACAATAGTCATCACTAGACTTGTAATTCCAGATTTTTTTCAAAAATTGATTTCAAATTCAGCATCTACTTTCTCAGGATTTGAACCCAAGTCCCCAGACCAATTCCTGGTTTACTGGATCAATAGGCAAACAAGACTATCACTCAGCCAACACCTCCTCATCATCTCCAAGCTGCTGCAATGAGCTAACCCAAGTCAAATCATGAAAACATTAAAATCTTTATCACCTTTTTTTCTCTTAAAGTGTTCGCATTAGAGGGGGAAAGAGGAGGCACTCGGGTAACTAAGAGTGAAGACTGTTCCAATCGGACAAGAGTACCTTTTCACCTTCCAATTGGTTAATGTGATGGGGTACTTGCAGATGTGGCTGACCAATAGCGGGCATGTGATGACAGGCCAGTTGGTGTTGGGATGATGTGTCTGATGAATCAATCCATGCCCATATGCAAAGAGATATGGGCAATATTCAGATTTGGGCATTGCTGAGTATCTCAGCACCTCTTAAGTTCTGTACAACCAGACATCTATCCAGTTTGGGTTGTAAGTAAGTAACATCACAACATACTTGACTTTGCAGGGCTAAAGGAAAAAGGGACACACTGGATTGCTCTACAGTTTGCATTTAATGGGCCAAATGGACTCCTCCTGTTTAACAACAATCCTATGACTATGACATCTATTCTATAAAATATATGCTTTACTTGGACACATAGAGGCCCCGTGTATCAGGTACTACCATCTCCAACAAGAGGCAGAGTAACCACCTCTCCCTTACATTATCATCACTAAATTCCCCAAACTTCAACAACCTAAGTTACCACTGACCAGGAGCAATTGGATCAATTATATAAACACTATGGTTATTGGACCAACTCAAAGGCTTAGAATTCTGCAACAAGTAATCTTCTGACTCCCCAAACTCTGTCCATTATCGACAAGGCAAAAGTCAAGAGTCTGATGGAACACTCTTCATTTTTCTCGATGAATACACCTCCAACAACTTTATTTGCAATCGCAAGCTTTCAGAGCTCAGCCCCTTCCTTAGGCATAGAATGAGTCCAACACTGGCAACTCCACATCATGGCCTCCAACAACAATTAAGAAGCTCAACACCATACAGAACCTTCAAGAAGGTCTTGTGGCAGAGTGGGTAATGTTCCTTCCTCTAATACTAGGGGTATAGGTTTAAGGCGAGAGAGGAAAAGCTTAAAGGAGATGTGCGAGGCAAGCTTTTTTACACAGAGGATGGTGTGTGCCTGGATCGTGCTGTCAGGGGAGGTGGTGGAAGCAGATATGATAGCAAAGTTTAAGAGGCATTTAGACAGACACGTGAACAGGTAGGGAATAGAGAGATATGGTCCAAGTGCAGGCAAATGGGATTGGTTTAAAATGGCATGGTTGGCACAGACATAGTGGGCCAAAGGGCTTGTTTCTGTGCTGGACTGTTCTATATTCTACATCAGAGGTAGTTCTGAGTTCAATTCTCACTCCAGGACTTTACAGCCAAGGAAGGTGTATTCATAACATAGCCAGGTTGACTATCAACTTGTAAACTCTTCCAAACATGCCGATGGGAGTAAGAGTGGGGGAGATTCCTGGGCTGTCCAGTGATGGAAAGAAATTAGAACTGCTCTTATTAATATGCACAGTTCAAAGCTTCATTATGTACTTAAAGTATATGTTGCCAGAGCAACTGAACATTAAACCACATGGCAGCAACTATCCTCCTCACATCTTTTTCATAAAATTACACTTTTCTTGAGTTTCAATGAGAATTTAGAATTGAACAGTGGATAATTGTAAGAATTGAAATGGATTGAATTGAATGATTCATTGACACATGTGAAAAGCGTTAATGGTCACCACAATCTGATGCCATTTTGAATTACTGTATATATGAAAAGATATTACTAAAATAGAATTCAGGAGGTACTTTATGTTATGATTTCTGTGCCATGCCAATTACTATATTGAATTCTTTGCTTGGTTGTTCCAATGTTATGAATTCTAAACTAACAACAATGGACCTTGCTGACATTAAACGCAGGGACCAATTTCCTACATTAAAGTATTAGCCAAAGCAATGTGCACATGACATTTCACTCATTTATTGTGAGACATAATTACATTTACAATGCCCTCAGATTATTAGAAAAGTACACTAGGGAATAAATTTGTCAAGAAAAACATGCAATGATTCACCCTGTATACAAGGACTACTACTGACAAATGCATGTTACGAAGGACAGAGAGATCTCTGTGTGGAAATGTTTGCTGAGCATAGGATGCCCCATGGTGGCTAAACTATAATGAACTCATATCTTTGCCACATGTATGTTGCATGTCAATCAAAGAGTACAAATGTGCTATTATACATTTTATGTTAAGAGATTAATTGTGATTAATATCCTTACAACTACGCCACATGGTGTTTTACATGTAACTGGACTGAGAACAGATAATGTAACAAAAGGTTGGTGGTAGTAGAGTGAAAATATTTTGTTCTCACAATGAATTTGATTGGCTGAATCTTAACCAGAAACCAGCTATGTGTCAATATTGGTGAGTTTCATGGAGGGATTCTCTCCATGAGCCCGAGTAAAACTTCTCGTGCTTCTCAAACTTGCCTCAACATCTACGGACCATGACTCTCTGGTACCCTGCTTCTCATACTCTCCCAATCACCACAGATGGAGGTACTGGCCACTGTAGGGACCTCCTGTGATTCCTGCACTGGCACCATCTTTAAAGCCCAGATGTATACCCATTCAAATACTGACAGTTCATAGCTGCCCTGCCAATTCCTATCAATTGCCCAGACGTATCAGCCGGGGGCAATTAGCACCCCACTTTGCCAATGGGGGCCTGGAGTTCCTGGTGCTTGGGGGATTGTGTGCAGTTTTGCCCATGGAACACAACTGAGATGTTGGTACCTGGTGTCCAAGAAGGAAGAGCAAGCAGCAAGCTGGAATTACCAGGAATGTCAGGAATTATCACCATCTAGTTTCCAGCTGGTGGATGGAAAATGGGAAGCTACATATTAATAAAGAGAGATGACATAATAACAAGCAATGTTCATGAATGTTATTCAGGTGTGTGGGAGGGAAGAGTTACCTGGATGCGGAAGATAGTCGCACCCGTTAGATTAACTTTGAATTCGTTCAGTGATCAGGGAAAGGAGGACGTGACTACGAGTGAGGCAGGTAGATGGCTCAAGGAGGTAGTGCTGAAGGAGTCTCAGCTCTTGAGTTTATCTAACAGGTTTGAGATTCTGTGTGGCTGTAGGGGGGATGAATAAACTCACTATAGCACTGTGATACAGGGGGCCATTCAAGTGTGGGGAGAAAACTGAAATGTAGCTGTAATCGGGAATAATATAGTAGGGGAATTGACACTGATTTCTGTGGCCAGAATTGCAAGTCCCAAAGACTGGGTTGCCTGCCTGGTGCCCCGGTTCAGGGTGTCTCATCTGGACTGCAGAGGAATTTGGAGTGGGAGAGGAAAGACCCAATCGTCTTAGTCCACTCAGGTACCAACGATATAGATAGAAAGAGGAAAGAGGCTCTGCTGAGGGAATATGAGCGGCCAGGGGCTAAATTAAAAAGCAGAACCAAAAAGGTAATAATCTCTGAATTGCTAACTGAGGCACAAGTTAATTGGCACAGGGTCAACAAGATTAAAGAGGTAAACAAGTGGCTCAAGGGTTGGTGTGGAAGAAACAGATTCAAATTAATGGGGCATTGGCACAAGGACTGGGGAAAGGAGGGAACTGTTCCACTGGGGGACGCATCACCTGAATCATGGTGGGATCAGAGTCCTGGTGAATCACATAAGTAGAACTTTAAACTAAATAGTGGGAGGTTATTTGGTTACATGGAAATTATAGAAAATGTTAAGTGGGGTGGGGAGGGCTCAGCAGAGTTTATTAATATTTCCAGAACAAGTAATAGGACAATCAATATGGAAAGGCTCAGAAATCTAACTTCAGGCACAGCAGTTAAGAGAACAACTATGAGTAGGGGGTCAGTCAATGTAGGACTGAGGGTATTGTGTACACAGTATAGTAAATAAGGTAAATGAGCTTGTAGTTCAGTTTGAAATTGGCAGGTATGATGTTTTGGGTATCACAGAGATATGACTGCAGGGGGAACAGGGCTGGGAACTAAATGAGAAAGTATACAGATCCTACCGAAAAGACAAGCAGATGGATAGAAGGGGCAGGGTTGCCAATGAGAACTGAAATTAAATCAATAGCAAGGTGTGATATAGAGTCAGAAGGTGTAGAATCTGTCTGGGTAGAGTTGAGGAATCGCAAAGGAAAAAAATGCCTGACGGCAGTTATGTACAGGCCTCCTAGCAGTAGTCAGGACGTGGGGAAGAAAATCAATCAGGAATTAGAAAAGACATGTTAGAAAGGTACTAATACAATCATCATGCAAACTTCAATATGCAGGTAGACTGGGAGAATCAGGTTGGTAGCAGATTCCAAGAAAAGGAATTTGTGGAATGTCTCACAAGATGGTTTTTTTGAACAGCTTGAGGCAAAGCCCACTCGGGAACAGGAAATTCTGGATGTGGTCATGTGTAATGATGTAGACTTGTTTAGGGAGCTTAAGGTGAAGGACCTCCTAGGGGGCAGTCACCATAATATGATAGAATTCATCCTTCAGATTGCATTAGATGGAACGGTAATACAATTGACTAAACTACAAAGGCATGAGGAAGGAGCTGGCCAGAGTTGATTGGAAGGGGAGCCTGGCAGGGAAGATGGCGGAGCACCAACGGCAGGAGTTCCTGGGGTAATTCGGGAGGCACAGCAGAAATCCATCCCAAGGACTAAGGGGAGGATGAGGCAACCATGGCTAACAAGGGAAATCAGGGACAGCGTAAAAGCAAAAGAAAAAGCATTCAATGTGGTGAAGATTAGTGGGAAGCCAGAGGATTGGCAAGTCTTTAAACCAACAGAGGATAATTTAAAAAAGCAATAAAGGGACAGAAGATGAAATATGAGGGTAAGCTAGCTAATAATATAAAGGAAGATTGCAAGAGATTTTTTAGATATCTTAAAGGTAAAAGAGAGACAAAAGTGAACACTAGTCCACTGGAAAATGAGGCTAGAGAAGTAGTAATGGAGAACAAAGAAATGGTAGAGGAACTGAATAGGTACTTTGCATCAGTCTTCACAGTGGAAGACACCAGCAGCATCCCAGAACTTCAAGAGAGTTAGGGGACAGAGATGCGTGTAGTGGCCATCACTAAGGAGAAGGTGCTAGGGAAGCTTAAATGTCTGAACGTGGATAAATAACCTGGACCAGATGGACTACACCCAGAGTTCTGAAGGAGGTCGCTGAGGAGATTGTAGAGGCATTGATGGTGATCTTTCAGGAATCATTGGAATCAGGGAGGGTCCCAGAGAACTGGAAAATGGCTAATGTAACACCCCCTGTTTAAAAAGGGAGGGATCCAGAAGATGGGAAGTTATAGGCTGGCTAGCTTCACCTCGGTTGTTGGTAACATTTTCAAGTCCATTATTAAGGATGAGATTGCAGAGTATTTGGAAGTGTGTGGTAAAATAGGACTGAGTCTGTACAGCTTTGTCAAGGAGAGGTAATGTCTGCCAAATCTACTAGAATTCTTTGAGGAGATAACAAGCAGGTTAGATGAAGGAGAACTAGTGGATGTGATTTATTTGGATTTCTAGAATGCCTTCAACAAGGTGCCACACACGAGGCTGCTAAATAAGATAAGAGTCCATGATGTTAGGGGCAAGGTACTGGCATAGATAGAGGATTGGCTGACTGGCAGAAGGCAGACAGTAGAGACAATGGTATCTTTTTCAGATGGCAGCAGTTGACTAGTGGAGTTCCACAGGGTTCCATGTTGGAATCACAACTGTTCATATCATACATTAATGATCTGGATGAAGAAACCAAGGGCATTGTTGCGAAGTTTGCAGGTGACACAAGATAGATGAGGAGAGGGCACAGGTAGTGTTGAGCAAATGGGGAGAAAGACTTGTTCAGACTAGGAGAGTGGGCAAAGAAGCAACAGATGGAATATAATGCGGAAAAGTGTGAGGTTAAGCACTTTGGTAGAAAGAATAGCGGTGTAAATGGGGAAAGGCTTCAAAAATCTGAAGCACAAAGGGACTCGGGAGTTCTAGTTATGGATTCTCTTAAAGTTAACATGCAGATTCAGTTGGCAGTTAGGAAGGCCAGTGCAATATTGGCAATCATTTGAAGAGAGTTAGAATACAAGAGCAAAAATGTACTGCTAAGGCTGTATAAGGCTCTGGTCAGACTGCTTTTGGAATACTGTGGACAGTTTTGGGCCCTGTATCTAAGCACAGATGTGCTGGCCTTGAATGGAGTCCACAGGAGGTTTACAGGAATGATCCCAGGGATGAAGGGCTTCTCATTTGAGGAGTGGTTGAGGACTCTGGGTCTGTACTCAATCCAGCTAGAAGGGTGAGGAGTAATCTGATTGAAATGTACAGAATTCTGAGAGGCCTGGATAGAGTGGACATGGAGAAGATGTTTCCTTCAGTAGGAGAGATTAGAACCTGAGTGAAGGTATGACTCTTTAGAACTGACTTGAGGACGAATTTCTTCAGCCTGAGAGTGGTTAATCTGTGAAACTCATTGCCACAGAAGGCTGTGGAGGCCATGTCTTTGAGCCTATTTAAGACATTGGTTCTTGGTTGGTAAGGGGATCAAGGGTTACAGGAAAAAGGTAGGAGAATGGGATCGAGAAACATATCAGCGATGGTCAAACTGTGTAGCTGACTTGATGGGCCAAAAGGCTTAATTCTATTCCTATGACTTATAGTCTTAATCCATGCAAGTGGGCCTCTCACTACTTACTAGCGAGAATTTCGTCTCACTATCCAACAGTTGGTTGGAAAGTGGAACTTTTTGCTCTCAATGTGAAGAAGCCTGCAATTCCTCAGCCTCCACTGCCTCCTCAGCTTTACTGTGATTCTCCCAACTTCCAAACCATTGCCCACATCATTCACCAGGTGGGAAGATTCCCCTGTTAAATCTTTCCTGTCTGGCCAATGAACCATTCTGTAAAAAGCTGACTACTGAAAAGTCCTTTCAGTACTGCTTCAAAAAGTCAGCAAACAAGGATAAGCCTTCTCTTATTTTTGTTCCCAATTTTGCTGTCTTGTGTGAAATACATCAATCCCATAGGAATGCAATTGGGTGATATCACCTCTGAAATATACAAGTTATCTGACAAAGCGAGACATATTAGAAAGCAACTCGAGGATCCCAATTTCTCCCATCCCCCGATATGTAGGAAAATCCTGGATTGACCTGACATTTCTTCCCATGGTCATGATTAGGATCAGGAGTGGAGGATTGAGAGTGTAAATCTACATCACAACACTTCAAATTTCTGTAATACTGCACTGACCTAATGCCAGCATACCACCCCTACTATGAGGTATAAACAGCCTTGCTCAACCTTCAACCTTCTCCCAATGACAAATCTGAGATTAAAATCTTGTCAGGTGTGGCACAGTACGCAGGTACCAAATACACTGAGCTGTTTCCTATCTTAATGATAGCTTTTAGAATATTTCTGATAACCGAGAGGAAATCCAATCTCAACTGCTTGTCACAAGCACCAGTGCTATACACCACAGCTTCCACAAGAATAACCAGCGATTACATACTGGCCAAATTCATCTTTATGCCTTCAGGTGTGTGTCCATCCTCCAGGCTCCCTCTGTACATGAAATCTAGAAACTTCCGTAGGAAAGCTCAATTACCACAGGGCATTCTATCAGGATTGACAAGTTTGTAGTATTACAAACTTTCTGGGACATTGATGCTTATTGTCTGTCAAATAGAAGAGTATAGAACATGGTGATTGTTCAATATTACATGTGGTACCAAGATCTTGAACTGATAGAAGAATATTTGGTTGATACAGGATGTTGTGATTTCATATCTGACCACTTCGATTCAGAATTTCTGATAAACCAATCATTCTAAACGTGCATATTTCAATTCACCACATTAATATAAACTTATACAATAAGGCTGTTCTTTTATTAGAGAGAGACAACTGGTGGTGGCTTAATGCAAGGGTTACCACATTTTACCTCAGGTGAGGGAAGAAGGTGAGAATTAGAGTCCTTCATGGTCACCTCAGCCAGTGAGGATCTTAAGCGAGACTTTTGAGATCTGCAATTTTTGGGTTTATTGTGTTTTCTGGATCTGAAATGACTGATCAGAGCTCTCAGACCCAAATATGCCCTGAATCAGAAAACTAAGACCCGATAGTGACTTGGTCTCTTGATTCACCTGAAAATTAATAGGAGTATTGCTTTAAATTCAACAAATGACCCATGAGACTCCACGGCATGTTATTAAGTGGTCCACAAAGACAAAAAGCTTCAATACTGCTACACCAGTGCATTCACATTCTGAAATAATTTGTTTCATGAAGAATTGCAACATGCAGGGTACAAGTTGCATGCAGTTGCAAATTGGCTTCTGAGTTTGATAGCCTGTTTTAACATTAACTTATAACATGCATTTCTAAACCTTGCCTAACATGTCAGAGCACCCATGACACCATGGCAGTGGTTGTGGGAACATTCCATTTATTTAAAAGAGTCTTGAGTTAGAAAAAGAATCACCCATCAGAGGGTCACTGATGAATTTAACATCACCTTGTTCTTACCAAATTTAAGACTGAATAGCAATGAGAAATTTGTGCACTTTATTTTGTAAGGTAGTTGCATTGACAAAAAAAGTGATAAGTTCTAAGAAGGTATTATGCATATGGTTAATAGTCTAGAATCAAAAATGAATGACTACCGCTGAAAATCCAAAATGCAAAAAAAAATGCTAGAAGTGCTTAATAGAATGTGGGAGGAAAGAAACAATGTTAAGGTTTCAGGTCTATAATGAATACAGACTGTGCTGGAGAAAATCATCAGGTCTGGCAGCATCCATGGAGAGAAAAACTGAGTTAATGCTTCAAGTCTGACATAACTCAAGACAACAAGACTTTAACTGTTTATATCTGCATAGATGCTGCCAGTTTCTCCAGCATTTTCGGTTGTTATTTCAGATCTCCAGCACCCGAAATATTTTGCTTTAATTTCAGGTTTCAGGTTTTTGGGTTTTCATCAGAACTGGAAAATGCCAATGGTTTAACAGTTAAAAGCAAATGAAGAACCAGTAGAAAAGGAACAGGGGTAGGAGTAGGAGAACAATCTCTGCTAGATTATTCCCATTTCACCACTAACCTCCAAACTCCGCAAAAACCATCAGCACCTCCCCTAGCCCCATCATTTGTCACTTTACGGGTGCCCTTTTGAAAATACCATAATCGCTTTCATCATTTAATCACTTTTACATTCTACCCTACTATCGACCTCCTGCTTTGTTCTACATCCCTCACCTGCAACCCCACTGTCACCCCCGGCTCTGTACTTGCTTATAAATTGTTAAGTCTTTTGATAGCTACCACTAAGGTTTTAGAGCAGATTTGTAGCCCGGGTTGTGGATGTTGTGGTTGGTTGGCTTGCCGAGCTGGTTCGTTGTTTTTCCACAGACATTTCATTACCCTGCTGGGTAACATCATCAGTGGAGCCTCCAATGAAGCGCTGTTGTATTTTCCTGCCTGTTATTTGAACTCTGATGTCCGTTGGGCTGGATTACCTCACTTCCAGTTTACCTTCGCAATGCAGTGTCTATGGGGTTGAGCTCTATGTGTTTGTTGATGGCCTTGCGTTCCTTCATTGATGCTGTTGGTCCTCAGTGTGGCTTCCAGTGTGGTCATCAGCAAACACATAGAGCTCGAACCCATGTACACTGCACTGCGAAGGAAAACTGGAAGTGAGGTAATCCAGCCCAACAGACACCAGAGTTCAAATAACAGGCGGGAAAACACAACAGTGCTTCATCGGAGGCTGCACTGATGATGTTACCCAGCAGGGTAATGAAACATCTGCGGAAAAACAACTAACCAGCTCGGTTAGCTACCACTTTTGAAGAGAAGTCATCAAACTGGTCATAGACCTGAAGCATCAAGTCCTGTTTCAGTCTCTACATACGCTACGAGATCTGCTGAATATTTCTAGCACTGTTTTAAATCTTAGAGTCTTCTTTCTGGTTTTATTTGTAAGTGTAAACCTCACAGACAAAGCATGTGATAGGGACAGGGATGGACAGACCTCCATCTAGCATTTCTGTTAAGTTAGTGCACAGCTCTATAACCCATAGACAAAGTATTCATTAGAAAAAAAAACCCTTGTTGCCATCACAATTATGTTTTTAAGCGAGGTGGCCAGTCTTTGAAACGTAGCTCATGTATTATTGATGAGTGTGTCCAGATTCTCCGTGACATTCATCAGGTTTTGTCGTGTGTAGCTTGTAAATTTTATGTGTTTCATGCTCTGGTCCAAGGAATCCAGCCGATGGGAAATCTCCCCCACTTCTTTGTGCATGTTTTCTGTTAAGATTAATGAAAGAAAAAATCAGCTTAGGTCTTGGACTGTGGTCTGCATTCAGAATTTCTTCTTGAAAATTAGTAAAATTCTCCTGCCCTCTGTGAACTTGGACAAACCAGCTCCCAAGATATTGCTACTGAAACTTGATACTGTTGGCTCAAATTCAGCCCCCTCCCAAACTTTTCCTTCATACGGGTAAGAGAGGATCTAATTATTTGTTGGATTTTTGCCTCCAGCTGAGTTTAGAAATGGAGCATTGTAGACAATTGCCGCTCAAATCCAATATTGCATCACACTTGGACAGAAGATGTCGAAACTTAAAAACCAACATGCTGACTCCTGTTAAGAATATTTCTGACTGAATCACTTTCCACACAGGTCTACATGCTAACACCAAGAAAATTTATTCCTAATCAGGGCACACTGCTGAAGTAAGCAGAGCCAGAAAACCAAACCACTAATTTAGACTCCAGTGTCAAATGTGCAACTCCCACTGGAGACTCCCACTGACTTCACTATGAATGCTAACAGCATGTGAGGGTATCAGAAATCTAACACTTGCCTTATGTCATTAGCTTGTGACCATCAGATACACACGACCAATTACGTTCCTCACACAGAAGTTTACACGGTTTCAAATGCAAATACAGATTTGAGAAGTAGGTTTAAACAAAAACTGAAAATGTTAAATGCGAAGCAAGTTCTGTCCAGTAAATAACTCCATCTATTGCACAGACATAATGTCTAAAGTCACCCAGTATACTATGTATTTTAGGAATTCCCTGTCACTGAATCTTGTATCTGTTTGATTAATTGATCACTAATTAATCTGCCTGTGGAGTTTGTTGAATATGAGTTCCCTTGGTGACAGGTATTGGCCTGCCCAGCTGGAACACAACAGGTTGATTAGAAAAATAGGCTAAATGAATAAAAATAAAGCAGGCCTCCTGGGGCCATCTTGTGGCACAGTGGTAGCCCCTTGACTGCGAGGCCTGGGTTCACTCCCACCTGCTCCAGAGGTATGTAACAACATCTCTGAATAGATTGATTAGAAAAAAAAATAAAGCAGACCCCTGAGGCCCTCTTGCTATGCAGTGGTAGTGTCCCTACTCCTGGATCGTGAGGCCCAGATTCAAGACCCACCCGCTCCAAAGGTATATATAACAATATCTCTGAACAGGTTGAATAGGAAAAATAGGTTAATTAAAGAAAAAGCAGACTACCTGGGAAGGTGTTGGCATAGTGTTAATATCATTAGCCTAGTAATCCAGAGTATTCCATGAGCATAGGTTCAAATCCCATCGTAGCAGATGGTAAAAATTGAATTAAAAACACAGATAAAATAAAGCAGACCCCCCCCCCAGTAATGGTCTTTGTTCATAAATTTCTGATTGGCTACACCAATGATTTACTGGTGGTGGGTAATAGTAAAAAAAAGTCACAGTGACCTGGTAGTGGGAACGCCATTCAGTTGTGTGTGATAACATTTCAGGATATATATGAAAAAAGCAGACCCAGTGAAACGGGTTTTGCACGTGAATATCTGATTGGTTGCAGAAGCAATGTACTGGTGGTGGTCAGCAGTTGGGACAGAAATGTCATGGTGTTTTAGTGGTGGCAAAGCCATTCAGTTGGTGTGATAACATTTCTGGATATAATTTTTTTTTTAAAAAATGCAGACTGAGGTTACGTTCATGCCTGGGTATCATTTGGAGAAAGAGCACACGGTGTCCACCAATGCTATTAAAGCCTTTAGAGATAGGTGAGCACCACATGGGATGCAGTACCTTTTTTCCACCCCGACTTCATTTCAATTTAGCCCCTTCCCACTCTCCCTACCCCCTCCCCCACTTCTGACGGTTTGTATTGCCCTTAAGAGGATTTGCATGTAACACATAACAAATCTCAGTGTTTTACTTGCTGGTGAAAAACCCAAACAGTTGTGTGTGATGGCACTTCAAGATATTAAAAAAAAGCAGACCTATTCCCCCTCCCCTTCAGATGGTTCACATTGCCCATAATGGGTTTTGCATGTAAATAGGCTATTGGTTGTATGATGATTTACTCTTGGTTGTTTGTAGTTGAAAACAAAAAAAAAAGTCACAGTGATTTGGTGATTGGATAAAAACTGTTTGGTTGTTTGTCATAGAACTTCCTGATATGAAAAAAAAATGAAAAAGATAAAGCAGACCCAACGATGGATCCGTCAAACTGTCTGTCCTGGGCCACGAATAGTGGCTATATTTTGGTGTTCAACAATAAATGATGTTCCTTTCCAGTCAGGCTTCCTGAGTTATCACAATCTATATCCATCATCCAACTTGAAGTTACACGTTTGAGTTCACAATATTCACATTCTCTTGATATCTGGTAGCTGCCATTGAGAAGGAGGTTAACAGACTAACCAGTGAAAGAACAAGTATCTCAGTCTCATTATTGTACCAGTAGGTGCACACAGAATGATGTGCTGTATAAGTGCTGCATTTTGGGTTCAACATTAAATCAAGATCGTATCTATCCTTCGCTCAAGATGTAAAGGATACCATGGTAATATTTGAAGAGTAGGAGAATGTGTCTGTTATGTGCAACATCAACACAAGTTATTTTTGCTGTTTATGAGAGTTTGTTGCACATAATGAACTTCCCCGCAAAGCTCTAATGACTACACTTTAAAAGCTCTTGGTTGGTTGATAAGATATTTGGAAGTGCTGAGATCTTCCAAGCCAAAATGACCAACGTTAATCAGCGAAAAGCAGCTCTCCAGCTCTGATGAGTCACATCACAGAGTCATAGAGTCATACAGAATCAGACCCTTCAGTCCAACCAATTCATGCTGAACATAATCCTAAACTAAATTAATCCCACCTGCCTGCTTGTGACCAATATCCCTCCAAACCCTTCATAATCCTTTCACGACCTTTTACATTTATGGCGAAGTATAGATAAAGTCTTGATTTGAAGCACATCCAAAATCCAGTACTTCTGACTGGATATCATTGCTGGTACAGTAATCAGACTGAGGTTCTTGTTCTTGCCCCAGGATTGGGGGTCCTCAGTTATTCTCCATCTTAACAGCAGCTACCAGGGTATTGAGAGAATGTGTGAATTCCAACATCTAACTTCAAGTCAGATGGTTCATTTAGATACACGTTTCAGTGACTTATAGCTCCTGAAACACACAGTACACTTCTGGTTGGCTTCACATTTACTACCTGTGAAATGAAGGGGTTATTTGCCAGCACATTGGGAGACTACACTGGGACCATGCAGAGACTAGGACTATGCAGAGACAAAGTTGAGGCTTTGGAGAGAGTGCAGAAACCATCCATCTGCCGAATCTGTCAAGCACCACCTGCCCCACATGGTGCTGCAGACTATTTAGATCCAACTGAATGGAGTGGAGCCTTAGATGCTCAGGGACCATCAGAGAAAAAGATTATTGATTCTTTGAAAGGCCCTTCTAAATAAAACAAGCTCATTTCTCCAAACGTCTATGAAGTTGGCAAGGTGACTGACAGCTTAGAATAATGGACAAGCAACTGCGTTAAAGGAAAGTAACTAGACAATTCAAACTTACCAATATAATACACACTGAGCATGCCCATGGCAATGCTGGCCAACACTAGTGTGATTAATACTGCATAGAAAACTTTATCACCGCAAGAGTACCGGCAGCAGATGCAGCTGCAGTCACATCGGTCTCGGGACTCTGAACCAGCCAAATGACTGAAGGCTGGCTCACACTGCCTCTGTTCCAGCAAAGGAACGGTCACCAGTCCATTCGCTGAGGGCTCCTGAGCAATAAGGATGGTTGAAGGCCTTGAAAGGAATTGACCTGCAATGTGAATAATGCAACAAAATTTAAGACCAGTGACACCTTTTTTTTTCTGAACCACAAACAAAATGGTTACCAGCAGACATTGGATGAGATTTCTTGGGGAGTAATAAAGTGCCAATTTTCGATTGTGCAACAGTTGAGCATGCCAAGGTGCTAAATGTAGGAGAGAAATAAAATTCTGGTTAATGGCTGTGAAAACCTTTGAAAGGTGCCTAAGCAGAGGGAATTCAGACCAGAGGGTCGAGGAAGCTGAGGACTCCACCATAGAAGTGAGATAGATGGAGGTGGGCAGTACAGTTATGGAGAGTCAGCAAAGCAGAGGGCATGTGAGCCAGATGGCTATATGTTCAAGTTCTACCCTAGAGAACTGAATCTAAGCTGAAATTTCAGAACAGTACTGAGAAAGGGCTACTGTGGAAGAGGAGCAGTCTTTCAGTTGAGACATGAAACAAGACTCCATCTGCCTTCTCAGATGAACAGAGATGTGCATATGACCCTATTTTAAATGAAAATGTGGAATTTCATTTCATAGAAGATGATTACATAGAATCCCTACGGTGTGGAAATAGGCCCTTCAGCCCAACAAGTCCACACCCACCCTCAGAGCACCCCACCCTAAGCCATCTCATCTACACATCCCTGAACACTACGGGCAATTTAGCATGGCCAATCCACCTAACCTGCTCATCTTTGGACTGTGGGAGGAAACTGGAGCACGGAGGAAATCCATGCCGACACGGGGAGAATGTGCAAACTCCACACAGACAGTCGCCCGAGGCTGGAATCGAACCGGGGTCCCTGTGAGCCAGTAGAGCTAACCACTGAGCTGCGATGCTGCCCAAAATTTATCCCTGATATTGCGGTCAAACTGTATTTCCCAATCTTCAACACTAGAATTTGAAAATGCTGGAAAACCTCTCCAGGTCTGGTAGCATCTGTGAAGAGAGAAGCAGAGTTAATCTTTCGGATTGTATAGGACTCTTCTTCTATTTCAAAGATGAATAATTGGAGGTGAAATACTAAATCTGTTTCTCTCTCCACAGATGCTGCCAAACTTGTTGAGTTTCGCCAGCATTCTCTGTTTTTATTTCATACCTCCAGCATCTGCAATATTTTATTTTCATCATTAGAATCGGATTATTTGGTTATGAATACATTGCAAATTTGGGGAAATTAATTTGCTTAAATTTACTTAAACTTTTTTTTAGTTACAACAATTATTACCATTAAATATAGGAGCAGAATTAGGCCATTCAGTCCGTCGAATCTGCTCCACAATTTGATCCTGCCTGATATGTTTTTCAACCCCATTCTCCTGTCTTCTCCCCATAATCCTTGATCCCCTTACCAATGAAGAACCTATCTATGTCTTAAATACACTCAATGGCTTGGCCTCTACAGCCTTCTGTGGCAATGAATTCCACAGATTCTTGCTGAAGAAATTTGTCCTTATCTCAGTTCTAAAGGGTCGTCCCATCACTCTGAGGCTGTGGGGAGGCAATGGCCTAGTGGTATTATCGTTAGACTGTTAATCCAGAGACCTGGGTTCAAAACCTGCCACAGCAGATGCTGGAATTTGAATTCAATAAAATATCTGGAACTAAGAGTCTAATGATGACTATGAATCCATTACCGATTGTCAGGAAAAGCCTATCTGGTTCACTAATGTCCTTTAGGGAAGTAAACTGCCATCCTTACTTGGTCTAGCTAATATGTGACTCTAGACCCACAGAAATGTGGTTGACTCTGAGCTGCCTTCTGGGTAGTTAGGGATGCACAATAAATGCCGCCTAGCCAGCGACGTCCTCAGCCCATTAATGAATAAAGAATTTAAAAAAGTGATCTCGGGTCCTGGTCCTTCCTACTCGTGGAAGTATCTTCTCCATGTCCATTCTATCCAACCATTTCAGCATTCTGTAAGTTTCAGTCAGATCATCCTCATACTTCCAAGTATCATCGAGGTGGAGGTAGAGGTGGTACAGAATACAAAAATAGGGATATAATGATGAAACTGTATAAGACACTGGTGAGGCTACAACTGGAGTATTGTGTCCAGTTCTGAAGAAGGGTCTAGGCCCGAAACGTCAGCCTTCCTGCTGCTCGGCCTGCTGTGTTCATCCAGCTCTACACCTTGTTATCTCAGATTCTCCAGCATCTGCAGTTCCTACTATCTCTGAATATTTTTCATTTTGGTTTTCTCATGAAATGTAGAGCAATAAAATTCAGATTATCTGGGACTGTCTGGTCCCAGTAAATCATAAATGCTGTTTAATGGAAGGAATGCTACACATACTATACTTAAATGGGCAAAGTAAAAAGCTTTATGATATCTTGACAGAGTAAAGATATTGTAACGCTGATGTATTTATTGAGCAAAACCAGAAACACGAAAGGTTCTGGGCTCAGAAAGACATTAATAGTATCAGTTGTTTTAGGTAATCAAGCTGACAGTACTAACATTATTACAAATTATATTACTGGTCTGGTAGGAGACAGCTCTCGGAAATGAAAAAATCAAATTGGAAAAGGTAGCTGATTTGTGTTTCAGCTCTAGTTCCCATGGATTCAAGCCTGCAATATTTAACCTCTATCAAGCTAGGCAGTCTCTACTCTGAGTAGGCAGCTTTTCTGTCTCTACCTTATTGAAGAATGACTAATGTCAGACTCTCTGTAAACTCTTTATTTATTCTAATATACAGAATATTGATTGCAGCTGTCTAGTAAAGTCCTCTTTTCAGAGTCTCAATTGTATAACTGTTGATGTCAAAGCTACACCGTCATGATAAAGATATTCATTCCCACTATATGACAGTTACCATTTTATGGGGCACCTCACAATGGCCAGCTGAAGCTGATCTTGGGGCCAGGGCATTGTGTAGATTCTGGTTGGTGGAGTATTTCGGTTGATGCTGTGCCAGGTAATGCAAATTTTACTACACTGATGTCCCCACATTTATCATATATCTGCCCCATCTCCTTACTTGTCTATATGTGCTCCCAATTTCCCTCACAATTTTCTGTGCCTATAGCTATTTCTTGTCAGTCTTACCTTCTTCATTTATCTATGTTGTCACTTTAAAATCAGTCATAATCTTTGAACCAAATCCCTTATGCAGCACTTTATTAGATACAATCAGATTTCAATTGGAGATATATTTAATACACAGACTGTCAACACAGCAGTTACCTGAGTAAGGCTTGGTGACCTCAAGGTTGGAGCTGGTGCAATGTAGGTCATTAATAGACTCCACAACATGAAGTTCAATTTCGTGCAGTTCACTGTCATTCTGCATCAAGAATCAAGATGAACCAGACTATCTGCATTAAAACAAGTGCAAAAATACCATTGTCATTTACAAAGGGACTGAAGTGCGGTGAAAGCTGCTTAAAATGTAGGCAGAGTTTGCAGGATAATAGTTTCACTGAATGGGGACTATATTTGAAGCAGGTGACTGAGAGGCCGCAGAGAGGAGTGAACGAAACTGGCTTGCCAGATCGTAACTTTCTCACAGTCACTTTCACTTCCCATAAATTCGAACAAATCTAAGACAGTCATCAATTACTCCCATCAGTTACATATCATCCTTAGTACATGTGTTTAGATGGCCAACCTTGACAGAAATTGATCAGGATATTAGGAGAAGGAATATAAGAATGAGGGAAGGTCATCTCAGACTCCATTCTTTGTTGTACTCACTTTCTCCTTCCCCTCCATTGGTGACCATGCCTTCATTTAACTGGATGCTATTTATGAAATTTGCTGTCTGAATCCTTCAACATCCTTATTCTCCTTTAAGACTATGCTTAAGAAAACTTACCACTTCCTGGAAGAGTATGCCCCACTACCTTGGCAACTGCCAAGACAAGGCATTACAAGGCATGGGTGCTGAGAGCATGCAGGTAGATGCTCAGTGAGCAAGTGCCAAAGGGGTAAGCGAGCAGCCTTGTGGTGTAGCCTGAGCCTGAGCCGGATTCTGTCCCTGTGTGCAAAGTGTCCTTGCAACAGCCTTTCACCGTTAGTTACTGCTGCATCCTGCAATGAATGCCTGGGCCTCCTAAGTGGCCTACAGGTGCATCAGAGAGGTGCCATGAGGGTCGTGAAGGGTTGGCAAATGTCTGATACCAGACATCCGATGATTGTTGTTGAAGGGCTGAGTGCGGTGGGTGGTTGTGAATTGTGCCCTGAAACGCTGTTTGGTGCTGAGCAACAAGGAGCCAAGTCGCAGCCAGCAATGCACTAGAGTTGCCAGGTACCAGTTCTGACTTCAAGGTTGCATTGATATAGCCCCTCATGGGCTTCTTGCCTGATTCCACCACAAATCCCGTCATAGCCCACGTTGCTCAGACTCCTATAAGATTCCAGCCCTGTCTCCCAAAACTCGAAGAGATCTGGGTGGAAGGCAGATTACCACAGCAATCCAATGACTGGCTTTGTCTTTCATGAGCAAAGAGTAAGTCTTTTTAAAAATCTTCAAGCCGGATTCCCAAAGCTCCAAATTCATCTGTAAAGAAACTGGGTATCCTGATGCAATAGGCCTGTCAATATAACCGGCTGAACAGTTTTCCCTATGATGGACACTGCAGTTAACCTGGATCTAACCCCAATCACTTGTGTGTACCTGAACTTCAATTCTAGAATGGGAAAAAGGTTCAATGGGTGTCAAAGACACATGAACTGTTCACTATTCCTCTGCCTTTAATACTTGTAGAAGTGAACTGCCATCTTCAGTTGGATTTTTCTTCAGTGTTGCGATGCGTGACCTATAAATGTTTAGGTCTTTCAAGGCAAGTGTGTAAATAAAAATTCCACTTTGTTTCAACTCACAAAAGAAATCACATTGATTTTGGACAGTAGGGGGAAGAATCATAGAATACCTACAGCATGGAAGCAGGCCATTCAGCCCACACTGGCCCTCTGAAGAGCATCCTACCCAGTCCCTGTAACCCTGCACTTCCTATGGCTAACTCACCTAGCCTGGACACTGTGGGGCAATTTAGCACGACCAAACCACCCTAACCTACACAGCTTTGGACTATGGGAGGAAACCAGAGCACCTGTAAGAAACTTATGCAGACAGAGGGAGAATGTGCAAACTCCACACAGACAGTTGCCCAAGGGTGGAATTGAACACAGGTCCTGGGGTGTGTGGCAACAGTGCTAACCATTGAGCCACCATGCTACCTCAAAGTTGGGATTTCATTTTCTCTCCTCTCTCCACTGAATCCCCTATGTCAACATCTTAGAATGGCCAGAAATCAAGCTAATGATATTTTCGTAGAGGTAAGATTAAAACAATAAGTATTTTTAATCAATGTATAATAAAGGAAAGGATTCTGCCAAATTATCAGAAGGAGCAAAGACAGTAGAAATGGATGGGGTGAAAATTGATAGACAAGGTATGCTGGTTATACTTCAGGTGGCTATGTAAGTAGCATCACAGCTTGCTACGGGAAGTATGGGTGAAATAACAGAAGGACTTACCATAGTCTTCCAATCGTCCCAAGATATGCGGGTGGTGCCTCAAGATTGGACAAAAATCACACCCTTGTTCAAAAAATGTATTTGGGGATGACTTTATGGGCTCTTGTGGTGCAGTGGTAGTGTCCCTACCGCAAGGCCAGGAGGCCTTGCTTCAAGTCCTGCTCCAGGTTTATATCTGAACAGTTTGATTTTAAAATAAATATAAAGAGATTGCTAGTTTAACTTCAATGGTGGGTGAGAATTTAACAAAAATGAAAAAAAAACTATAGATGCATGTGAAGGTTTGCATTCATGAACAGAAACCAGAATAGTTGTATAAGGCAGATTGTACTTGACTAATCCAATTGAATTTTTTTAATGAAGTAACAGAGAAGGTTAATGATGAGGATGCTATTGAGATAAATTGGAAGAATACATTTGACAATATAACTTTTAAATGGTTGGTTAACAAAGTTAAGGCTCATGTGTCAACTTGGATAAAAAAAATTGCCTGAAGGATACAAAACAGTCTAGTTGTTTTTCACACCAAAGCAGGGTAGTACATCCAAAGATCAGTGCTAAAGTGACTGCCTTGATTGATATAAATGATTTAGAATTTGGAAAAAGATTCTAGATGTTTGCCAATGACACCGAACACAGAGGTGAGGCAAACACTGAGGCCTATACCAATAAGCATGAAAGCAATATTCAAGCAGAATCAGCTGAAGTGGCAGCTGGAATTTATCACAGGAAAGTGTGATGTGATGCATTTCAGCAGGAGGAAAAGTAAGTGGCAATATCATCAATGGCACAGTTCTAGAGAGTGTGCAAGGACAGGGGGGCGGCCTAGGAGTTCCAGTGCTTAGATCTTTAAAGGTGCCTGGATACGTTGAGAGAGTAATTGGCAAAATAGAAGAGGTCTTCAGCTTCATGACTAGATGGATGGAGCACACAAACCAAGCCTTTATACAGCTCTTTCTAGGGTCATGGAGCCATAGAGAGACTCACCCACTCCAGGGAAAAGACTTTGCTAATTTACCCTATCCATACCCTTCACGATTTTAGAAACCTCTATAAAGTCACCGCTCAGCCCCCTCCGACACTCCAGGGAAAATAGTCCCAGTCTATTCAGCCTCTCTCTGTAGATCAAACCCTCCAACCCTGGCAACATCCTTGTAAATCTTTTCTGAACCCTTTCAAGTTGCACAACATCCTTCCTATAGAGGGAGATCAGAATTGCACACAATATTCCAAAAGTGGCCTAACCAATGACCCATACAGCTGCAACATGACCTCCCGACTTCTATACTCAATGCACCTCCAATTTGGTGTCATCTGCAAACTTAAAAACCATACCTCTCATGTTCATATCCAAATCATTTATATAAATGACAAAATGCTGTTGATCCAGCACCAATCCTTATGGCACACCACTGGCCAGAGGCCTCCCGTCTGAAAAGTAACCCTCCACCACCACCTTCTGTCTCTACTTTTGAGCCAGTTCTGTATCCAGATGGCTAGTTCTCCCTGTATTCCATGTGATCTAACCTTGCTAACCAGTCTACCATGAGAATCTTTGTTGAATGCCTTACTGGAGTCCGTACAGTTTACGCCCACTGCTCTTTAGGCCACATCTCGGGTATTCGGATCAGATTGTCCTACATTAGGAAGAATTTGACAGGTCGTGAAAAATTGTAAAGGGCTTTGTCCAGAATGGTTCAAGGAGAAAGGGAATTTGATGACAAAGTTAAGTTGGAGAAGCTGGGACTGTTCTCTTTCAAGAAAAGAAGTTGCAGGGAGACCTGATAGAAGTGTACACAATTATGATATGTTGAGATGTTGTTATGGACCAGACCAAATCCTCTCCAAACATATTAAGAAGATGTCCTAGACCCTAACTTTTTCTTATTTTAAAGGTATTTTGTAAGGCTTTGCATTCCAAATGCAATTTGATAGGTCAAACTACATTTTATTTTTACACTACAGTTAAAATACAGACAAAATAAAAAGAAAAGAACTGGCTTAACTGCAACTATCAAAATGCTAAATAAAATGATAGTCTCTGACAACTGCCTTCAACTTCCTTTGCTTTACTCCTTGATTTGTCTTCCTGCTTAACCTGTGGATTTGTGACTTTTTTCCAGTCAGGAAAAATGCCCGGCTATATTTCCTGTAACAGCTCAGTTGCCTGATTTTCCACTGCCTTTTCAACCACTGTAGGCATCACTCCCACCTGTGAGCCACCTGTGTCAATTCCAAGGATAAACTGTATTTCTGGATCGAGACAGTCTCTATACTCCTACCACCACTTCACCACTTTTCACCGGACTGTCCAACCTCACTTTGTATAAAGCAACACTGCTCCTCTCTCTGTGGATTCTACATATTACCAGTTTTTCTGGCAATACGCCTACTGAATTAATATCTCCTCATCTATCACCATCAAAGATTGACTTGCTTCCGTATCTCTTGAAATCTTAATTTCTTTGCCAACTTCTCCTGGCAAAAATGAGGAAGTGTTACCTACGTAAGTAAATTCTTTAAAGAGATCTGGCATTTTCTTATCAAGCAACCCCTAGCCAAGTTGTATAATCCATTGCAACATTGTAGCTTCCACTGTATTTTCCTTTACCATTCAACAAAACTGACTTGCTTATCCTGTTTTCCCACATCTGTGTTCCCTGTGCTTTTTCTAAACCACCAACACTGCAACTTCATATGGTCTATTTTGTTGCAGTGAAAACACCTGAGCTTTTTTTTACCTCCCCTTTCCCCCTCACATGTTTCCTTTACCACCTGAAGGATTTCTCTTTTCCCCAGTTTCTACTGAAATTAATGTTGGAAGCCAAACTTTGATTTTCGAACCAACTCATAGTCATCTGGCATTTCTGTTTCTAATCTTGCAGTCTTCACTCTCTGCTCTTCCACATAAGTTCTCGCTACTTCCAAAATCTCTCTAAAAGTGTCACACATTTGATCTATTTTCAATGCCCTTATCCACTTATTAAAATTCCATTGTTAGATCCTTTCAAACTCAATGTATGTTTGACCAGGTTTCCTCCTTAGATTCCTGAAACGATGTCTGTAGGCTTCTGATACTGGCCCCAATGCACTTAAGATGGCATTTTTCATCTCCTCATACTCCCCAGAAACCTCTTTTGATAGTGATGCAAATACCTCACTAGCTCTATCTACCAACTTACTTTGGATCAACACCCACTGGCCATTTCGTTTGTTTAGCCACTTTCTCAGATGAAATGAAAAAGGCTTCTGCATTCTTCTCATTGAACTTAGGCCACACTTGTACATATTTTAACAGATCCCTAACAGGCCTTTGGCTACGATGGGATTGTTCTCCATAGTTGTCCTCATCACTACTCATACCTTTCACCTCAACCTGCACCATTTTAAGTTGACTTTGAGTTTTCAGTTCCCTCCTCTGAAGTTCAAAAACTCTCCCCTTTTCCCTTTCTTCTGCTAGGGCCTTCCTTTCCTTTCCTTTTTGTTCTGCCACTGTTATTCTTTCCTTTTCTTTTTCCTCTGGCAGAGCTATTTTCTCTTTCTACTTTTCTTTTGCTTTCAATCATAATTCAAACTGTTCCATTTCCTTTTCATGTTCAAGCTGCTTCACTGCAGTTGAATTTTAGCCATTTCCAAAGATTCTAATAACATTTCTGGCAGTCATAAATTATAGCTATTGCTGCAATTACCTTCCCTTGTACGCATGGACCAAGGCATCCCCAACTCCAGCTTCTCTGCCAATTCCAAAAGCTGTGCCTCGCTCACTTTCTGTTAAACTCCCAAACTGACTTCTTCCATCCCCAGGAAACTCTTAATGACTGAAAGAGCCATTATTACATGAGGCACACCCTATTTAAACCAACCAACTGCAACACCCAAAATAAAAAAACACCAAGACTCACCACTGACTACCTTTGAGTTCAATAATCCTAAACCCAACCTGGAATTAGAGATGTTGATTATGACAAGAGCCCCCAGTTTGTTATGGACCAGACCAAACCCCTCAAAATATATGAAGAAGTTAGCCTAGACCTTAACTTTTTCTAATTTTAAAGGTGAGTGTAAAGCGTTGCATTCCAAATGCAATTCAGTTGGTCAAACTACTCAACTTTAAGCAAAACACACTTTATTTTAAACTACAGTTAAAATACAGACAAAATAAAAATAAAACAAAAGAATTAGCTTAACTATTAATCTATAGAAATGCTTAACAAAATAATATATATATTAACTACTACTAATTAATTGTTCCAATATAGTAACATCCCATAAACACATCCTTGGCGAAGGCAAATTCAGTAAAATAGATTGTCTCACATGCAATTCCAGCAGCAGGAAGAGAACCCCAGCTTTTAGCTGTAACAGAGAGAGGAATAAGAGCTTCCATATCCAGCTTCAAGACCCCAGCAACTGCAGTAAGCTAAAACTAAAAACCCTTGTTCTGTGGGAACTTCATCCCACTCATTCAGGCTGCTTCTATTGTTCCAACTTAAATAAAAAACCAAGCCTCACAAGCTGCTTACTTTATTGGCTTTGAGCAGACTGCTCACCATCTCTGTCTCAATCTTTCTTCATAAAAAAACCAAGACAAAAGACATCTCTTAAAGCCATAGTATCATCACCATATAGGTAGATAAAGAAAAGCAGTCCTGATTAGCCAAAGGCACACAGGATAAAGGAGACGGATTTAACATTTTGTGCAATCAGTACGTAGTGGAATGTGAAGAGTTAGTGGTAATGACATGGATTTGCTGCCTCTGCTAATGGTGAAAACAAAAACAGTCAATGATCTCAAGAGGAAATTGGATAGGCATGAGTTAAATGAACATTCAGGGCTATGGGAGTAGAGCAGAAGAATGAGCCTGACCAGATTGATCTGCAGAGAGCCACCTAGACTCAATGGGCAGAATGGTTCCTTTCTGTGTCATACTGACTCTATGACTTTACTGGTCAGCCATCTAAATACTGTGCTAGAAATGAGATTGTGAATTCTGCAATTGGTAGCTCACCTCCTGGTTCTCCAAATGCTGTCCATCATCTACAAGGCACATGTCTAGAGTGTGTTGGGATACTCTCCATTTGCCTGGATAAAAGCAGCTCCACCAATACTCAAGAAACTCGTCATAATTCTGGAAAAAGCCCACTGTTTGATTGACATTCCACTTGCCACCATAAATGTTCATGCTGCTCCACCGTATCATGTTGGTAGCAGTGTGTACCATCTGCAACAGAGCCTTCCAAACTGTGGATCATAACTCCCACTGGGATCAGCGACTGAAATTTTGGGATCATAAGTCCTGAAGCAACAATGGCTGCAGTGTGACAACAACTGCATGACCCCTTTAAATCACCAGAGATTTTTGTAATAGAGGACGTGGGCTAACTACTAGAGGCTTGAATCCTGTCTTGAAAAACCTAATATTGATGTTGGTTACTTCATAATTTGGATTAAACAGCATCTGTTCCCCCCATCCCCAAACCTATTGTCTTTACAAGTCTTCCTTCCCATCCCATATACAGATCTCCTCCTGCTCCTGCCCCTCTCACAGATAGACTACACATCCTGACTTTGCTCCCACAAGTCTTCAACATTAACCTTTCTCTCACCTCTTCACTCTCAGTAACTTGCCAGAACCCAAAACAGGGTCAAATGGAAAAGATTTGGGAAGATGCACAGTAGCAACTTGTCAAACCTCCTCCAACAGCACCTTCCCAACCTGTAGTATTTACCATTTGGAGTTCCCCTCCAAGTCTCACACCATCCTCACTTGGAACCATATTACAGTTGCTTCACTGTCACTGAGTCAAAATCCTGGAACTCCCTTCATAACAGCACTGAGGGTGTACCTACACCCAATGGGCTACAGTGATTCAAGGAGATATCTCCACCATTGATGTGGCAAGTAAAAGGTTAACAGAGTTGTGTTATAATCCCAGCTGTTGGTAATAAGGTCAGAGTAAAGGATGATACCTGGTTTAACAGATTATAAGTTTATTCTTGTATTATGTTCATTGTGATAGCCAATCACTGAACATATTTAAAAGTGGCTGCCAGTGTAGTGTTAAAAAATGAACAAAGTTCATTATACACGAGAGGAAACAACGCAAACTATTTTACACTATGTAAGAACTATTTGAAATTATCTTATTACAAATGTCAGAAATAAAGACTCAATCGTTTTACCCTCAATAACAACCTTATAGATATTAAAACGTCACTAAAGGGTCTCCCTGTTTCCACTGTAAAGTCCTTTGTTCTATTGACATGGCTGCATTCACTTGATACTATTTCTTAGTTAACATTTCTTTCTGAGGCTCTTAAACTGTTAACATAGCTCACTTATTTCCTAACATGGATTCCTTAAATTCACACATGCAGCTGCCTTGTAGAATCTCTTCCTGTCTGATGCTTTAAAGGCTGCCATTTCTTGAACTTTTCTATAACTAACTTCAAAGCCACTCGGGACATCATTTTTTCTCTCCTCAATGTTCAGTCTTTTAAGCTACACTGCTGCTGTTCCGAGCTTTTTCTCCCTGAATGAACCTCTTCACTTGAAAAGAAGGAAGCCTACTTACCATCTGGATGGTTCTGTCTTTATTCTAAAAGGAAACTTGTTTCTCTATCTGTCTCCCTGAGGCATAGGATACCATGTGGCTGTGCCTCAGCCTTTATTATATCTTCTCTACCCTTTGTTTTCTAAATCACTGAACTATTCACCTCAAATGATTTTTTCAAAAGGTCTAATTAAAATGCATGCAAACACATTTCCAAAAAGCTGACACCACTCTCAGAACTCAAATAAAACTAAACTAGGCCCTTCCATTCTTAACCCTTACTGTATAGAAATACAAATCAAAATCAAAGCCATAGATAGCTCTGAGATAGTAAGAATTGCCGATGCTGAAGTCAGAGATAACACAGTGTGGAGCTGGAGGAACACAGCAGGCCAGGCAGCATCAGAGGAGCAGGAAAGCTGACATTTCGGGTCGGGACCTTTCAGATGGTGAAATTTGAATTCAATTTCTTTTAATAAATTGGTATTAAGAATCTAATGATGACCATTACCAATTGTTGGAAAAACCCATCTGGTTCACTAATGTCCTTCTGGGAAGGAGACCGACAATCTTACCTGGTCTGGCCTACATGCGACTCCAGACCCAACAATGTAGTTGACTCTAAACTGCCCTCTGAGCAATTATGGATGGGCAATAAATGCTGATGTAGACAGTCATGTCCTCATCCATGAATGAATGGAAAAAAAAGGTCTGTAGGATAAGTGATGACTGTTGGCCAAGAATTTTACCAAGAGGCTAGGAACACCTGGGTCAGAATTATCTCTCCAGGGGCCAAAAGGTGGGTCTGATGTGGGAAGCAAAGGTTGACTGGGTTCATGTCTTAAAATAACATTTCTCCCTTTCTGAATGTGTTTATCTATGTGTGTGGGACAAATGTAATTATACACAGATCACAAATTTGATTAAGAAGATTCAGAATGTGATCAAACAGGGGTGTCCCTCCCCCTTGAAACTGATGTATAAATACTTGTAACTAACGTTTTCAAGAGACTTCCCTTTGTTAAAGGCTCTTTCCTGCATGATGCTCATGATAATAGGTAGGTGAGGTGGTGGTGTTGTGGCAATATCACTGAACTAGCTATCCAGAACCTGAAATAACTCCTCGAAGGCTAGTATCCCATCACAAAGTCACCCTTTAGTTACACATGCATCGTACATGGATTCTGACCTGCTAGCTTAGAGCTGGCTCCCAGAGTGAACAGAACCCCTGACACAGAGATAGTAGGAACTGCAGATGCTGGAGAATCCGAGACAACAAGGTGCAGAGCTGGATGAAGACAGCAGGCCAAGCAGCATCATAGGAGCAGAGAGGCTGACGTTTGACACTCCTGTTTATATCCATCAGCCAGGACTCCCTGACTGGACCAGCTTAATAGCCCCAATCAGGGAACTCATATTCTGTGAGATGTTCTGACCCAGGTGCTCCCAGCCTGTTGGTAAAATTCTTGGCCATCCACTCATCCTACAGACTCCTGTGGGCATCAAGTCCTTAATAATTTGGAATTCTCTTACAGCTCTGTTGGTCACTCTAATAACATCAGGCTGACCTCGTTCCAATCATAATAGAATCCAGGACAGTGTTCTGGGAACATCAGTTTCACTTCAACTGTGGCAGATAGTGAAAGCTGAATTCAATTTTTAAAAAATGAATAAAGAGCTAGCCTAAATGGCAACCGTGTAATCACTGTCGACTGTTGTAAAAACCCATCTGGTTCACAAATGTTCAACAGGAAGGGAAATCTGTTGTCCTTATTTGGTCTGGTCTACATGACTCCAGAGACCCCTAGCCAGTTAATGAATCATTAACTGCTCCCCTGGGCAACTAGGCATCAGCAACAAATGCTGGCCCAGCCGGTGATACCAATATCCCATGAATGAAGGAAGCTAAATCGATCAATAAATAAATAAATACAGACTTTCTGACTTTCTAGTAATGTATTTCACCCCTCAACAGATACCTTTTGATGGTATAAAGGAATGAGCATCAAATACTGACATTGCTAGTGATGCTGTCATCCCTTAGAATGAATAGAAAGAAAGTCAACATAAATAAAAGTTCCTAATAATCAGCTGGAACTGAACAAGTGAAGTCAGCACCAAGATAGGACTGGATCTCTGATGCTTACAGTCTCCTGAAACCATCTATTGGGCCTTATGCCTGGAAAATGTACAGTTACAGAAGATTCTGGGGAACTGTACAGTGGCAAAGGATCAGTGACTTCAGCGAGGAAGAAGGAAGTGAGAAACGATTGTAAAGGAGTGGAAAAAACTAACTTTTCTTTAAAATAACATAATCTAGAAACAAATGGAGGGTCCCGACCCGAAACGTCAACTTTCCTGCTCCTCTGATGCTGCCTGGCCTGCTGTGCTCCTCCAGCTCCATACTGTGTTATGAAACAAATTACAGGATTTAAATTCCAATAATCTAATTGCTCCACTTTTGTCATCACTACACATGCATGATGTAGCTTGCGATATTTTTCCCATTCCAAATCGTCATGCAAAATAGAACACGTTTTTAAAACGTTAACTAGATTTTAAGATGTTGCATTCACTTATCTGTCTTTTTTTTTTGCATTGGTGTCCTAATATAAAGACAACGAAAAAGTGCAAAAAGGATTTGCAAGGCTGGTATCAGAATGGAGAGATGACAGCTACTGAATAGTTTGCGGCTTTCCTCTTTAGAAAAACCTGCCTTAGAGGCAGTAATCAGAGAGTGGGTTAAAATTATTCCGTTGAATATGGTAAATATCCAACATGCTGCCCTTGAAGCAGCTGTGGCGGGATAAGACTTTCGCACATCTCCTTCTGGAACATGCCTTTGCAAAGAAAATCTGGAGAGCGACGCAGTTGTTCTTGTTGTGGTTCGTCCCGAGCAGCTCTGTGACACAGGACTCTGTGATCTACGGTCTATTTCCTGGGATGCACACCGAGGTAAACATCGACTGAACCTGGAGGCCCATCAACTCGGTGAAAGACGCTCTTTGGTCTGCCCGAAACTTGTTGCTCTTCCAGAACACAAGTTGACCCCGACTGAATGTTGCAGACTGGCACATTCCAAGGTCCAGGACTACGTGCTGAGAGATGCACTAAAGCTCGGGGCAGCTGCTGACAAGGCACAGTCAGGAAAGACCACTACCTGAGGTCTTTCAGCTGAAATGATTATGTATATACATCCAAATATTTTCGTTAATGAATAACGTCTATTATTGAAATTTTAAAAATGGAGAAATTGTACCCGCCAATTCGAAAACAGAGGCCATAAATACAAGGCAACTACAAATAAATCCGTTACTTAAATAAGGAGAAATGTATTTATTCAGAGTAGTTAGAAAGTGGAACCCACAATCACAGGAGCTGGCTGAGCCATACAGCTCAGGGGCTTTTAAAAGGAAACTACATGAGAATACAAAAGAAAAAGAATTGAACATTAGTTGAAAGACTGGGATGAGAGATGAAAGATGTGGTGCATAAATATCAGCCCAGAGTAAGTTGAGTCAAATGATGTGATTCTCTGCTGTATATTCTATTTAATTCTATATAACACATGGCAGAAAATTCTCACAATGTCAACGTTTGACTCATTTTCCAAAAATAATGTGAAAAAAATGTGTTTTGCAACAGTTGCCTACGTACATAAAACCATGCACAGCATTTGTTGCAGTGGCAAAAGTGGTGATTAAATCAGTGTTAAATTAGTGGTAATGAATATGCAGTGTGTTTGAATTCCTCTTTTCCCCCATCGCCCTGCCCCATGATTGGGTACAATTTCACAGATGCTAGCCATCCTTCTATCACAACAGGCAAACTGCCAACATTGATGAGTGAGCCCAGACTACAAATGTTAAGTAACACAACTGAGCCTTTATGTCTCCTCAGCTGACGACTGTGCCTTCCAGCATGGCTCACTGATTTGCAATTCAGCTGATTTCTTGCCTCCTTCCAGTGACATTGTATTGCTGCTATCTCTCCAGTTCTGTTCACTTAACTCAGACAACAGCTAACAGCTCAGTCCAGTGCACTTACCAAATAACATTTGAGGTATTTACCAAAAGAATAAATCAGGCGTACCCTAGAACTCTGTGGGAAGCTAGGAAGTGATTGCTGAGCCCTTTGCTGAGATATTTGTATCATTCATAGCCACAGGTGAGTTGCCAGAACCCTGGAGTATGGCTAACGTGGCGCCACTATTTAAGAAAGGCTTTAAGGAAAAGCTAGGGAACTACAGACAGTGAGCCTGACATCAGTGGTGGCCAGTTGTTGAAAGGGATCCTGAGGGATAGGATTTACATGTATTTGGAAAGGCAAGGACTAATTAGGGATAGTCAACAGGGCTTTGTGCGTGAGAAATTGTGTCTCACTAACTTGATTAAGTTTTTTGAAGAAGTAACGAAGAGAATTGATGAGGGGAGAGCAGTGGACATGATCTATAATGGACTTCAATAAGGGGTTCGACGAGGGAGAACTAGCCATTTGGATACAGAACTGGCTCAAAGGTAGAAGACAGAGGGTGCTGGTGGAGGGTTGATTTTCAAACTGGAGGCTTGTGACCAGTGGTGTGCCACAAGGATTGGTGCTGGGTCCACTGCTTTTCATTATTTATATAATTTGGGTGTGAACATTGGAGGTATGGTTAGTAACTTTGCAGATGCCTCCAAAATTGGAGGTGTAGTCGACAGCAAAGAAGGTTATCTTAGAGTACAATGGGATCTTGATCAGAGGGACAATGGGATCAGGAGTGGCAGGTGGAGTTTAGTTTTGATAAATGTGAGGTGCTGCATTTTGGAAAGGCAAATCAGGACAGGACTTTATCACTTAATGGTAAGGTCCTGGGGAGTGTTCCTAAACAAAGAGACCTTGGAGTGCAGGTTCATAATTCCTTTGAAAGTGGAGTTGCAGGTAGATAGGATAGTGAAGAAGGCATTTAGCATGCTTGCTTTATTGGTCAGTGCATTGAGTATAGGAGTTAGGAGGTCATGTTGCAGCTGTACGGGACATTGCTTAGGCCACGTTTGGAATACTGCATTCAATTCTGATCTCCTGCTATAGGAAGGATGTTGTGAAACTTGAAAGGGTTCAGAAAAGATTTACACGGATGTTGCCAGGATTGGAGCCATAGATAGAGGCTGAATAGGCTATTTTCCCTGAAGCATTGGAGGCTGAGGGATGATCTTATAAAGGTTTATACAATCACAAGTGACATAGATAGGGTGAATAGCCTTTTCCCCAGGGTGGGGGAGTCCAAAATTAGAGAGCATAGGTTTAAGGTAAGAGGGGAATGATATAAAAGGTATCTGAGGGGTAGCTTTTTCACACAGAGGGTGTTGCATGTATGGAATAAGCTGCCAGAGGAAGTGGTGGAGGCTAGTAAAATTGCAAAACTTTTTTTTTCTATTCATTTTGTGGGATGTGGGCGTTACTGGCTGGCCAGTATTTCTTGCCCATCCCCAGTTACTCTTGAGAAGGTGGTGATGAGCTGCCTTTTTGAACCGCTACAGTCCTCCTGCTGTGGGTTGACCCACAATGCCATTAGGGAGGGAATTCCAGGATTTTAACCCAGCAACAGGTAAGGAATGGTGATATGTTTTCAAGCCAGGACAGTGAGTAGCTTTGAGGGGAACTTGAAGATGGCGGTGTTCCCATATGTCTGCTGCCCTTGTCCTTCTAGATGGAAGTGGTCATAGGTTTGGAAGGTGCTGTCTGAGGATCTTTGGTGACTTTCTGCAGTGCATCCTGTAGATAGTACACACTGCTGCTACTGAGCGTCGGTGGTGGAGGGAGTGGATGCCTGTGGAGGTAGTGCCAATCAAGCGGGCTGCTTTGTCCTGGATGGTATCAAGCTACTTGAGTGTTGTTGAGGTTACATCCAGGCAAGTGGGGAGTATTCCATCACACTCCTGACTTGTGCCTTATAGATGGCAGACAGGCTTTGAGGAGTCAGGAGGTGAGTTACTTGCCGCAGTATTCCTAGCTTCTGACCTGCTCTTATAGCCATTGTGTTTATATGGTGAGTCCAGTTGAGTTGCTGATCAATGATAATCCCCAAGATGTTGATAGTGGGGGATTCAGTGATGGTAACACCATTGAATGTCAAGGGACGATGGTTAGATTGTCTCTTATTGGTGATGGTCATAGCCTGGCATTTGTGTGGCGTGAATGACACTTGCCACTTGTCAGCCCAAGCCTGGATGTTGTCCAGATATTGTTGCATTTGAATATGGACTGCTTCAGTATCTGAGGAGTTGTGAATGGTGCTGAATATTGTGCAGTCATTGGCAAACACCCCCATTTCTGACCTTATGATGGAGGGAAGGTCATTGATGAAACAGCTGAAGATGGTTGGGCTGAGGACACTACCGTGAGGAACTCCTGCAGAGATGTCCTGGAGCCGAGATGATTGACCTCCAACAACCATGACCATCTGGATGGGTATTTGAATAGGAAGAGTTTGGAGGGATATGGGCCAAATGCTGACAAATGGGACTAGAGTAATTTAGGATATCTGGTTGGCATGGACAAGTGGACCAAAGGGTCTGTTTCCATACTGTACATCACAATGACTCTTTGACTCTATTTTATAACTCAAAATTATTTTTCATTAAGTGCCAATAGTATTTAAAAGCTGCAGTATATAGGATGATCCCAGCATATAATATCATACTGTATTTAAATAGCACCTCTAACATAGCAAACGTTTGATACCATACCACATAAGATATTATGGGAGGTTACTAAATACAAGTTTTAGGGAGCAGTGTAAAGGAGGCAAACAAAGGAGGAGGTGTTTATCTGATGAGTTGGATAATCACCCATGATCATGTTGAATGGGAAAGCAGGCTTGAGAACTGAATGGTGTACTCATGCTGCTATTTTCTATGTTTTTATGAGGAAATTCCAGAGCTTACAGCCTTAGCAGTCAAAGGCACGGCTGCCAATCCTCCAGTATTCAAAACTGGGGATGCTGAAGAGACTAGAATTGGAGGAGTCCCAATATTTCAGAGGGTTGTAGGGCTGGATGTTATAGAGATAGGATAGGGTGAGGTCATGGACAGATTTTAAAATCAAGTTGTTGCCCAACTAGAAGCAATGTAGGTCAGTGAGCACAAGGATGATGTGTGAACAGGACTTAAGGAGAGTTGAGTAGCAGTGTTTTGGATGATCTCCAAAATCATTATCTGCCATTTCCGCCAGCTCCAGTGAGATGCCACCACCAGACACATATTCCCCTCCCCTCCCTTGTCAGCTTATTGCAGGGACCATTCCCTCTGGGACACCCTGGTCCACTCTTCTTTCACTCCTAATACCACCACCACCTTCCCCTGCAACTATAGAAGGTGTAACATCTGTCCATTTACTTCCTCCTTCCCCAGTGTCGAAGGGCTGAAACACACCTTCCAGGTGAAGCAGCGCTGTACCTGTACATCACAATCAAGTTTACTGCATTCACTGCTGACAATGTGGTCCCCTCTACATTGGGGAAGCGAAGTGTAGACTGGGTGACTGCTTCGCAGAATACTTGCATTCTGTTTGCAAAAAAGACCCTGAACTTCCAGTTGCCTGCCATTTTAACACACTGCCCTGTTCCCTAGCCAACATCTCTGTCTCAAGATTGCTGCAGTGTTCCAGAGAAGCTCAGCGCACGCTGGAAGAACAACACCGCATTTTCCGCCTGACAACCCTGCAGCCTTCCTAACTCAATATTGAGTTCAATAACTTTAAGTCCTGAGCTCTCGCATGTCCTTACCCCAACTTCCAACACCAGGCCTTGGTATTATATATCTGCTCTTAACAACCCATTGTTAGCCACTAACAGTCTCCATTAACAGCTTTCACCCTCCTAGCCAGATTGTTATCTACTCCTTTGTCTGCTCTTCTCTCTCTTTGGGTTCTATCCCCACCTATTGTTTACTTCTTACCCCTCCCCCCACCCTATCTTTTGCATATAAATTGACATTTTCCTCGCTACCATCAATTCTGAGGAAGGGTCACTCGAACTGCGACATTAACTCTGATTTCTCTCCACAGATGCTGCCAGACCTAAGCTTTTCCAGCAATTTCTATTTTTGTCTCTGGTTTACAGGAACTACAATTCTTTCGGTTTTAATTCAGTTTGCAAATGATAGAAAGTGGATGGCTGCCCTAGAGTTAACAGAGGCACGGATGAGAGTTTAAGCAAAAGATGAACTGAGGAAGGGGCAGAGTCAGGCAATGTTACAGGGGTGGAAATGGGCAATTATAGTTATAAAACAAACACAGAGAATACAGGAGAAACTCAGCAGATCTGATAGCATCTATGGAGAGAAAGCAGAATTAGCGTTTCGGGTCCACTGACAATTCTTCAGAAGTGATTGTGGTTGATTTTGTCTGATTCCAGCAACAATCAGTTCTAAAGAAGGGCCACTGGACCTGAAGTGTTAACTCTGCTTTCTCTCTACAGATGCTGCTAGACTTGCTGAGTTTTTCCAGCAATGTCTGTTTTCATTTCTAATTTCTAGCATCCGCAGCTCTTTGTTTTGATTTTCTTCTCATTCTGTACAGAATGTCAGACAAGTAATGCGACACTTTAGAGATAGTGAATGAAACAGATGGTGCTGAGGCCTGCACCTTGGTGCTGAGGTAGAGTTGGGTGCATCACTGCACGTGGAAACCAATAGTACATTTCTGGATGATGTCATTTAAGAGTAGAAAGAAGATGAGAAATAGACCAAGGGTGGATCCTTAGAGGACACCAGAGGGAACTACACAGAAGCGGAAAGAGAAAGCATTGTCTGTAATTCTCAGGCTGTGCATGGATAGTTGAATATAGAGTGCAGTCCCACCTATCTAGAAGATAGTGGAGAGACGATGGAGGAGAGTAGAGTCAAAAGGTCAAATGTATAAAGACGAATAGTTTATTTTTGTCATGGCCACATAGAGTATCATGAAACGTTAATAAGAACATTTTCAGTTCAGTCTTGTGGCAGGCAGGCACCTGATTGGAGTGATTGAAAAATGGAGTTCTTGAAATGATGCCAAGAATCTGGGAGGTGAGAAAACACATTCAATAAATAAAGGAAAAGGGGAGGTGAGAGGCAAAGAAGTAGCTTGCAAGGTCAGGGGCATCAAGGAATTTACTTTTTGAGGAAGAGGTGATGAGGACAAGTTCAACTTTCAGGAACAAAAGGTTCCCAAGTCCCACTTTCACTTTGAGAATAGCTTACATCATCTTGTGTAGCACTATCACTATGCTAAATGGGACAGACTTGGAACAGATCTAGCAAGACTGGTCATCCATGAGGCCTCATGGGCCAACAGCAGCAGCAGAATGGTACTCCAACACAATCTGAAACCTGTATAACCCCCATTCCACTACTACCATCAAGTCAGGGGAATCAATCCTGCTTCAATAAAGAGTGCAAGAGGGTGTGCTATAACCTGTAGCAGACATACCCGAAAATGAGGTGTTAGCTACAAAACAGGACTACTTGCATGTCAAACAGAATAAGCAGCAAATGATAGACAGAACCAAATGATCCATAACCAAAAGTTCAGATCTAAGAGCTGCAGTCCTGCCACATCCAGTCATAAATGGTGATGGACAATTAAACAATTCATTGGAGGAGGCAGCTCCATAAATATCCCCACCGCTGGGATGTGAAAGTCCAGCAAATCAATGCAAAAGATAAGGCTGAAGCAATTACAACAATCTCTAGTCAGAAGTGCTGAGTGGATGATCCATCTTGGCCTCCTCCAGTGGTCCTGAGTGTCACAGATATCAGTCTTCAGCCAATTCAACCCAATCTACGTGGTATCAAGAAATGATTGAAGGCACTAGATACTTCAAAGACTATGGACTTTCTTCTAAATTCACTTGTGGGACATGGATACCACTGACTGGCCAGCATTTATTTCCCATTCCTAGTTACCATTGAGAAGATAGTGGTGAGCCGCCTTCTTAAACCGTTGCAGTCCACGTGCTCTAGGTAGACCCACAATGCCATTAGGGAGGCAATTCCAGCAACAGTGAAGGACAGCGATGTGTTTCCAAGACAACAGGGGAAATGGCTTGGAGGGAAACTTGCAGGTGGTGGTGTGTCTGCTGCCCTTGTCCTTCTAAATGTAAGTATGTGGCTTTGGATGGTGCTATCTAAAGATCTTTGGTGAATTTCTGCAGAGCATCTTGTAAATAGCACACTGCTGATACTGAGCATCGGTGGTGGAGGGAGTAGATGTTTGTGGATGTGCTGTCAATCAAGCGGTCTGCTTTATCCTAGATGGTGTCAAGCTTTTTGAGTGTTTTTGGAGCTGCACCCATCCAGGCAAGTGGGGACTGTTCCATCATACTCCTGACTTGGGCCTTGTAGATGCTGAACAGGCCTCAGGGCATCAGGAGGTGAGTACATGCTGCCGTTTTCCTAGCCTCTGACCTGTTCTTATAACCACTGTGTTTATTCGGCAGGTCTAGTTGAGTTTATGGTCAATGGTAACCCCCAGGATGTTGATAGTGGGGGATTCAGTGATGATAGCACCATTGAATGTCAAGGGGCAGTGGTTAGATTGCTCTCTAATAGAAATGATTATTGCCTGGCATTTATGTGATGTAAATGTTACTTGTCACTTTTCAGCCCAAGCCTGGATATTGTCCAGATCTTGTTGCATTTCAACATGAACTGCTTCAGTAGAAGTCGGAGGAGTCATGAATGGTGATGAACATTGTGCAATTATCAGCGAACATTCCGCCTTCTGAATTTATTACATTGCTTCTGACAACATTCCAACAATGGTACTGAAGAAGGTGCTTCAGAACTTACCACACCCCTAGCTTAGCTATTCCAGTACAGCTATAACACTGGCATCTACCAAACTCTGTGCCCTGTGTACAGAAAGCAAGACAAATCCAACTCAAGCCATCAGTAGACTCTTGATGATCAGTAAAGTGATGAAAGGTGTCATCCACAGTGCTATCAAGCAGCATTTGCTCAGCAATAACCTGCTCAGTGATGCCCAGTTTGGGTTCACCAGGGCCACTCAGCTCTAACCTAATTAGAGCCTTGGCTCAATCATGAACAAAAAAACTAAATTGCTGCAGTGTGGTGAGAGTGACTGCCCTTGACATCAAGACCACATTTGACTGAGTGTGGAATTGAGGACATTAGCAAAAATAGAGTCAACTGGAATTGGGGCAAAACTCTTCTCTGGTTGGAGTCATAGTTGGCAGAAAGGATGATGATTGTGGTTGTTGGAGGTCAGTCATCTCAGCTGTAGGGCATCTCTGCAGGAGTTCCTCAGGGTAGTGTCCTAGGCCTAACCATCTTCGGTTGCTTCATCAATGACCTTCCCTCCATCATAAGGTCAGAAGTGGGGATGTTCTTTGATGACCGCACAATGTTCAGCACATTCACAAGTCTTCAGATACTGAAGCAGTCTGCATCCAAATGAAGCAATTCCAGGATGATATTTAGGTTTGATCTGACAAGTGGCAAGTAGTATTCGTACTACAGAAATGCCAGGCAATGCCCATCTCCAATAAAAGACAATCTACCTACTGCCCTATGACATTCAAATGTGTTATTATCACTGAATCCCCACTATCAATATCCTAGGGGTTACCATTGGCCAGAAATTGAATTGGATCAGCCATGTAAGTGCAGTGAGTATAAGCACAGGTCAGAGGCCAGGAATCCTGCAGCAAGTAACTCACCTCCTGAATCCCGAAAGCCTACCCACTATCTACAAGGTATGGATCATGAATATTTTGGAATATTCCCCACTTGCCTGAATGGGTGCAGCTCCAACAATATTCGAACAGCTTGACACCATCCAGGACAAAGCAGCCGATTTGATTGGCACCATTTCCACAAACATCCACTCCCTCCACCAGCAATGCTCAGCAGCAGCAGTGCATACTATCTACAAGATGCAGTGGTTCACTGAGGTTTCTTAGGAAGCACCTTCCAAACTCATGACCACTTCCATCCAGAAGGACAAGGGCAGCAGATACACAGGAATGCCACCATCTGTAAGTTCCCCTCCAAGCCATTCGTCACCCTGACTTGGAAATATATCACCGTTCCTTCACTGTCACTGGGTCAAAATCCTGCAATTACCTCCTTAACGACTTTGTGGTCAACGTACAGCAGGTGGACTGCAGCAGTTCAAGAAGGCAGCTTATCACCACCTTCTCAAGGGCAACTAGGGATGGGCAACAAATACTGGTTCAGCCAGCAACGCCAACATCCCATGAATGACTATAAGAAGAACTGTTAACAGGACCCATAATCACTAACTTGGCGATTTTTCATATGGTCTTGATGTATCTATTTCTGAGATTTCTACTAATATCCAGAAAGACTTCTGTGTTTGCGATCTAAAAGTGCTCCACGTGCTGAGACTAATTAGAACTAAGCATCTAACATTATCTTATTCAACCGCTGATTTTTAAAACAAATCCCATTTTAGCCATTTGTCACAGGGAGAGCTGTAGAGCGGCATGGAGTGGCAACATTTTATTTTTGTTTGGCAACATTTTATATCTTGGTGCTTTAGCAACAAAAGGTCTCGGATCAGAGACAGAGTAAAGTTATCTCCGCACCCGAAACGTCAGCTTTCCTGCTCCACTGATGCTGCCTGGCCTGCTGTGTTCATCCAGCTCTACACTGTGTTATCTCTGACTCCAGCGTCGGCAGTTCTTACTATCTCTATCAAAGTTATCTCCGCGTTGTCCCCCAACAAATCCCTCAACTCCTGCATCACCAAACACAGTCTTCTAATTTTTCTTAAAAAAACAAGTTTCCTGGATTTTTTTTAGCTCTTATAAGAGACCCCAGCTGATTTTTCTTTTTTCTCCAGATCCCCTGCTTTTTTTTGTGTAATGAGACAGAAAATGACACCTTTGCGGACTGCGTTTATTATCATTTATAAGTTTTTCTTCGACCACCGGGAAAACAACCGAATATTTATAAATATTTACGAAAACTGAATATTCACAAGCAAAGCCTGTTACAGACAATGACAATGATAATCAAAAAGTGAAGAGTGGGGGGAGTAGGGAGAGAGAAGGGGACTTAATCAAAATGGAGTTGGAGAGAGAATTAAAACACTAACCCTGGGGTGCCCACCTCTCTTTAAACGCATCGAGAGCATTAAACACATTTTTCTACCGTGCACAATGACGGCAATATAAATTGATGCAAATCTGCATGGGAAAGCTCAGGCAGCTGGAACAAGGTGGCCCACACAACACGAAATATTCTAAATGGGAAGATTCGTCGTTTACCTGCATGGCATTGGGATATCTATCACACCATACTGTAACAAGTGAGATAGAACTGTTGCTGCTGTTGCCTTAGAGGAAGCCGCCCAGGAGGTCATCTCCGTGTGCTAATAGCGGCAGCGAAATTTCCTAACCCGCATCTGTAACTTCAGTGTATGGCAATAACTCACTGGTCCCGGACACTGTAATGAATTTCGCGAGCAGAGACAAATGTAACTGTCCTGCCACATCTACCTGCCTCGAATCAGTTCATCCATTTCCTGCAGAGTTGTAACTAACAACAAGAGAAAGTTGGAGAAACTCAACAGTTCTGGCAGTGGGTGTGCAGAGAAGACAGCGTTAAAGCTGAAGAAGGGTCACTGGACACTAAACATGAGCGGTTTTTCTCTCCACAGATGCTGCCAGACCTGCTGAGTTTCTCCAGCAATTACTATTTTCTGTTTATTTCAGATCTCCAGCTTCCGCAGCTCATTTTGTTCCTTAAAATTCTGTCTTTTTTTTATAATGCTACCGGCATCTAGGACTCCCTTGAGACTATACAAAATAAAGTAGAAACCGAACGTGGGAAATTGAAGAAAATAAAACCCATTAGTGGAAAAGTTAAACTAAATGTCTGCGATCAAAAACGTCATAAAACCGCATGATTCAAGTGTGGAGAAATATATCGAAGCATCTCACAAATTAATTCGACAGAAAATGACAGTGAGCATATAGGAAAAGGCAGGAATAAAACCTGCCAAAAGAAATTCCTTTATTGAGGTAAAAGATGACATAAGCAGAATCTATCAGAAGACTTTCCTAACGTAATAGCGAATCAGATGTTCAGCTATGCTTAACTACTGGGTCATTCGTATCTTTTTGCATATTTTCACACTAGGTGACTGAAGTGCAAGGCTTAAAGTCATTGAACATTTTCTCTTCCCCTGTTGATTTATCCAGGAGTGCAGTTTCAATGATGCCTTGCTGGCAGATGCAGGGAGGATGTTCCGGATGGTGGGTGTGTCCAGAACAAGGGGTCACAGTCTGAGGATTCGGGGTAGACCATTTAGGACAGAGATGAGGAGACATTTCTTCGCCCAAAGAGTGGTGAGCCTGTCGAATTCATTACCACCGAAAGTAGTTGACGCTAAAACATTGAATGTATTCAACAGGCGGCTGGATATTGCAGTTGGGGCGAGTGGGATCAAAGGTAATGGCGAGAAAGCAGGATGAGACTAGAGTTGGACGATCAGCCATAATCATGAAGAATGGCGCAGCAGGCTCGAAAGGCCGAATAGCCTCCTCCTGCTCCTATCTTCGCTGTTACTTTGAGCACTTTGTTGTTAGTGACACGTGGGCGCAGAAGGGCCAGTTTCTCAAGGAGCTACATAAATGCAAGTATCAGGTGATTTTCACAGGAGCTTACTCTGACCACAGTCAGATCCCAGCCTGACACAACACAAATGCCGTGATTAACAGCGGGAGCTAACGCTGCACGGTTTTTATATTATTTATAAATGCCGACGGTTTTTAAGTATTTGCTCTCTTTGGGACACCACCCGTAGACCCCAGACATCGTCACTGGGTAACAACACGGAGAAGGAATTTAATAATTGCTAAATACAGCGGATGCTGGAGATGGGAAATATAAGCTGGAAGCTGCTCGGGAAACTCTGCAGGTCTGACCGCTTTAGTGAAAACAGAAACAGAGTTTAGCGTTTCGGTTCAATGATTTCGGAACTGAATTTAATCTTTTACTGAGATCGGAGGAAGGCTCACTTGAACAGAAACGTTAACTCTGATTTCTCTTCACAGATACTGCCAAACCTCCTGAACATGCCTCGATTTATTTGCCCATCCTGTAGCAGCAATTGGATCTTTGTGTTACTAAAATAGCATCTGCCACTGAATCTCAAGCATTTACCAAATTATAAAACACGCGTGTAAACAAAGTTGGGATGAATATTGTCTACTGTTCTGTTTGGAAACGCTTCATCTTGCAAAGTCCATTTGTAAACTCAAAATCACTGACCTGGATTAAAGTATCGGGGTAAAGTTATCTAGTAGCCAGCAACCAGTAGAAGCATCCTTCACCTTCTGCCCGCGTTTACAGCTCTAACAAAATGGAAAGAACGCATCGAGGAGCTAGCTGTCCATCCGATGCAACACGCCAAGAGATCTTTCAGAGCTGAATGGTTTGTTTTTGTCTGAGACAACAGCCAGCTGTCAGCACACTCATTCACTCACTAAATACATTCTCTTCTAAAATAGGAGCGATCGGAAGATAAGTTAAAAATAGGTCCCCAGTTTACATTGAGGGCACTTCAGACAAGGGTGCAGCTGTGAATAGAGCAGGATTGAGGCAGCTGCCAACTGGCACATTTTCACTGAGCAGCTGAACAGGTAGCAAGCATTGGTCGAACGTCAGTAACTACAATCCAAAGTAGTGTCAGAGGGAAAACATAGATATCAAGTACAAAACGTCAACACTCGCCACTTACAACATCAATTAGGCATTTTGCAGGGTTACAGAAAGGGTGGTGGAGTGGGGGAAACGAGTGAACGGGCTTTGCAAACCGACAGTGAAACTACTATGGGCCGAATGGCTGCCTCTTGGGTTAAGCAGAACAAAAGTCAGGTTACTGGTTGGGTGCACGATGTTTTCCATTTGTAGATACATTCTCTCCAATTGACTTTTGATACTTACACATATTGAAGTTATTTTTTGAAAAGTTTTCACAAAATTCAGTTTGGCTGGGTACAGCTTTCATCTATTGGTGTTTTAGTATGGCCTGTCCCTGACATTCCAGATTTTTAGATCACTTTTTAAAACGAGGGGAAGACTGCTTATACACTGTAGACACATTAGCATTGCAGGGAAATTCTTTATATGCCAGTGCTTTGCCACCACTCGATTGATCATTTAAAATAAAGTTCTTGTCTAGTCAACAACTAAGCCCTTATGGAAACACCCAACCCTAAACGAACAATATTCTAACAAACTACGGGCAACAAAAACACTTGGGTCTGAAGCCAGTGGAGGAGAAAGATGTGAGGAGAGAGGAGAGAAATGTGAACAAATCCCTGATGCAGTTCTAGCAGACTTCCAACAATGAGGGAGGAGGTCACTTACCAGTCTCATCTCATGAACATACATTTTCAAACCCAAAGTGGAAAACATAGACAAGGTCAACCATAAAAGGGGTGCCACTTTAAGACTTAGATAAGAAGGAATTTCTTCTCTCAGAGCCTTGGAACTCCTTGCGAGAGAGCTGCGGGCACAGAGTTCTTGTGTATATTTAAATCTGTGATAGATTCTTGATCAATAGGGGAATCAAGGGTTATGGGGAAAAGGCAGGAAAATGGATGGGAGGAATGTTGGATTAGCCATTTTCCTATTTAATGAAGGAACAGGCTCGAGAGGCCAAATGACCTACTACTGTTCCTATTATTATGGTCTTAATTGAATTGATCAATTTCACCAATCAAATCAAATCTAGTAATGTTATACAGCCTTGAGTCTCAGGACAGAATGTTTCCAACCAGAGCTGTACACATAGAATTTTGAACAGGGTTGAGTAGATTTGAGCTGAATGTTCAAATCCTTTAAAAAATAGTTTGAGCAGCATGGTGGCTCAGTGATTAGTGCTACTGCCTCAGTGCCAGGGACCTGGATTTGATTCCAGCCTTGGTGACTATCTGTGTGAAGTTTGCACATTCTCCGTGTCTGCATGGGTTTGCTCCGGTTCCCTCCCACAGTCCAAAGATGTGCAGCTTAGGTGGTTGGCCTTGCTGAAATTGTCTGTGGCGTTTGGATAGGCTAGGTGGGTTAGCGATGGGAAATGTAGTCAGAATGGGATGCTCTAGGAAGGTTGCTGCCGACCTGATGGACCGAATAGCTCCTTACACACTGTAGGGATTCTATGATTATGCTTTAAGAATTCACTTTTAAGCAAATCTGTCATTTAAAACATTAACTGCTCATTTGCTGTGCTATAAACAGTTGACTCGGATAACAGCTGCAATTAGCATCAGCTGCATTTATCTGTTGACAAAAAACATCCAGAAATACAAGTTTCTTTTTCTCCCTCAGTGGAAGATGATCTCAAAAGTGCCTTCTCCAAGGAATTTAAATCCACCTAAAATATTAGGTTTTGAATTTCTGAGTGACAGCTATCTACAGTGATGACAGAAAGTCTTTCCCTCTATCTTGGTTTAAAAGGCAATTTTAAAAAATCCTTTTTTTTTTTTTTTTTTTTACAAATTGCCAGGCTTTTGCTGTCCTTCCATATTTCCAAAATCTTCACTCAACAAGTCAGTGAGATTAGAAGACCACCAGTACTTATGCAATATTTTAATAGGCTCTTTAGATACAGCATACATAATGCAAAGGCACATTCACAAAAATCCTTTTTTTTTCTTTACAGAAATTTAGAAAAGAATTTAATTGTTAAAAATTGTTTGCATAAAAATATGACTTGTCTGAAGCAGCACGAGACAGATTCCAAATCTGTTGGAAACCACAAAATTCAGATCTACCAGGATTCTTTATATTATAGAGGGGCACTCGGGAATTCCAAACCCAATTTTCCAGGAAGGGGAGACAAGGAACAGCAACTATCCCAAAGCCAAACTCCTGGAGCAGGGAAACAGAGATTCACTTGTAACATCTGTTCCATTCTGACATTTGAGGGTTACCAAATCAGGTACAAGTTTGAGGTGTACATGCATGATCGGCAAACATCGCCATTTGGAGACATAATTGAATTTTTGTAAAAAGCAAGGTCCTCAACATCTCTTGGGTCCATTGTTAAACAGCAAAAATCACCTTCCCTCTCCCCAACTGGTTGCTAATGTATGAAAATTTTTTTCACAATATTGAAATATGGTGTATTAAGAAATACGTTACATCCTGTATAGATACTTTTTTTTTTTTAAGATGTGCATTTTCAAGCTGACAATGGGAGAAGAGAGCGTGATGGGATGTAGAATAGGCACTGGTCCTTTACAGTACAGCACCAGACTCAATGCAAACAAACAAAAAAATAGTTGTAGGGTAATTCTGCTTCCTGAGTAAAAGTACTCAATTCATGCCAAAATTAGCTCCAGTGTCAACTTCATCAAGGTAAGATGGTTTTCCAAGGTCAAACATTTGAAGTTAGTTTGTCAGACTAGGTGAATGTCCTTTTCCTAATTTATATATTAGTGAAAACAAATTTTCACATGCAGCATCCAAATGTCAGAAGTAACTCCATATTATTTGTAGAAAATATGGCCATAAGCAAGGAGATTGAGTGATTGCACATGCAGCCAATGTTATAGAATTGGAGGTAGGATCAAAATTGTAAGAATATAATTAATCTCAGCATTAATGTAACAAGACTACCCTCTATTTTCACCTTCTCATTCCTAAAATGCCCAAAAGAAAGGATGCCTGTGCTATCTCATCCTCCAGTGTAGCACTGAACAAATAAATAATTTGAATAAAATAAGGGGAAGAAGAGAATTAACCCTAGTCAGCACTCAAGCAATCCTTCTAGTCATAGAGTTAACACTGGAGAAACTGTGGAACTCCCCAAGCCCGTGGCTGGGAATGAAAGCACCAGACAGTTTCAGGCCTGAGATTCCTAAAAGAAAAGAAGCTAAAAAGAAAAGAAAACAATTGCAATAAAGCACCCATTGTTTTACCATTTGGCTAGAAAAAAATCCCCTGAAATAATTCAGGTTTAACTAACCGGAAGATACGGCATAGTGGCTATGTCGCTGTACTTGTAAAGCAGAGGCCAAGGCTAATTGCTCTAGGAAACAGGTTCAGATCCTACTGTGACAGCTGGTGAAATTTAAATTCAATTAGTTAAAATTAAATTAGTTCAATTGCGACCATCAATTGTCATGAAAAAAATCTGATTCACTAATGTCCTTTAGCAAAGAAAATCGATCAACTGTACCCTTTTAACTGCCCTTTGAAATGGCCTAATAAGTCAGCCAGTTCAAGAGCAATTAGGGATGGGTAAAAATGGTGGCCTTTCCAGTGATTTCCAAATACCATAATACAGGTGTATAGAATAATTACTTTGTACAAGTCAAATACATTATTCATTCAGCTTCAAATTCATTATAAATATATGCCCTGAATAAAAAATTTTAAGACTGAAGTGTCACAGACCTCGTGTACTGCAAACATATATTAGAATGGAAGAACAGAGAACTAAAACATATGGAAGGAGTCACAAGAAATCTCACAAAATCCACATACTTTTCAGTGACCCAGTGGCCTCTGCTGTACCATACAGTTTAAATTATGGAGAGGTCCAAATAAACAAATGTCAAAAATCATTTGCACATTCCCATTCTTTTTACGTTGCATGAAAAGTAGCAAGTTTGGTGGGAAGCTAAATTTGCAGGTTGGCTGTACTGAAGTCAGATGGGGATAATCTTCCAGTATAAGAATCAAACTTTTGGGCCTTATGTAATGCTAATTAACATATCCAAAAAGGTGAACCTGCACACATGGCTGTCTCCAAACCCAACAGCTCTCACTATGCCCATCCATTCATTTTAAAAAGGAGAAACAATGGTACAAAACATAGGTAGAAAATTACAAAATACTACCAACTTATTTTTGTGCTTTTCTTTTTTTTTGCAAAACTAAAACCATTTGAAATGTTTAATCAATTTCATCATAATATATTTTGGATAAAGGACCAAATTTACAACTTTGCTCTGCAAGGCAACAGGTCAAGTAGAGACAGAGACAATCACATTAATTTACTTAATCCGATGGCAGCATCAATCCATAGCAATAAACTTTTGGTGAACTAATGCTGCAGATTATATACTTCTATATAATTTAAAATGCTGATTTTGAGAAATGAAAAATGAAATATGAAATAAAAAGCAAACACAGCAATGGAAACTGTGCATGTACACAATATTAAAAAGGCCCCATGATTGTTAACACAATTCAGAAAACCCCGTTGAATGTATTTTATAATCACAGTGACCAGGAACATTAAAATACGCAGAATGGTCTGACACGATGCTTGTTCTGGCTTCTCAAAGTACATCAGCTCTTTTATCCCGGACTTTGCTTCTTGCCTTGGTCCTTGCTTTAAATGCTGCAGAGTTGTACAAATGCTGTTTCAGGAAAGGATGGAAATCAACAAATTACTCTTTCCTTCTAACAACAGACGCATATATATAATAAAAATTGTGATGGGAATAATCCATTGGATTTTATTTTTAAAAAAGCACATTAACTGGCAACCTCTTGCTAGATGCTTCCCGAAGATAACAAGAGGTGGTGGAAATACATCTTCTTGGACACTTACTCAGTAATTAGACAACAAACATGTGCATTTTTGAATGGATTAGTTTAAGATATTTTTTAAAATCAACCTGTTCAGATGCATTATGATCTCTGAAGCAGGTGGGACTTGAACCCAAACCAGTGCCAACACACTGGTAATCAGAACAGAAACAAATAATTAGCAGGCTCACAAAGGCAAGTAACTTCAAAAAGGTCTGTTGTGGCGCAATCATAATGGAAAGACTTTCAAAAACAAGACACAAATATTTCAAACTATATCCTAATCATAGATCCTGTAAATTGGATGTAGAGCATAATTACTTAAGATGTAACACTCAAATTGTTGAACAACGATTGCATCGGAACCTCCACACAAGGAGGAAGAGAATAGAGGAAGGCCAATTGTAAAGTCATGCCATGGTTCTCTGATGCAATTTCTAGTCAATTAGAGAATACTTTCATATTTGAATCAAATTTCAAGTGTTAGGCCAATTAGCCAACAACTATTTGCTGTTCAAAATTCTTGCCCACATCAGTTCTAGGTCACAGTGGATCCATTTTCAAGAGAAATCAGATTCATTCATGCCAGCTTTGCGACTGAGGTCAGAGGGAAACGAAACACAAATATCATTTGTATTTCAAATCAGATAAGATTAGTAAAATGTGTAGGTCATGCTATATTTAAATATCTAGAGAGAGATTTCCAAACTTACCTTTTCAAATCTTGAAATTTTATTGGCCCTGATAGCAGCAGCATCTAGCATTAGAGGTGGACCCAGTTCAAAGATATCCCGCAGTAATTCGTTATGCTTCAGAAAGAAAGTGTTGTGAAGTTGAACGATGAGTTAAATTTATACTTTGACAAGTTTTCAAAGTAATAAAATTGGTGCGCTTTCTTAACATGGCATGCATAGAATATCTTAAATATAATGACCAGTATAATTTTGCATATTTAGCAGTTTACAAGCTTCAAGATCTCCCGAGAACACCAGTCTGGAGCCAAACCGATTATTCCATTCAAACAGTATAAAGATTAAAAAAGACTACATTTTTAAATTTATTAAGGGATAGGAAGACAAAACCATATGATTTCTCATAACTCCTGCTCCCCATAACTAAGAGGCTTCTCAACTACAGTGGTCTCAGCAGCCAGTTTAACAGCACCCGTATGCAGCCTCAAAGAAGGTTTCTGACCCACAATATCAAGTCTAACTAGCAAAAATTTCTCCCTATAATGTCTGAATGATCAGTCCTAAACCATATAGCCAAAAGGTCCTAAATGGAACCTGTTCTGTGTGAAAGTCTGGCCTGTGTCTGTGGGAGCCATTAGGATTGTTATTAGAAGGGAAGAAAACAGTGAGCTCCGCTTATAATTCCATTTTATTATCCACACATATACATGTCAAAGTACAGATTCCAATAGCTATTGATCATAGCAAGTAATTCCGATCAAATCAGCTTTACCTAATTTGTTCAGCATTTGCCTTTTGTTCTTTTTACCTGCAGATGGTGCCTGATACCAGATCCAAGAATCTCCTTGAAGGCATCATAGACTCTTCTTTTAACCCAACTATCTATGTAAAGGCACTCAATCCCAAATTTGATTGTTTCCTCTGGACATACTTCATCCTACAAAGAAACAGAAATTTATCATTTAGAAATTACTTTTGATTCCATTTTTGAGACAATCAACGCATCACACGAATTAGATTTACATATGCATAGCTGTCCTATCTTCCTACAAACTCCTGACAACTTCCCTTTTAAGACTAGCAATTACCAAAATACTTTTTCTAAAATGAAAAGACTACTTGGGTTAAATTCTTCTGCTGGCAGATCATCAATTAAGTAATAAACTCAGTTGTTTTACGTTTACAATTAATTATTTAAAGTTGAAGTACATTGCATTGCTTCTTCAGTGCAAAAGGGCTCAACATACCTACAGAAAGCAAAATCAATCTCCCATTATTTAGCAGTGTTTAATATAAGTTCTAATATCTACTGGAGTTCGGAAGTCAAAATTTGGCTTACGTAGTATGGTAGCCATTTAAGTGAATACACAATGTTATAACTTAATTTCTGGCACCGATTATCCAATTTGGGTGAGTAATAATGTCAGTCAGTAATGTTTGTGTGCAATTAGTCCTTAAAGAAAAAACTCCCTCGCAATGGAAAGTTCCAGGTCTTTCCAACTGGCTATGCAGCTCAGTCAGGAGTTTTTCCAATTTTATCTTTCCAACAAATATTTTATTTTTAATTGGCAAATAAATCTCCAGTTAGCTATGCATTTGCTAAGTGATGGCACCAAGAAACACATCAGTTTGTACATGTAATTTATTTGATTGATTGATTGTTTGATTTATTGTCCCGTGTACTGAAGTACAGTGAAAAGCTTCATTTAATGAGTGGTACTGGCAGATCATGGTAAGCAAAGATGTACAGATCAAAAAGGCATACAGGTTACATTGCACAGGGTATGTGCTAGGCAAGATCAACGTAAGCAAGTTCTGCATTATTTGGAGCTACAGAGTCCATTCATCAGTCTAATAATGTCCAGAAGGAAGCTGTTCTTGAACCTTCTCATGCATGTGTTCAGGCTTCTGTATCTTCTGCCTGACAGAAGAGGTTGTAGGAGATCATAACCAGGTTGCGATGGGTCTTTGATGATATTGCTGCCTTTCCGCAGCAGCGAGCCATGTAAATAGAGTTCATGGATGGAAGGTTAGCTTCCGTGATGGTCAGGGCTGTGCACACCACCTTCTGTAGTTTCTTATGGTCCCGGGCATAGCAGTTACCATACTATGCCATTATGCACCCAGACAGTACCTTTCAATGGCACATCTATAGAAGGTGATGACGGTCCTTATGGACATGACAAATTTCCTGAGCCACCCGAGGAAGAAGAGGTGTTGTTGTGCCTTCTTGACTGTTGCATCTACGTGGGTAGGTCCAGGACACGTTGTTGGTTATCATCACTCCGAAGAATCTGACGCTCTCCACCCTTTCAACCTCAGTCCCATTGATGTAGATGGGGGTGTGTTCTCTTCCTTTCTTTCTGAAGTCAATGATCAGTTCTTTACTTTTGCTGACGTTGAAAGAGGGGTTGTTTCCATTGCATCACGTCACCAAGCCCTTTAGCTCCCTTCTGTATTTCAACTTCTTGTTAAATATCCGTCCCACTACAGTGGTGTCACCAGCGAACTTGGAGATGGCATTCATTTAGAATTTGGCAACACAGTTGTGAGTGCGCAGGGAATACAGTAGGGGCTGAGGATGCATCCTCAGGGGGCTCCAGTGTTGAGTGTTATTGTGGAGGAGGTGCAGTTACCTATCCTCACTGACTGCAGCTTATGGGTCAGTAAGCTGAGGATCCAGTTGCAGAGGGCGGGGCTGAGACCAAGGTGTCTCAGTTTTGAGATCCGTCTGGAGGAGATAATGGTGTTGAAGGTGGAGCTGTAGTCAACTAGCAGGAGTCTGACGTAGGTGTCTTTGTTGTCCAGATGTTCCAGGGATGAGTGCAGGAACTAGGGATATGGCATCCTCTGTGAATCTGTTATGTAGGGTAGGCAAACCGTAGGGGATCGAGGCTGGGGGACTACAGCTGATATGGGCCATGACCAGCCTCTCAAAGCACTTCATGATTGAGGTCCGAGCGACTAGGCAGTAGTCATTAAGGCACATCGCATGTGCTTTCTTAGGTACAGAGATAATGGTGTAGGTGGGGACTTCAGCTTGTAGGAGGGAAGAAGTTGATGATGCCAGCCATCCAAATTCATGGAGAGCTGGAGAAGATTCTTCATTTTCCTAAAGACAGGGGAACACAGCTAGAACTGAAGTCAATACTCAAAACATCAGTTTTTGGCAACAATGAATTCATTGGTGCAAATTCATGCAGCCAAGTTCAAACAGGCCACTGCAGATCAATCAGGTACAGTCTCAAATACTTTTAACTGCAACCCCCCTTGTTTCACTACCAGTCGATGGTCTACTGTCCTCACCCAGAACTCCTGATAGATGGAAAGATAGAATCATTTCCAGCACAGGAGGCGGCCATTTGGCTCAGCATGTCCGAGTAGGTCGAGAAAGAGCTAATCACACATTCCAGCTCAGGGCCTGTAGCCCTATAGGTTACAGAAATCAGTTGGACACCCAGGAATTTATTTTCCAACAAAGACACCTACGTCAGACTCCAGCTTATGACTACAGCTCCGTGTTGAACACCATTATGCCCTCCAGACTGACCTCAAAACTGCATGGTCTTGGTCTCAGCTCTGCCCTCTGCAATTGGATCCTCAGCTTTCTGACCCATAGGCTGCAATTAGTGAGGATAGGTAACTGCACCTCCTCCACAACAACATACAACACTGGAGCACCCCCAAGGATGCAGCCTCAGCCCCCTGCTGTACTCCTTGTACACCCATGACTGTGTTGCCAAATTCCGAACGAACGCCATCTACAAGTTCGCTGACGACAGATACCTAACAACGACGAGTCAAAATACAGAAGGGAAACAGAGGGCTTGGTGATGCGGTGCAATGAAAACAATCTGTCTCTCAACATCAGCAAAACTAAAGAACTGATCATTGACTTCAGAAAGAAAGGAGGAGAACACACCCCCATCTACATCAACAGAACTGAGGTTGAGAGAGAATGAAGAGCATCAAGTTCCTCAGAGTGACGATAACTGACGACCTGCCTGGACTTCCCATGTAAATGCGACAGTCAAGGCGGCACAACAACGCCTCTTCTTCCTTAAGCAGCTCAGGAAATTTGGCATGCCCTTAAGGTTCCTCACAAACTTCTACAGATGCATGGTTGAAAGCATACTGCCTGGTATGGCAACTGCTCTGCCCAGGACCGTAAGAAACTACAGAAGGTGGTGCGTACAGCTCAGACCATCATGGAAGCCAACCTTCCATCCATGGACTCTATTTACACAGTTCGCTGCTGTGGAAAGGCAGCCAACATCACCAAAGACCCATTTCACCCTACAACCTCTTCTGTCAGGCAGAAGATACAAAAGCCTGAACACACTCAGGAGCAGGTTCAGGAACAGACTGTTGAATAGATTCTAGCCTCAAATAATGTAACCCGTATGCCTCTAAGTCTTTTTGATCTGTACATCCGTTTTTTGCGGTGATCTGCCTGTATCGCTCGTAAACAAAGCTTTTCACTGTATAGAGATAGTAGGAACTGCAGATGCTGGAGAATCCGAGACAACAAGGTGCTGGGCTGGATGAACACAGCAGGCCAAGCAGCATCATAGGAGCAGAGAGGCTGACGTTTCGGGCCTAGACCCTTCATCAGAAAAGGGGGAGGGGAAGGGGGTTTTGAAATAAATAGGGAGAGAGTGGGAGGCGGATAGAAGAGGGATAGAGGAGAGGATAGGTGGAGAGGAAACAAACAGGTCGAAGAGGCGGGGATGAAGTCAGTAAAGGTGAGTGTAGGTAGGGAGTTAGGAAGGGGATAGGTCAGTCCAGGGAGGACGGACAGGTCAAGGGGGCGGGATGAGGTTGGTCGGTAGGAGATGGAGGTGCGGCTTGAGGTGGGAGGAAGAACAGGTTAGGGAGGCAGGGACGAGCTGGACTGGTTTTGGGATGCGGTAGGGGGAGGGGAGATTTTGAAACTTGTGAAATCCACATTGATACCATTGGGCTGCAGGGTTCCCAAGCGGAATATGAGTTGCTGTTCCTGCAACCTTCGGGTGGCATCGTTGTGGCACTGCAGGAGGCCCAGGATGGACATGTCGTCTGAGGAATGGGAGGGGGAGTTGAAATGGTTCGCGACTGGGAGGTGCAGTTGTTTATTGCGAACCGAGCGTAGGTGTTCTGCAAAGCGGTCCCCGAGCCTCCGCTTGGTTTCCCCGATGTAGAGGAAGCCACACCGGGTACAGCGGATGCAGTATACCACATTGGCAGATGTGCAGGTGAACATCTGCTTGATGTGGAAAGTCTTCTTGGGGCCTGGGATGGGGGTGAGGGAGGAGGTATGGGGGCAGGTGTAGCACTTCCTGCGGTTGCAGGGAAAAGTGCCGGGTGTGGTGGAGCTGGAGGGGAGTGTGGAGCAGACAAGGGAGTCACGGAGAGAGTTGTCCCTCCGGAAAGCAGATAAGGGTGGGGAGGGAAAGATGTCTTTGGTGGTGGGGTCGGATTGCAGATGGCGGAAGTGTCGGAGGATATATCTGTATATCTGTACACGTGACAAGAAAATCAATCAAATCAAAATCAAGTTTTTGCCTCAAAAGTGAGTTCCAGATCTCCACCAGCCTCAGAGTGAAATCATTGCTCAATGACCCCCTCCAATCAATTTACTATGTACTTTATCATAGAACCATAGAATCCCTACAGTATGGAAGCAGACCATTCAGTCCGCTGAGTCCACACCGACCCTCCAAAGTGCGCCTCACCCTGACCTATTCCCCTACCCTATCTCTGTAACCCTGTATTTTCTTATGGCTAATCCACCTTGGGCAATTTAGCTTGGCCAATTGACCTAACCTGCACATCTTGAGACAGTGGGAGGAAACTGAGCACCAGAAGAAACCAATGCAGACATGGGGAGAATGAGCAAAGTCCACACAAACACAAGCTAAGTCACGCAGTTCCAAGAAAAAAACAAATGTTTGTATTCTTTCCACCTCAGATGCATTCTCAATTCACCACTCCCCAAGGCTCCCAGACATTTCTAAGAATACTTCATATAAAACACATGTGGTACACAAGTGCTGGCAGAAATGGCCTATTACTGGCATTGTAGAATTGTAGTTACTGGGTTACATGGCTAAATCTGAATCATACCAGGTTTACAAGAGCCACAATGAGATAAAGAACCAGTTAATCTATTGTTGACGGATTGACAAACATTAGCCAATGAAAATAAACTTTTCCTTAAATAAAGTCGGGGGTCTTGTTGACATCCATCAAAATAGAATCATAGTTTTAATACCTCAATTTGTGTGTTAGCACTCCTGACAATGGAAAGCTCATTTAGTTCCGGTCTACATTAATATCTACTGCACCAGACAAATGGAAGCTTGCAAGACCTGCAGATGCTGGACTCAGAGACAACACAGTATGGAGCTGGAGGAACACAGCAGGCCAAGCGGCAGAGGGGCAGGAAAGGTCCTGACCCGAAATGTCAAATTTCCTGCTCCTCTGACGCTGCCTGGCCTGCTGTGTTCCTCCAGCGCCATACTGTGTTGTCTCGTCCATTAAGAGATGTTCTGTTTTCAAATTCTTCTCCACTGCAATTTTATAGGCCTCAAGAAGTCTGAATCTATAAAGTGCCTTTACAACCCTGCTGTCAATGGGCTGGGAAGGGCAAATTTTAGGGGAAACGGATTCTTCCAGATATCCTAGTGTCAAAAGAACACCTGCATAGAATATGCCTCCAGATTAAAATGGATTTTGCATTGCACATGATACTTTAATCCATTAAGGCAACAGTGGAGCTTTAAAAAAAAAAAATCTTGGAATGACTTATAGAATTTTCTTTAAAACTTTAAATGGTCATTTTATTGCACAAGATCATACATTGCTAATTCCTACCCACCAAATATCACTGAAGTTTCAACTGGTTCCAATTCAACCTAATGAAGACATTAGCAAAATCAGATAAGATAAAGTTTCAAAGTCAATAAATCCAAGCATGTACAAATTTTTCATGAATAGCGTGCTTTGATGTATTGGTTTCTTCCTTGTAGGTTAGAAAACACAGCGCCCATCTTTTTGTGTTTGAGGTAACTTGTACAACACTTACCTCAATGAAATGCAAGACATCGCGAAAAATGGAGCGCTGTTTTCGTCGATCATTTTTTGCTCTGTGTTTGTTACTGTCGGTTGCCAAGCTCTTCAGCTTTTCACAAAGTTGATCAGTGCCTTCATACAAAAAGTCCTTTGAAAATAAAACAGCAAGAAAATGGAAATTAATATACCACAGGGAATGGCTAATTCATTGAATTTGGGTACATCAAGCCACCATGAGACCACACAGAACATTTGTGTGTTTCCAAATGGGAATCATCATAAACCAAACTGATAATTTACACCTTGCTGCACTGCAGATTTTCTTTTGATGTTCAAACCTCAGTACAACCTAGAAGGTCTCAATAAATACTGGTGGAAAGGGTAAACCCTCATTCAATGGGATGAATTCCATAAAAGGAGGTCTAAGAAAACTGGATTTTAAACACAAAATTCAGCACCAAACTTAATATGCATCTGTGGGACAAACATGTCATTTGGTTCATGCACCCGCAATAGCAAATCATGAAGGCAACTGCTTGTAACCAGACATGACAACATTTTGTTTCTAAAAGTTAAGAAAGAAAATAAACTTAGAAGTGCAAGATAAGCACAGGGACAGCTCAACTAAATACACAACTCAAGCACTGTACTTCAATTTCCTCAAGAGACAGGTTTGTCAACCTAAGATACACCATGAGGAGAGGGGCAAGAAAGTGGACAAAAAAGCTTCTGAACCTTTGAATATTTAATACATTTCTGCACAAATAAATAGTACAACAATCATTTCTCAACGTACAGTATAATTTCTCTGCAGGAATACAGACAACACAAAAACTTCCTTACTGGATCAATCTTGCGTGCCAACTCAAACAGAAGTGCTATCGCTTCCCCAGCTGCTATTCGCAAGGTCACACTATCACTGCACAGAAGGCCAGGTAACTTGGGCAGGTGACTGGAAAATATAGTTAAAATTGATTACTGTAACATTTCTGTCAGAACAACACTAAAAGATAAGGTTATGTTGAATGCAATGAAATTTGATTTTCTTAATATGATGCAATTGACTTGAGCCACAATGAACTAAGCAATAGGAGTAATAGGACATAAGCTGAGACTCACTATCCCCAAACAGGATGATGTTTTAACTTTAACTGTCTCAACTGTTTGAAGTAACAGCCAAAGTTGTGCATCTTCCCATATTTCTCTTTGGGGGAGTGGAGAATAAAGGCCATTCACCCTTAGCATTCTTCACATACTTGGTAATGGCCAGCTGTATTGCTGTATTTGGAGAGGTCTGGGAGTGGGCTTCTATCCACATAGTTTAAAAAGTAACAAGCTGTCTAGCTATTAGAGATAGCACAGATGACAGAAATGCAAAAAATAACAAACAAACTAAACAGTTCAGTGGCTGTACCATTAGTTGATTGGATCTCTTCCTAATGTCAAATATGCATAAGAAAATTCAGGTTCTGTCAAGCAGCAGATATTTTAATTACCTTTGGTTAACAAACCAAAGGAGGAAGCTGTGTGGGGTGAGGGGATAAACTTTCAATTACACTGAAGTTCCTTCCTCAGAATAATATACGAAAGGGTGATTCATTCCCTGAGGAATTCAAGGGATACACAAGACTTGTTGATTCATTTGTCTTTTTCAAAAACAGCGCTTCCAAATGTCACTACATGGTAGTTTGCCATGAAAACATTTACAGTTGTATTATTGAACAATTTACATACTATAAACGACTAATAAGATAAAACATGAATATGCAACCACAGGCAGCAGACCTATATCAGTGATTGTTCACACTTACTTTTCCAAGAGTTTTTGAATTTTGGAGGGTGGACAGATAGTAACCAGTAAGGACCAGGACAGGAGAGCATTGTAGTGAAGAACTTGAGTCTGAGAATTGTGGGAGGGAACTAATCCATCCCCCTTTATATATGAAGCACTGAAGACACTCTCCAAATAGGCCAGGCAAGATGCAAGGTCCTAAAATGAATACAAATATTATTATATGTGCATAAGGAATAGTAAGAAATAAACAAGGAGGCTCATGAAACACATTGGTAGTGTGATGTGTCCATTTCCTGATGTTAATGCACAAATTGTATACCATAAAGAGGACTTCTGGTTTAGGAAGGAGTATTTGCATTATAAAAGTTTCAGCTTTTAACTCCCCAAAGCTTATGTTTATAAACATGATTGCTCAATACTTTGCATATTTTGATCACCATCTAGTTCCAGAATCCACATTTAAGTGAAGATCAGCTGAAGTCACTGATAATTGTGAACAATCATAACAGTTGAATTTCACTGTTAGATATCTGTGAAGGTAGTAAAAATTCACAAATAGAACATTCAGTAATTAGGGATAACACAGTGTGGAGCTGGAGGAACACAGCAGGCCAGGCAGCATCAGAGGAGCAGGAAAGTTGACGTTTCCAGTCGGGACCCTTCTTCAGAAAAGGGCAGGGGGAAGGGAGCTGGCGTTCCTCTAGCTCCACGCTTAGTTGTCTCTGTGTCCAGCATCTGCAGTTCTTGCTATCACTTAATGATTAGGTGTAGTTTTGAACAAATCTTTATTACAGATTGACATATTCATGAATCACTTCTTGAGGTTACTACTAGCGACTTCTCTAAGCCACTAAAACAACCAAATAGTGATTCACTTCAACTATGATGCACTGATGCATCTCAATGGTGAAACCTAATTTCTAACTAAATCCTGAAATAGGATTATATGGTAATAATAGATAGAGGCAAATATCATTTACATGGTGGTTCAACAGCAGTTAAATGTCTCACGTCGCCTTTGTTAACTAATAATATTCTTCGGCATATAACTGGTTATTAAGGCATGTTCAACTAACCAGGACTGATGTGGGAAACATTTTTTGTGAATCAAACCAAAGCTTTAGACACAGCAGTCAGACTATCACATACAGTTTGCAAAACTAGAAGTAACCTGTTATTGGATTAGATCATATAGTGTCTTATACCAAAAAAAAGGACTCAAACAATTCTTTCCCAGGCAAGTCACCTGGCATGTACCTGCTAGCAGATGTTTTCATAAACTACTTTAAACAATTCAAGTAAAAACAAACTGTACATTTCTAATTAAGGTTATGAAATTACAAATTTTATCTAAAATTGTAAGTCAGTCAGCTCAGATAGCTGAACAGTTTGGTGGCAATGCAGAGTGGGCCAATAACGCAGGTTTAATTCACGCACCAGCTGAAGTTACTTTGAAGGTCCTGCGTTCTCAAGCTCACTTGAGGCACAGTGACCTGCAGGTTAAACACCATTAGTCATCTCTCTCTAATGAGACAGCAGCCTTAAAGATCCTTTGTGACTATGATGACTTTATCATTAAAATACAAGAGTATGATTCTGTTATTTCATTTATAGAGGGATCAACTTAACAGACCAGTGAAACAGGAAAAATAATAAACAGAACATAAGGAAATAGCACAGATGTTTAAAAAAATATATATTTTGTTTATCTTCAAAGTAGAAGGAACAAAGCACATAGCAGAAATAATGGGAAACCCAAGAGAAAATTAGTTTGGGGAACTTCAAGGAATATTAAGCAAGAGAAAGTATTGGGACTAAACGCTGACACATCTCAAGGACTCAATGGCTTACATCCTCGGGTCTTGGTGCACTGATTGTGAACTTTCAAACTGTCTTCACCTGCACTTTCCTGAATCTCCAGACTCAATATCAAGTTCAATAATTTTAGGGCCTAAACTCTCCCATGTCCCAGCACCCTACCCCACACACCAGGCCTTGTTTTCTCACAGCCAGCCATTACACACTACCTATTATTACTAACTAACAGTCCCCATTAACAGCTATTCACCCTCCTATCTAGATCGTTATCAACTCCTTTGTCTATCCAACTGCTCTTCTCTCTCTCATTTGGGTTCTATCCTTTATCCTATCGTTTACTCCCTAACCCATCTCCCTTCCTATTTCCTGGATATAAGCAGACGTTTTCCCAACTATAGATAGCAAGGTGTAGAGCTGGATGAACACAGCAGGACAAGCATCAGTTCTGAGGATGGATCACCAGACCCAAAACGTTAACCGATTTTTCTTCACAGATGTTGCCAGACCTGCTGAGCCTTTCCAGCAACTTGTTTTTGTTCCTGATTTACAGCATCTGCAGTTCTTTCAGTTTTACCTTTATTTTAGACTTCTGTTTTAATTTAAACTCAATTTCTTTCACCGACTATATACAATTTGCCCCAAGATTGCTCTACTTAATCTAGAAAGAATAAGCTAAAATGTTATGAAAATTTCTCTGATCCACAGTATATTTGGCAAAACTCTCGAGGCACAAATTTAACATCACGCAGTTTTATAATAACCACGATAAATTACATTCCACAAATGTCACTTCCTTTGTTGGATAGGACTATTTGAACTTGCCTCCACTATGGTCCATACATGGGAATGAATTTTTTTTTTTAAACAATCAGCTGAGCCTCAAACCTCAAAATGAGAAACACCATTCAGTAAAGAACAGTAAAGTACACTTAATGAATTATTCAATAAAATTGGTGGTACGATAAATCAAGTACCTCCTTGCTTAGGAAAACAGTTATCCAGTAATCCAGTAAATTAAGACTCACCTCTGCTTCATTAGCAGCAATGTAACAGCATGTTCCCAGAGCAGTGGCGGTCTAAACAAAGCAATAAACATTAAGTAACAAACAGCCAAATATGCTTCACATCTGAAAGGCGAGAGGGGTGAAGGTTTAGCTTATTAATCATTTTCACCTGTATCAAATTAGCAGACCTGCACTGGCACAGAGGTGCCCTGGAATCCTTACAATTACGGCAATGCAAAAGATGCATGTATGTGTAGCATAGTGAGCGTACAGTGCTTAAATTCTTGATAATTTTACTCCTTTGGACCAATTAAATCTTTCACAATGGTAATTTTAATTTTAATTTTAAAGCTCTGATTCTGAGCTATAAATATATTAATTCAACTAGCAGCATTGATCAAACTGATCCGTTTTTTTTGATATTTCAACAGTTTCATACCATAAATCGGAACAAGCCAGATTCCATATCAGCACCAAACAAGACTATTTCCAGCCATTTCAAAAACAGGTTGAGGGAACCTGTGCTACTGGAATGATAGTTAAATCCTTGAAACAACAATATTTGTACACTTTCCTTTTCACACATGTAATGACAACAATATGTTATCACATTTTTAAATACAAGAAGATGTAACTAGGGCGTAAAGGTGTCAAGTTGCATTAATTTGACAATCTAATGCCCATTGTTCAAAATCATTCAGTCCTCTGAACCATGTAGGATTTGTATTTTGTCAGCACAGATTGATACTGATATTTGTTCTACAAAACCCAATGGATTTTTTAAACTTTAATGTCTTCAGTTGCCTTATTATAAGCCACTCTTTATGCATGGGTCTGATAAGAGGAAACTTCAGGCAGTAACAGTACCCTCGTCAGGAACATAAATTTTGTAAATCAAATTTAAAGCATCAGACATTGCGGTGACATTTTGCATATTTACAGGTTTTGACAGATGCTGATGCAGATATGGTGACCTACAAACGAGGCAGTAAAATTTTATTCAGATTCACAGGATTATTGCATAGGTTTGAGGAGACAGGCGCAATGCTCAAACCAGCCAGAGTTCAATTAAATTCAGTTTGTGCTTTGTCCTATGATCCTTTGTTCTGTCACTTTCATTTGCTCTGTACCTGGCTGTTGATGACCATGGGATTAATCACAGAGAATACTAAATAAAAAGAGAAGCCCAGCATTCTATTGACAAAAAACAATGATAGGATATTCTGGAATTGCGACAATTGGTGCTGGAATCGGTCTCCTGAGAACCCCAAAGCAAAAACATGGAACAGTCAAGTTAAACAGAACATTTGACTCTGTCTAAACCCATTTACCAAAAATAGTCAGCTTCTCCAATTGTTGGCTGCAACCCTCAGTGGGGTTAAGCATTGAAAATTTTGGGGTTGCAAGCTCCAATGCAGCAATGAATGCTGTGTGGCCTTTAAATCATTAATCACGCATTTTCTTTTCGCAGAGCCTGGTGCCTAACTGCCTGATCTGTCGGCTTTAGTTCTGTCCTAAAATGTTACATTGGTGTTCTTTACAACCCTGTGGATTCAGTTGCTTTTAATCTTACTTACCTCAAAATTTCTTTTGTCCACACACTGAGGAATGGGGTCTTGGCAAACTCTCGGGTACCAAAATAGGACAATGGTAGGAAAAAGTCTGGAAGTGCTGTGCTGACTGTTGTTTTTGTCCCAAACTTCAGCAATGCCATCTACAAGGCACATTTCAGGAATGTGACAGAATACTGCCCAATTGCCCAAACAAGTGCAGTTTCGATGCTCAAGAAACTTGACACCATTTGGGACAAAGCAGCCCCTTTGATTGCCACCACATCAACAAATATACACTCCCTGCATCACCAATACTTAGTTGCAGCAGTACATACCATCTAGAAGATCACTACAGAAATTCACCAAAGCTCCTTGGACAACGGCTTCCAAACCCACAACTACTTCTATCTAGGACAAGGACAGCCGATATACAGGAACACTACCACTTGCAAGTTACCCTCTTAAGCCACTCAACATCCTGACTTGAAAATAAATCACTGTTCCTTCACTGTCGTGAAGGAACTCCATCCCTAACATTTGTTGGTCTACCTACACCAAAAGGAATTGCAGTGGTTCAAAAAGGCAGCTTGTCAGTACTTTCTGAAGGACAATAAGTGTTGGGCAATAAATAATGTTCGAGTCAAAGATGCCCACATCCCATCATTGAATTAAAAATACTTCAGCAACGAGAGGAAAAGTAACTTTGGATATAAGTCAACTGGGCGATGACAGGTCCTACACTAGGACTATCCAAACCTTCTGCACAAGGGGCCACATTTCAATCTCTCCCTCATTCAGGGCTGGTAAGCAAATTCAAAAAGATGAGGTTTGCTGCAACAGCGAATTTCAGGAATAAACAATCCCAAAGCAATAAACTTGTCAATAAATCAAGTTATGAACAAAATTTACCATTAAGAAGTGCCAAGCCACAGAGTTAAACTAAAATAAAAATTCTTTGCCTCTTCCGTTAAGAAGCAGAGCAAGAAACAGACTAGGCCCCAGGTCCTGATCACCAGAGGAGTCAGCGAGGAACTGAGGCCAAGCCAAAGAATTGGATTTAATGAACAATGACCTTGGTGGGGCACATTCTAAAGTGGCCTTAATAGATTTCAACTGAAGTGTTGCCTTTCACCCTGGGTTTTCCCTGTCCTGGGCCTTCCACCCACTCAACTCCACCACTGAATCCCTCCCGCTCCCTCGCAGAAAGTACTGACAAGCTGCCTTTTTGAACCACTGCAATTCTTTTTGGTGTAGGTAGACCAACAAATGTTAGGGATGGAGTTCCTTCACGACAGTGAAGGAACAGTGATTTATTTTCAAGTCAGGATGCTGAGTGGCTTAAGAGGGTAACTTGCAAGTGGTAGTGTTCCTGTATATCGGCTGTCCTTGTCCTAGATAGAAGTAGTTGTGGGTTTGGAAGCCGTTGTCTAAGGAGCTTTGGTGAATTTCTGTAGTGATCTTCTAGATGGTAATGTACTGCTGCAACTAAGTATTGGTGATGGAGGGAGTGTATATTTGTTGATGTGGTGGCAATCAAAGGGGCTGCTTTGTCCCAAATGGTGTCAAGTTTCTTGAGCATCGAAACTGCACTTGTTTGGGCAATTGGGCAGTATTCTGTCACATTCCTGAAATGTGCCTTGTAGATGGCGTTGCTGAAGTTTGGGACAAAAACAACAGTCAGCACAGCACTTCCAGACTTTTTCCCACCATTGTCCCATTTTGGTACCCCATCAGCTAGTCATCATTGCAGTCTCCCAGTCAAACCGACCCAGAAAGCCCCAGTCAGCCAGCAAACTATTCACCATCCACTCAGTTCCCCATCACTGACACACCTACCCAGCCCGTGATTATTCAAAGAGTCAGTGATGCACCTAAGAGAGAGCGAGAGCAAGGAGCAGCTTCTTACAAAGGCTGGGCAGGCCACAGAGGAGCAACCTGCTCTGGTCTATTAAGGAAAAGGCAGAGGTTGAAGACCAAATGCAGCACCATTTGCGCAAAGTACCACAACTATCTTGTGTCCCAGAATCCCTTTTCTAAAAGATACTTCATTATCATAGATTTAATATCAAATTTAATGTTTTTAAAAATAATCTCTAGGAATATTTTTGCAGTTCCACTAACAATGTTCTAATCTTACAAGGGTCTAAGGACAAAATATTGAAGTATCACTTGGAAAATACAGTACTTACACTGTGTCTGGCAGCCAAGCTAGCTGATTTGTCAGTAAAGATATTAGTTAGGGCAGACTTCAGGGTTTTGAAAACATCTTCTCCTTCTTTGCATGATCCCAGCTGAACACATAATAAGGATATGACAGTCGCAGCGATGGCTTGTTCTTCACCCTTCCCTTTAGAAAGGAAAGCGAAAATGAAACTAAAGTTCTTTTCGAACTTAAATCAGCCTCTAACCCTTGGATGCTTCAGTGACCAGTTACACCTTTTTTTGGCCTATCTTTCATTTCCATGTTTGTTCCATTATCACGCATGCATTATAGAGTATACAGCACAGAAACAGTCCATGCCAATGATAATCCCAAACGAAACCCACCCACATTTGGCCTGTATCCCTCCAAATACTTCTTATTCATGTACTTATCCAAATGTTGTAACTGTACCCACATCCAACACTTCCTCTGGAAATTCATTCTGCACACTAACCACTGTGCAAAAAGAAAAAAAATTGCCTCCCATGTCTTTTTAAAAATCTTTCTCCTCTCACCTTATAAATATGTCCCTAGTCTTGAAATTCCCCACGTTAGGGAAAAGATACCGTGATTCACCTTACTTGTACCCCTCATTCCTTTCGCACAGCTGTGTCTGCTAACACCCGCAACTGCAGACAGCTGCACACGTGCACTAATCCAGAAACATGCATGCACACTATTCCAGACCCAACATCTCATAACATAAGTTTATGTTTAAAACTACATGGAAACACCATTGTACAGAAGCACACGATTTTGAAATGGATTTCAGCAGCAGGGAGTAAGGTCAGGGATTACAGGAAGCAAGCGAGCAGCATCGCAGTCTCTTCAATGCACCTTTGTCCTATTAGTCATTTAATTCCATCACTATTCACCCATCCTATCACAGACCTCTCACTTTTGTTCTTTCCCTTACTCTACTGAAGAACAGTTCTTCATTATTTTCCAGTTCCATTGAAAAATAATCAAAATGCGACCTTCATTACTCTCTCCACAAATGTTACCTGACCTTAAGCTCATAAGACATAGGAGCAGAAGCAAGCCATTCAACCCATCAAGTCTGTTCCATCATTCTACAGGATCATGGCTGATCTGATAATCCTCTACTCCACTTTCCTGCCTTTTACACATAACACTGAATTTCATTACTGATTAATAATCAGTCTATCCCAGCTTTGAATATGCTTACCCTAGCACTGACAGCCCTCTGCAGTAATGAATTCCACAAACTGACTACCCTCAGAGAAGAAATTCCTCCTCATCTGTGTCTTAAATGAGCCCTTATTCCCTTTGGTCCTAGGGAAGGAGAAACAACCTTTCTGAATCTAACCTGTCAAATCCTACAAGAATCTCATGTTTCAGGAGCATAATGTCTCATTCTTCAATAGTCCAACAAGTACAGGCTCAGACCTACACAACCTCTGCTTGTAGTATTGTCCATCCATACCTGATATCAACCTAGTGAACATTCTCTGGACTACCTACCAGTATATCTTTCCTTAGACAAGGGACCCAAAATTGTTCACAGTATTTCAGCCATGGTTTAACTAGTTTTAGAAAAATCTCCCTCCTTTTATACTCCATTCCCTCTGAAGTAAAGGTCAGCATTCCACTTGCCTCCCCTATTACCTGCTGACCTTGGACTCATTTTAACATTTTAAGATTCCCAAACCCCTCTATTCTGTAGCATTGTGCAGTCTTTCTCCATTTAAATAATATTCAATATCCACTGCTGTTCCTGCCAAAGTGCCTAAATTCACATTTCCCAACATTATATTCCAACTGCCAGGTTTCTGCCCACTCTGAGCTAGAGTGATTGTCAGTTTCAATTTAAAATTTAATTGTAGTTCACCATATAAAATCTGAACTTTTCTGGTGAGGAAGAAGTTAGATTATGACTAGTACTGTATTGCATTCAAGATCAGATCTGCAAAATAAGGAACTACCAGCCATTTCTTCAAACTGGACATCTTTGAACCTCCTACTTCAGTTTACCAAGATACACGTACCTTTCTTTAAGCAACGTTCCAAGCAATCAGTGATAGTGACTTGCCGTTCCACCAAAAAATCTGCCAGAATCTTTGAAGAAAATGCTAACTTAAGGCTTTCAAGAGCATTTTGTCGTACTTTTGCACTAAAAAGTAGAAAATGGATTAATGCAACAAAAGGAAAGCCAAATAACTCTAGCTACTATAGCTAGAAAGCTCTGAAAGCCTAAATGCAAATACAATGCCTCACCTTTTATCCATTGTATTATCAATACATTCCCTCAATTTATTTTCCGCTTCCTCCTGGGCCATTTGTTCATTAATAGCTTCATTTCCTAAACAAAAAAGGAAAGAAAGAAAACAGCAATGTTTGCCAATTCCCTGGCATCTGCTTGGACAAGTAAAACCTTCAACATAAAAGAACATATTACAGAACCTTCCGTTCCAAGTTGATTTATCATCGTCCAGATATTTGACTCTTAAGAGCAGTGCAACATACAGTGGCAAAATTTGCTCTTGCAAAATAATCAGTGGTTAGAATGTGGAACTCATTAACAAAGAGTGACTAAGACCATTTCAACAGAAGATATTCCTTCCATCATAAGTATAGGATAGAAATGAGAACACTCACTCTTGATTACAATCTCCAATTCCATTTATGACCAATCAGATAACAGAACAGCTCATGCTCTGTGCAGCAAAGTCTGGACAACATTTAGGTTTGAGTTGATAAGTGGCAAGTTATGTGGCAACGGGCTGAAATGATTGGCCTTTCAACAACCACATTCGTCTTCCTTTGTGCTTGATATGACACTGACCAGTGGAAAATGTTTGCCCTAATTTCCATTGACTTCAATTTTGCTGGGGCTCTCTGATGCAGTCAAATGCAACCTTTTCATCTCACCTATGGAATCTGCCTTCTTTGTTCACATTTGAACAAATCCTGTGATGAGGTTTGAGCCAAGTGACCCTGGTGAAACCCAAACCAAACATCAGCGAGGTTATTGTTAAATAACCGCCATTTGATTAATAAGACTGTCAAAAATTCTTTCCATCACTTTGGTAATGATTAAAAAGCAGCTGGAGTGGTAATTGATCAAATAGATTGTGCCCTGTTTTCCTAGACAGGGCATATACCAGAAATTTAGCACACATGCATGGCTAGAGATGAGGCTAGCCCTAGAGCACTTCTAAAACATCATGCAAATTAATCACAATTACTGATTCACCACAACTTTCTAATCTCCTCAAATACACGCAATCGCAGTTAGCATTTCTAAAGAGAGGAGAGAACAGTATGACATTCATCCGCTCCTTAATTAAAAGTATAAAGGCAAGATATGGATCTGCATTTGACATTGAAAAATCCCAAGCCTCAATGTGGTGCACTTCTACATTCATAAATCTAAGAAACTTGCTTCAAGTTTAAGTTTTATATGAAGCCTTGAAACTTCAAACACCATAGATAACGGATTTCATCAGTACCTTCCTCAGGCACACTGGCTGTCTCACTGGCACTGCTGCAATGGCTCACCACTTCACTGGCGAGATCATCATCACTGGTCTGAGTGTCCCCTTTAATTCCATTCCGTCCTCCTGAAAATATACAGCAAAGTGATGCGTTCCTGTACGAAAAATACTGTTGTGTGACAGACTTGAATTTGTATCAGTGCAAGCACCAATTTGTGTGACTGTAAACATGCATTTGCAAACCACTGCATGTGAAAAGCTTTCAGAAAATTTGAAACACGTACTGAACTAAGTTTTCAGATTTTCAATAGTTCCATTCTACAATTCTAGAAGACCCAATGTGACAAAAATCACTTACTTCTGAATAACAACTTTTAATTAGTGTACTCTCTATTTTAGATTTATTTCCAGTGTAGGAAAGAATTTTTGCCAGATGACAAGATTAAAACAACGAGGATGCTGGAAAAGTATACCTAAAGCAGGATTTGGGCGGAGGGGTGGAGCAAGCGTGCACTCACACAAGAGTAAGAGCATGAATAAGAGAACACAGGGGAGGGGCGATGAAGTAGGCGAGACCCAGTAGAGTTAATTCCAAATAAAAGTTGGTGAGCAAGTAATATCAAGTTGTAATGAAACAGAGGTGTAAAAGATGTGTCTATATTGTATTATTATTAGACGAATCATGTACAATTGCCACAGTACTTAAATACATGTTAAATTATTACATTTAATTATTACAGTTGCACAGCTCCGTGACGACCTATGCCTGACTATAGGAAGTTAATGATTGTGAGAAACAGAAAAAGCTTACAATGCTACACAGATTAGTATTAGGTCAGATATTTGCGAAATTTTTAGAAGCCAGCAAAGCATGTCTAAAAGAAATGGAAAAATAGCATAAAAACACCAGCAAGAAACATTAAAAAACAGTAAAAGCTTCCAGAAGTATAAAACAATAGAAGTTGACCCCAAAATTTTGGGTTTGCTAGGTCAGAGACTGTAATGGCACCTAGAGTCAGAGAAGTAGAGCACAGAAATAGACCCTTCCATCTTAATCGCCCATGCTGATCAAATATCCTAAATTAATCTAGACCTATTTCCCAGCATTTGACCCATATCCCTCTAAACCCCTCCTATTCATGTACCCACCCAGATGCCTTCTAAATGTAATTGTACCAGCCTCCACCACTTCCTCTGGCAGCTCATTCCGTACATGTACCACCCTCCGTGAAAAAAAGTTAACCTTTAGATCCCTTTTAAATCTTTTCCCTCTTACCTTAAACCTATGCCCTCTAATTTTGGATTCCACTACCCTGGGAAAAAGACCTTGGCTACTGAATTGAATTGAACTGAATCATTCATCATCATGTGTGTTCAATGTAAAAATACAATGAAAAGTGTGTACCTTTACTGTACATATATGGCACCATTCACATTAACTTAGAACAAGATAAGAATTAACTTAAGAGACTCCAAGTTTCCTTTCTACTGCCGCAGTCCCACTCTGGGCATTCCAGCCCATGCCAGGCTGCCTCACCGGACTGCTCTCACCGCCACCACCTCACCGGCTCGCTCTCACTGGCCCACTCTTGATCCATCATTGACGGCCCAGCCCACACCAGATCTGCCATCACTGCAGGACACAACCCACACGTTCAGCTCTCGCCATGTGATTCCCCATGATAACCTGGCTCCTTCCCACCTCCTTAGATAGGTAATTAAAAGTGGTGTTTGGGGGGTGGCTAGAATTACTACTGAGGGAGGGAGAAGGAGGAAGGGAGACAAAAAAGGATGGGCATAGAAAGAAAGAGCAAGAGAACTGGCGAGCAGAGTGAAGATCCGAATGGAGCGACTTATCCTGGCGCCATCTTGCCGGAAGTGCAACCCTATCCATGCCCCTCATGATTTTATAAACTTCTATAAGGTCGCCCCTCAGCTTCTGACACTCCAGGAAAAACAGCCCCAGTCTCTTCCTATAGCTCAAACCCTCCAATATCAGCAACATTCTTGTAAATCTTTTCTGCGCCCTATCAACCTGTGGGGCAACTCTTTTAATGGATCACTTTTGAGTCAAGTACAATTCGCCGACATGCTCCAGGGCAAGACTTTGGCTGGTTATTGTCTGATCTGCAGGAACAAGTTACAATTTTGCTGCCTCCCCCTTCATCCCTACCACTACGAGAAAAAAGTACAAAGAAAACTAAATGGAACTAAAGGCGATAAGTCTCCGTGAAGAGACAATAGATATATTGGTGGTTATCTTCACAAATTCCCCACATTCTGCAACGGTTCTGGTAGATTTGAAAACAAAAAACACATCTTTACGTAATATCAGCTTCATAAAAAGTATAAGCATGCATGGGGACAGCAGTTTTATGAAAGCAGACCTGTGTGAGAAAGGCAGATAGTGGGAGATAAAACCTGGTAGCAGAGAGCACCTTCAACCTGTTTCTATCAGTCAGAGTGGGTATGATGTCAAAGATAAAAAGGCAGATGATTTGTGGGTACTTCTTCGGTTCATCTTTCAACTAACTAAGTGGTTTAAATCAGATATTATAACCGCTGAGGAAGAATAAAGGTAAGAAATTCACTTAAAATATTTAAATTGAAATTAAGTAGAATACAGATGGTTCTGCACATTGTTGCAGCAGCAGTATGTGGGAGCTAGTAGCACCAGTGTAATCCATGGTGACCACATCTGCGGCAAGTGTTTGCTGCTTGAGAAAATTTGGCTTAGAAGTGGAGTCCAGGCTATGGGTACTGCAACACATCAGAAAGGGAGAGGGGTGCCTGGACACAGTTTCAGGAGACAGTCACACCCCTTAAATTAACTACACCAAATCCACATAGAAAGATTTATGTTGATCTTGCAAGGAATGTGGTACAGATTCACTGAAATGTTATCCATGCCAAGGGTAAATTTGAGAGATTTCAACATAGAATATACTATGGAATAGTAGTGTGAATTAAAGCATGATTTGATGAAGATTTCAAAGATTTTGAAAGAAATTGGGTAGTTCAAGAAAAACACTTTTTTTGTTGGTGGGACAAAGAAAGAGAACATAAATTTACAATTAAAACGAGGTCACTCAGCAAAGAAAACAGGAAATAATCTCACAAAATGCACACACCCTCTATCCTACAAAAGGCAGGTTTTATTAACAGTTCTTAAACCTAGATACTTAGATTTTTTTTGACAAAGGGTGCTAAGGGCATATAGTGCCAAGGCAGTCAAATGGAGTTAAGACCACCCATAACCTCAGTGAATACAGACCAGGCTCAAATGGATGAATGACTTATACTTGTTCCATGATCTTATAATAAGTGGCTGAAAGCCATAATATATCAGCGGTAGCATCCCTACCCCTAGACTAAGAGATCTGGTTCAAGTTCCACCTGCTCCAGAGTTGTGTAAGACACTGCTGAACAGGTTGATTCGGAAAAAACAAGTTATAACATCTAAACATGCATATTCAACAGGCAGCATAGATCTAAACACTTTTGCCAACATCAGCAAAGATGAGTCATTTCACAAGATTAAGAACTTATTCTCAGGTTTTCTCTAATTGATAAAAATGAGTGAAAATAGTCATGTTTTAATCATAAAGGTATTGAAATAGGGTGACTTTAATTGCTGACCACTGAAAAGAGGTTCCTTCAATAGTCAATCAGTGCAAAACCAGAGTTAGCTTAATAATTATTTATGTGGTATCTCTGTTATATATTGATGTTGTAAAGTTCCTAAGGATAAAACAGGCAGCTGGAAACATCTATGTAATAATGGATAGGCTGACCGTCAACAAGTGTGACTTGTTGCTGTAACAATAGAATAAATTGCTAGAATGGAAGTGTGGGGCTGTTCACCAAAATGTAAAAGAATTTACTAAAGTAGCAGAATCTAAAGACAGCAACCACCACTAAGATATAATCATTCAGATATTGAAAAAAATGTGCAAATTCACTGATGAATTAGTCATTTTATTCTCGCCTGGACTGGTTAGAATTTTTGGTGGATTAGAACTAACTTCAAATTCAAAATAAAGACTGAAAATAAATTCTACTTTCTTATATCAATGCTTTCTTTCTTCTCAAACATTAACTAGGGGAAGAAGAGGTTTTCCCCTTCTTTGGCTTAGCACAGGCTCTAGTGGGGGATTAGAGGGGATTAGGTCCTTCATAACACGTAGGGAACACATTACATGCGTATGTCTAAATTCTAAAATTCAGTGAACATTATGTTAACATAATCTGCATAAGCTTTCCAGACTATTTCCTTACCAAACCAAGGTTTGTAGTAGTGATCAAAAGAAAAATAACTATTCCAGGACTGTACTGACTGAACACAACATGCTAAGAATTAACAAACAACCTTGTACTGAAATAAGACCAAATCATTCCGTCCAGACTAAAGATCAGCATCACTGAGACTTCCTAGAATGGCAAAACAAATATGTTGCTGGTGAGAACTAAAGATAATTCAGATCACCTAACAATGCAAACATTTTCAACAAACCAACTGTCCATCTCTCATACCTTTATCTTCAGCACATCAAGTACCTTCTCTACATAATCTCAAATATGTAAAGTAATTTCTTAAATACAGTCTGTAGTACATGCAACATCCTGCCAGCTACAAGATAAAGGGCAGAGAGGTTAGTATGGCATCAATTATTTATTTATTTTACAGCAGATGTGTGGACTTTACTAACCATTCTACATCATATCCTCTGTTTTGTTCTGCAAAAACAAAATTCCATCTGATTTTGATGTGCTACAATTTAGCTCAAACTCAGCATCTCCAAACAGCAGCAATTCTTGAGCTGATAACACTGTTTTATTAGTGGTATAACAAAGTGCCATTTTTGATAAACTCTTGCATATACAACTGAATGGAATTGTATACTCCAACCTTTCAGTTTTATCCTGTTCCATCACAACAAAACCTGGGTATTTGGTAACTTCAGTATCTTCATGGTTGTGGCAACAAATACAGCCTTCAGTTCATAAGTGTAGTTTTCAATTTGAAAATTACATGTTTGGTGATGGAGAAAGGCAAACAACAAACAGCAAGGTGTTCACTTGTTCAGCTTGTGTTCAATTCCTTTAAGTAGTCTATTAGATAATGGAATGTAACTAACATGCTCAAAGTACCACCCTAGAAAAATGCAGACATATTTAACAACATCACACATTTTCAAACCATACATAGCATCAGAACCTTTGTTACTATGAATCACATTACAGTACTGCTACACTGTATGTATACTGTTAGTAATACGGATCAGTTAGGTCATTTGGCTGGACTGCTGATTTGTAAAGTGATGCCAGTGTGGTTCCAATACCCACACTGCATGAGGTTACCCTGAATGTTCTTCCTTCTCAACCTCTCCCCTCGCCCAAGCTGTGGTGACCCTTAGGTTAAATCAGTAATAATCGTATCTCTCTCTAATGAGAGCAGTGCTATGTTCTTCTGGGGATATGGCAACTTTACTTACTTTACATTGTAGCAGCAAAACACAAACTGTATTTTCCAACGTCTACGTCTAATGTATTATCGAAATACTCAATACGTAGAAAAGTTGCAAGTGGAGACCATTTTTAGATAAAAGTGCCCTTCCAATATCAACTTTAAGCTCTGTGCAGGTACAAAATAAACCAAATATTTAAAGCAAAGAAGCAAAGTGAATTTGGAAAGTCTTGCTAAATTTGATACCGAGAAGGAAATTACACAAACCATAATAGAACATGGCACAGCAAGCAAAACGCCTTTCAAGTAAAAGTACAATCATTCCAAATGAGATCAGACACTACTGATCGCAGTCTGGCGAAAGTTTAAACTGACTACATCTTTATACATTTATAAACAAGCAGGAAAGAAAAAAAAACTAAGTTTCCACTCTCTTCTCTCCCAGACAAAAAATTTCAACATACAAATAATTACAAGATGTTGCAAAATGCAGGACTCAAACTTCATATAAAAATTGAAACTGCACTCTTCATTTTGTATTTAAGTCTGTCGATCAGAATGTTATCATACAGCTTAGAAACAGGTAAAATGAACTAATAAAGAGAAACGCAAGTTTGCACAAGACAGAGAATAATCCATGATATCATTATAGATAGGATCATGATAAGATAAGTTTGGAAGAATATCTTACAAGTTCTAAGCCAAGTTGGTGGACATGTTTTCTGGAATAATCAATAGTGGACTGGAAAGTAAATGTGTAGACTTTTTCTTATGACAGGGCGGGACTCATTCAAAGGCCCTCAGCATCATGAAGTACCTGGTATGAAAAACAGGGCTGGAATGAGGTAAGTGGGAGCTGTGCTCTTGCTCAACCATCTTACATTCTCTTCCCCAACATCCTAATCCCACAATACACGACCTACCAATCCTGTTGGCAACCACTGTATACAAAGGGACATTTATCGTGATACTCTCAGGAATTCTGGCTGATTTTGCCCTTTTCTAGCCCCAATTACGGAGCTCAACTACAGACGGAATTGAGATCAATTAACATAAAGTAGGAACTGAACCTGGAATTCAACTGGCTTAGTCTTAGTATTACATTCAATTGTATATTTTCATATTAGATTACTGGGGATGTATGCGAGGCTTTGTATTTTAATGTTTGCTGTGAGGCCAAGAGAACAGGAAAGCCAATTCTTCAAACCCACATAATGGTGAAAAAAAGCAATAGTGGCCATGCATCATGCAGGTTACAGACATATGATGACTATGTACCTTTCTGTTGAGCTACTTTGGCTGAAACTTTCAGCTGTAGTAGTTCATGTCTTAAAGAACCTGTTAAAAATAAAGTTGGAAAACCACTTTAAAAAGGTCAAGTATAGTAACTCTTCCCCTAGCTATCAAAATGTTCACTATTATCAATATTTAATGTAATAATGTCACTTAAATACCATTGCCAAATGTTAATGGATTTAAAAACAAATTTTCTGTACAATTTTTTTTAAAGCAGCTACATTACAAGTCATGCAAACAGAAAAATAAAAGTTTTGGCCAATTTTAGCCATGTCAACTTATTAGTTACTTGTTACCCTTCGACGCTCATCAATTAAACATTACCACTGACATCAGGTGCCCCTCATTCTTGAATCTCAATACTAACCCCTCTGGAATGGGGAATTTAGAAAAGATCATTTGAGGTTATAACTTTTACACACCACTGCTGCCATCATACACATTATACATAAAGCATAGAGCAATTACAGGCATTTATATGTCAACAGCATCATATTTCTCACAAATTGTTACATAAATGAGATAAAGTCCTGCCAAACACCTGGTGTGTTTTTTTTTAAAAAAATGACATTCAGCACAAAATGTAGCCTTACAGCCAAGGTCATTTCCATTAATTTACATTGTGTTATAGTTCAGCAGTAAGACTCCAGGAACAAACAAAATGTTCACAAAAACAAAAAAAAACAGAAGGAGTCCTTTGAGCCTTGCAGCAATCGGAATCGAAGGATACAGGGTAAACCATTCAGGACTGATTAGGGATAGTCAACATTGCTTTGTGTGTGGAAAATCATGTCTCACTAATCTGACTGAGTTTTTTGAAGTAATGAAAAGAGTTGATGAGGGCAGAGTGGTGGACATGATCTATATGGACTTGAGTAAGGCATTCGACAAGGGTCCTCATGGTAGACTGGTTAGCAACGTTAGATCACATGGAATACAGGGAGAACTAACTATTTGGATACAGAACTGGCTTGAAGTCAGAAGACAGAGGGTGGTGGTGGAGGGTTGCTTTTCAGACTGGAAGGCCAGTGACCAATAGTGTGCCACAAAGATCGGTGCCAGGTCCACTGTTTTTCATCATTTACATAAATGATTTGGATGTGAACATAGGAGGTATGGTTATTAAGTTTGCAGATGACACCAAATGTCACCTCAGAGTACAATGGGATCTTGACCAAATGGGACAATGGGCCAAGGAGTGGCAGATGGAGTTTAGTTTGGGTAAAAGTGAGTTGCTGCATTTTGGAAAGGCAAATCAGGGCAGGACTCATACACTTAATGGTAAGGTCCTGGGGAGTGTCGCTGAACAAAAAGACCTTGGAGTGCAGGTTCATAGTTCCTTGAAAGTGGAGTCGCAGGTAGAGGGTAGTGAAGGCGGCGTTTGGTATGCTTGCCTTTACTGGTCAGTGGCCCGAGTATAGAAGTTGGAAGGTCATGTTGTGGCTGTACAGGATATTGTTCAGGCCACTTTTGGAATATTGTGCGCAATTCTGGTATCCCTGCTATAGGAAGGATGTTGTGAAACTTGAAAGGGTTGAGAAAAGACTCAAGGATATTGCTAGGGTTGGAGGGCTTGAGCTATAGGGAAAGGCTGAATAGGCTGGGGCTATTTTCCCTGGAACGTCAGAGGCTGAGGGGTAACCTTATAGAAGTTTATTAAAATCATGAAGGGCATGGATACGATAAATAGACAAGGTCTTCTCTCCGGGGTGGGGGAGTCCAAAACTAGAGGACATAGGTTTAAGGCGAGAGGGGAAAGATTTAAAAGGGGCCTAAGGGGCAAACTTTTCATGCTGAGGTGGTGCATGTATGGAATGAGCTGGGAACTGGAAGTCGCTGGTATAATTACAACACTTAAAAGGCATCTGGATGGGTATATGAATAGGAAGATGTTAGAGGGATATGGGCCAAATGCTGGCAAATGGGACTATATTTATCTAGAATATCTGGTTGACATGGACAAGTTGAACCAAAAGGTCTGTTTCCATGCTGTACAGCTCTATGACTCGATAACTGCTGAGTTTCTCCAGGAATTCCTGTTTCTTTTTCAGATCTCCAGCATCCGCAGTTCTTTATTTTATCATTGAGACTTTCTCTCTTTTGCTGCATGCTCTTCCAGCCTCCAGCAAATTAACTTTGCCTGTGAATTTTCAGGGTTTCGAAACTGATGTGGAGATGGGCTCTGAGAAATAATGTAAATCACAAGGATTTTGCTTCCAGGCAAAACGTGCTGATGAACTCTCCTTGTGAGCCCAAATCTCCTTCAACTTGAAACTAAATGCACAGTTTATAATAACTCAACATTTGAAACAATTCTCTGGAACTTGAGATTTCACAGTCTATCCACTGTTAACACACAGGTTGCAGCCATTCCTTCAAGGAGTAAATATCTTTCAGTTTCTTCTAAGTGAAACAATTCGGGTCCCCTTTAAATCATGAACAATCAACCTATCCAGACTGGCTGTCAGGCAGTCTTCAGAAGAGGATACAAGAACCCCTTCATTTTATCTGAAATTAAAGGCAGTCCCAAAACATCATAATCTTATAAATCTTAAACCTTCAACATCAGCAAGCTTTTAGGAAGGCAAACAGCATGTTAGCTTTGGTTACAGAGGATTTAAAAATTAATAAAGAGGTCTTACTACAGTAATACATGGCATTGCCAAGGACACACCTGGAATATTGTGCATTATTGATTTCCTTACACAAGGAAGGTCGTGTGTGTTCTGGAGGGACTGCAACAAAAGCTCACTAGGCTGGTCCCTGGAATGAGGACAAATTGCATGGAGTAGATACAAGTTTAGAAGAATTTGAGATGTTAATGGAAACATTAAATTCTTAACTGAATTGACAGAATAGATGCTAACAAACGGATGGGTAATCTAGAACACAGGACTGCAGTCCCAGAATAAGGGGTTAGCCATTTGGGACTAAGAAGTGGAGAAATTTCATCACTCAAAGGATTGAGAATCTCCAGATTCTCTTCTCCAGAAAATTGTGGATTCTTGTGGAGGAGTATATTTAAGACAGAGAATGATAGGTTTTTAGGTACTAAGGAAATTAAGAGATATAGGAAAGTGGAGTTGAAGTAGAAGTTCAGGCATGATTCTTCAGATATTGAAGCAATCCAAATGCAATGAGATTTGCACAATATCCAGGCTTGGGCAGACAAGTGACAAGTAATATTCGTATCACACAAATGCCAGGCAAACGCTATCTCCAAGAAATAGGCAATCGAACTACCATCACTTGGCTTTCAATGGTGTTACCATCACTCAATCACTCATTACTAACATCCTAGGAGTTTCCACTAACCAGGATCTCAACTGGACCTACAACACAAATATAGTGGCTACATTACCAGGTCAGAGGCTAAGAATACGACAAGTAACTCATCGCCTGACTCCCCATAGCCTATCCACCATCTACAAGGTACAAATCAGAATGTGATGGAATATTCCCCACTTGCACGGACAAGTACAGCTAATACAACCAAGTAACTTGAAACCATCCTGTACAAAGCAACATATTTGACTGATACCACATCCAGCATCCATTCTCTCCACCACCAAAGCTCAGTAGCAGCAGTGTGCACTATCCACAAGATGCACCGCATAAATTCAAAGATCCTTAAACAGCACCTTCCATCTCGAAGGACAAGCAGATACATGAGAACACCATCATCTGCAAGTTCCCCTCCTAGCCACTCACCATCCTGACTTGGAAATATAATTGCTGTTCCTTCAGTGTCACTGAGTCAAAATCCTGGAATCCTTCTTAACGGCATTGTGAGTCTACCTACAGCACATGAACTGCAGCAGAACATGGAGGCTGCTCACCACCACCTTCTCAAGGGCAATTAGGATGGGCAATAGAAATGTTGACCAGCCAACAATGCCTACATCCCTAATAATTGAATAAAGAAAGCAAACTTGTTCAATACCCAAGCAGATTTGAAGGGACAGATTGCTCACTCCTATTTCTAATGTTCCCTCAGTCTATTCAACCAAATGCTTAATTCCCTCAATTAGGTTACTTGTAGCCTTCTACAGGGGACTACAAGGTTAGTTTATGCAATCCACTCCGATCCCATTTCAAGGTTTGAAAAAAATGGACATAACCCCACAGTGACAGAATTGAGGGACCAGGGCATGGGGATGGAGCTGTGAGGCAGATGTTTAACCTTCAGTTTTCTTTTTAAGAATCTATCTTTTCCCAAGCTCTTTTGGAATAGCAATACTGCCTCAGAATGGTCAGTTATGCCACACACACCATTATAAATTGACCATTTAAAGGGGCGCTGCAGCCTTAACCCTTGGGCAGAGGTGCCTCAAAGCTCGTAATCACAAAATTTCATCGGATGCAGTTTGGGAACCCCTGGGCTAGGACATCTTGGCAGCAATGCTGATGATGTGTGCTCCAGAACTAGCTATGTCTCTCTCTTAACTGTTTTAATACAACTACAACACTGGCATCAACCCAATATGGATGAATGCCCAAGTACATTCTGTCCATAAAAATGCAAGACAGATCCAACAAGGTCACCCTTTAAGCCTACAGCCATCAACAAGCGATGAACGAGCCATCATCGTACCATCAAATGGCATATGCTCACAAATACTGTATGAAGTAAAGTTGTTCGTTGATTGTTGCAGTGTTCCGTTCCATTTGTAATTCTTCAGATTAACGTAGTAGTCAGTGCTTGCGTGCAATACCTGGTCAACATCCGTGCCTGATAGATGTGTGGCGCAAATGCCCCTTCACCTCACAGTACCAAGCCATAATCATCATCAAAATGAATACCTACCAAATGATTCCCCTTGGACAGTCAATGACATAGTACACACTGCTACTACTGACAATCTACAAGATGCACTGCAAAAATTTACAGATCCTTAAACAGTACCTTCCACTCCCACAAACACTTCCCTCTCAAAGGACAAGCAGATACGAGGTCAATTTCAACATCCTGAGGTTGTCACTGCCCAGCAATTCAACTGCACCAGCCACAAAAATGCACAGGCCAAGAACAGGTCAAAGGCTGGATGCCCTAATGTAAAGAACACTCAATCAGGGCCATTTTATTTGCCAATCCATCCAATAATCTAAACTTTCAATCCATGCACAAACAGCTTGAATCAACCTGTTCAGACATGTTGAGAAGGTTTCTTAAGAGGAGTCATAGTGGACTTGAAACGTTAATTGTTTCTCTCTCCAAAGATGCTGCCAGACTTGAGTTTCTCCAGCGTTCTCTGGGCTTGTTTCAGACATGTTGAGAGATATTTCCAGCACAAGCAAGACTTGAACACATTTTTTGGTCCAGAGGCAGGGACACTACCACACGCAACAAGAGCCGTCTGCATCACCAATGCACCATGACTGTAACCTATACTAAAAAAAGGCCTAATCCATAATTTTCATCACTTCGAAAGTCAAGACAGATACACAGAAATACTGTTATTTCTAAGTGATGCACTATCTCGGTGTAGCTACGCTCCACAATTCCTACGCTATTGCTGGATCAAAGATACAAAACTCCCTACCAAACAGCACTGAGAGAATACCTTCACCACACAAAACTGCTGCAGCTCATGCAACATACCTGCAAGCACCTTTTCAAGGCCAATTAATTCAAAATAATTCCCATCCCCCAATGTAGATCAATATCAACATTTGCTGTCATTTCCCTCTAGGTTTGATACAGAGAGTTTGTTGTAGAATCTGCAACTTCATTAAAATGTCCTATAATTCAGTCAGTCTACATCCCATAGGATTTCACAAGTTCAAATATATCATCCTAAAGTCCCCTGAAATGAAAGCATATCTTCTTATAACTCAGTTATCATAACCAAGGTAATAATTTAATTGCCTTCATCATCAATACGTGGGTGTCCTTCTCAGTACATTACAGATAACCAGAATTACACATTGAACTGACCAATAGCATTGAGACACTGCTCTACCATGTGATCACCACTGAGGGTTTTTGCTTTCCAATTTATTTGTACTTGCCAAAAATCAGGTACTTTATCTACATCTTCTGTTTATTGCTCTCACCCATTGTGCTGATAGCTTCAGTGATCGACCTTTGCAATATTAAATCCAAATTCCTTTCCAATGTCATGCCCATAATACAAAATGACACTCCAGTGCAGCACTGAGGAAATGCTGCGCTGTTAGAGGCACCATCATTTGATACGACATTAAACGGAGATCCCATATACGAAAGGACCCACAGCAAAAATGGAAAAACAATAGATTTTTTCAAGAGATAGTAGGAACTGCAGATGCTGGAGAATCTGAGATAACAAGGTGTAGAGCTGGATGAACACAGCAGGCCAAGCAGCATCATAGGAGCAGGAAGGCTGACGTTTCGGGCCTAGACCCTTCATCAGAAATTGTCTTGACCAATGCGTACCTCTGAAACACCACCTGAAAAATGATTCTCTGGTTATTTATTTGATTGCCATTTATAGATCCACACTGCATTTAAACCAATGCCATGTTTCCCTAAAAGCAAATTTGTTCTTATGACCATTAGAATGGCAACCTTTCAAGTTAAAAGAAGTCTTTATTTTAATGATGTTACATTGCTTACATTATGTTTAGGACCTGATTTTCCCAGCTCACTAATACAAAATTGATCAGCTTGCCACAAACCAGCCGTTGGCCCCAGTCATCTCTAATCATAACCCCAGCATTTACCAGTACTACAGTTTGTACTTATACTATGACGGTCTATAATGCTTAATTTTTTAAACTTTGTTTCTCTCGTTCACTACTTTGTACCAAAGTTTTTGTAACTAGGTACCCTGTACCTAAGATGTCACTGTGTGGGGCAACATTGTACACTTTTCATTGTGCCCCTGTACTTCCGTATTTGCGTATACGTGGCAATAAAATCTAAATTTACTGTAAGTACAGAACAAACTCTGGTCCCAAGCCCCACCTTCCCGGTATATCTCAAACCTTGACCTCAGTTCTCACCTATCTTAGAGTATACTGAACGTCATCTCTCGCTCCCAGTTCAGCACATTCCGACGAACAGTTTCGGCCCGAAACGTTGACTTTCCTGCTCCTTGGATGTTGTCTAACTTTGCTGTGCTTTTCCAGCTCCACGTTTATCGACATTCAGAATTCCCTCTGGCTCTCACCTCATGCCCAGTCCATAGCCACACAGCGAGCCCTGACCCCCAGCTTTCACTCTCAGCAAACAATTGAACAAGACTTGGGGGTGGGGTCTCATCCCCAATAAACATCAACACTACCACGTCCCCAAAACCTGGTCCTCGTCCCCCGTATACTGAACCCCTTTCTTGATCCCAACCTCGCCTGGTTAACACACCTCCTGACCCCCAACCTTCAGCCCTGGTTCGTAGTGAATTCAATCCCTACCCCAGCCCCCAAGTACCGAGTGAACCCTGAGCACGACTCACACCTTTTTTATGGCCTGTCCGGCCTCGGGATTTCGGCATCCCCGCTGCTCAACGCTTGGCGCTTGCACTCGACCGGGACGATCCTCTCGCTGGCGGGCCCTGTATCAGCCAACCGAAGGCAGTCGCCTCTGGGATCTGGTATTGGGTTTCACCCGATCGAGAACTGTTAAAGACGATCGGCCACACTGGTTACACTGCTTAATATTGCGGATTTTCTGGGTACGATGACAGGACAACCACGCGCAAACCTCCACCATCTTTCCTCTCACTCCCACACTGTGCTGTAGCTGCCGGCTGACGCCGTAGGGTCTGATGGGAGTTGTAGTTCGCGCCGGCGCTGCGCTCCTGTTTACATCGGCAGCTGCTGGGCCGGCGGAGACTACATCTCCCGGCGTGCATCGCCCTGGTGGCGCAGGCGCAGACTCACAATCCTGGCTGACGCTCGCTGATCCTAGGTCACGTGACCTCCCGCGCGTGGCGTGGGTGGGATCAGGTCACGTGGGGCAGACCCCCGCGGGATTCCAAATTTGGATACTTCTCTGTGTAGTATTTCCTATCTGATGACTAACTTTTATATCTATCTCTTTGCTCTCCTGTTTAACACTTTTTCTTGGCATCACTCTGATCCTGTCTGGAAACAGGCAAATTAAAGCAAAATATTGTGGACGCTGGATTAAACACAGATAATGCTGGAGAAGTACAGCAGTATTTCTGGACCGAAATATACAGAACCGAAGAAGAGATAACAAGGTGTAGAGCTGGATGAACACAGCTGGCCAGGCAGCATCAGAAGAACAGGAAAGCTGACGTTTCTGAAGAAGGGTCCAGACTCGAAACGTCAGCTTTCCTGCTCCTCTGATGCTGCTTGGCCTGTTGTGTTCATCCAGCTCTACACCTACACCTTGTTATCTCAGATTCTCCAGCATCGGCAGTTCCTACTATCTTAGGACCGAAGAAGTGTTTTGTTGGGCTCGTAACGTTAAGTCTGTGTTCCTGTCTACAGGTGCAGCCAGACCTGCTGAGTTTATAGAGTCGAAGAGATGTACAGCACAGAAACGGACTCTTCGGTTCAACTCGTCCATGCCGACAAGATTTCCTAAATTAATTAGTCCCATTTGCCAGCATTTAGCCAGTATCCCTCTAAACCCTTCCTATTCATATACCCATCCAAATGCCTTTTAAATTTTGCAATTGTACCAGCCTGTACCATCTCCTCTGGCAGCTCATTCCATACATGCACCACTCTCTGCATGAAGAAGTTGCCCCTTAGGTCCCTTTTAAATCTTTCCCCTTAAACCTATGCCCTCTAGTCTTGGACTCTCATACCCTGAGGAAAAGGCCTTGACTATTGACCCTATTCATGCCCGTCGTGAATGTATAACCTTCTATAAGGTCACATCTCAGCCTCCAAAGCTCCAAGGAAAATAGCACCAGCCTATTCAGCATCTCCGTTTGGCTCAAATCCTCCAGCCCTCCAACGTCCTTGATGTTGAATGAATTCATCCAAGATGTTTGTGTATTTGCAGATGCATTATATTTTGTTTAGAAAAAAACCCTGCCTGACTCCAGGTTAAAACACAGACAGATCTTAAACAAGGCCTCACACATAAAATGCATTGTCTGTCCTGAGTTGTCACCTCTTGAACAAACTGATAGAACCCTTAATTATCTCAGGGCAATGACTTGAAGAAATTCTGGGATTTGTATTTTAATCAATAGAAACCTGCATCTCCTTTCTAACTGATTAACGAATCAACAGGAGGCGGTCAGCAAGCCATTTTTAGGGTTGTTAACTTTCTGCTTATAAATTCTGTGTTGGCCTACCTCCTCTTCTGCACTACACCTGAGGAAGGAACACAGCTTCGAAAGCTAGTGTTTTCAAATAAACCTGTTGGATTGTAACCTGGTGTTGTGTGATTTTTGACCTTGTCCACCCCTGTCCAACACCAGCACCTCCACAACATTCTTGTAAATCTTTTCTGAACCCTTTCAAATTTAACAACATCCTTCTTATAACAGTGAGACCAGAATTGAATGCAGTGTTCTAAAAGTGGCCTAATCAATGTTCTGTACACCTGCAACATGACTTCCCAACTCATATACTCAATGCATTGACCAATAAAGGCAAGCATACCAAATGCCTTCTTCACTACTCTGTCCACCTGTGACTCCACCTTCAAGGAACTATGAACATGCACTCCAAGGTCTCTTTATTCTTATAAATTAATCTACTCCCATTTGCCACATTTGGCCCATATCCATTTAAACCCTTCCTATGATGTATCCATCCAGATACCTTTTAAATGTTGTAATTGTACCAGCCTCCACCGCCTCCTATGGCAGCTCATTCTGTACACACACTACCCTCTGTGTGAAAATGTTGCCCCTTAGGTCCCTTTTACACCTTTCCCTTCTCACCTTAAACCTCTGCCTTCTGTATTTTGACTCCGCTACCCTATTTCAACTTTGGCAATTCACCCTATCCATGCCCCTTATTTTCTCTAACATTCTTTGCGTTTGTTCCAGAAATAGACAATGTCTATCTCCAACAAGAGAGATTCTAAACACCTCCCTTTAAAATTTAACAGAAGAGAGTCTCCAGAGCCTGGTAGATCATTCCAAAGGTTCATAACCCTATGAATAAAAAAAAATTCTCCTTGTCTCAGACCTGTGTGGCATTGGCATGATCATCAACATCGTGAGATTCTAATTTTCCAGAACATGAATAACGTATTATGTCTCACAATTAGTATGCAGCATACCATTAAGGGACATGGCGATATCATTGCTTTATCATATCATATTGCCTAAAGGTGTAAAGGCCTCTGAATTCATCTTAACTGGGGTAACCGGATAGTTTAGTATTGAATTCCTGTAAAATGTGTCAGTGTCAAGAGGTGCAATGAACATTATTGAATTTTTTAATTTGGCATTAGCCCTGTATAATATAGGAGTTAAAATAACTATTGCTTCATCAGGTACAAGTACCCTGCTGGAGGCAGCGTATTATAAACAGCAAACATAGTCAAAAGGGCTGAAATCTAGAGAGATGAGGTGAGAGGCCTTGATAGCAAAACTGAATAAATGGCAATCAGGGAAAACTCTACTCTGGTTAGAGCCATGCCTAGCACAAACAAAGATGATTATGCTGGTTGGAGGTCAGTCATCTCAGCCCCAGGTCATCCCTGCAGGTGTTCCCCAGGGTAGTGACCTAGGCTGCTAAATCATTTTTAGCTGCCTCATCAATGACATTCTTACCATGGTAAGGTCAGAAGAAGGGATATTTGCTAATGATTGCACAATGTTCAACACTATTTGCAACCTTTCAGTTACAGAACAGTTCCTGTCAAAATGCAGCAAGATTTGGACAATACCTAGGCTTGGTCTGACAATTGGTAAGTAACTTTCACACCTTATAAATGACAAGGAATGATCATCTCCAACGAGAGAGAATTTAACTATTGATGTTCAAAGGCATTACCATTACTGAATTCCCCCAGTACCAACAGCCTGGAGTTTACCATTGAACTGAAACTGAATAGGAACAGAAAATAAACACTATGACTACAACAGTAGATCAGAGGTTTGGGATCTTGCAGTGAATTACTCACTTTGTGACTTCCCAGAACCTGTCCACCATCACAAGTCAGGGGTTTGATGGAATACTTCCCAAATGCCTGGATGAGTGCAGCTCCAAAAGGATTGATACCATCTAGGAGAAAGCAGCTTGTTTGACCTCACATCTTCAAACGTTTACACCCTCCACCAGCGAAGCACTATAACAGCAGTGTGTGCCATTTACATTATGCACTAGAAAAATTGACAAAGTTTCCTTAGACAGCACATTCCAACCTTATGACCATCTAGAAGGGCAACTGCAAGAGATATATGGGGACACCACTAACTGCATAGTCAATTGCGAAAGGCACACTTAGGAAGATGACCCTAATCTTTCATATTGTTAACCTCACACATCACATTGATGATGAAAGACAATCAGAAGTTTTCACAATTGTTTTAATTTGCACTAAGAAGGCAGGACAACCCACATCCTAACTACTAAAATCAACACAGCAACTAGAGCCAAGATATTACCACAACACAGTCTGAAAATCATTTACTTCAGCTACTGGTGGCTCGATGCTACAACTTACAAAAGACTATCTCCCAGCACATAATGAATCACCAATTATGTCCGTGAAACTATCACAGTGTAGTGCCAATACGAAAGCTCACCTTGGTTTTTCAAAATGTGCTATCTGTTGACAGGGCTGGAAGTACACACAGATCTCGGTATAGTCGCAACATGGTGGCTCAGTGGTTAGCACTGCTGCCTCACAGTGCCAGGGACCCAGGTTTGATTCCACCCTCGGGTGACTGTCTGTGTGGAGTTTGCACATTCTCCCTGTGTCTGCTTGGGTTTCCTCGGGGTGCTCTGGTTTCCTCCCACAGTCCAAAGATGTGCAGACTAGGTAGATTGGCCATGCTAAATTGCCCCTGGTGTTCAGGAATGTGTAGATTAGGTGGGTTATAGGGGGATGGGTCTGGGTGGGATGCTTTGAGGGTCGGTGTGGACTTGTTGGGCTGAAGGGCCTGTCTCCACACTGTAGGGATTCTATGATGACATGAAATGAAACCACACTTGGTGCGATGGAACAAACCAGGTAGGATACAATTGAAGTTGAAAGTGTTCTTAAATTAGATATCACTTCGGCCAGAGCCAATGTGAACAGTTTCAACTAGCAACTGATGAAGATGAGCAACTGCAAGAGTTGCAAAAGATTGTTAATTCGTGACAGCATGACATTAAGGTACATCTGAGAACATTTGTTGATTTTGTTCATGCAGGGATAAACTTGATATACCATAGCAAGCCATTTTCTAGGGTGAACAAATCAATACACCAAAAGCACAACACTGAAGTATCATGCCTGTAGGCCAGGCCAGGTAAGGACGACAGATTTCTTAATGGACGTTAGTGAACCAAATGTTTTTTTCTCAACAATCATGACAATGGTCATGATTAGATTCTTAATTCTAGATTTGTTATTGAATTAAAATCCCACAATCTGCCATAGTGGAATTCGAACCCAGCTACCTGGAACATTACTTGGATCTCAGGATTGATACTTTAGGATTAATAGCAGTAGGCCATCGCCTCCCAAGAGTGTATTGATTGCACAAGAAGACTAGCATGTGAATCTGTTTTAAAGAAAGACAGAAAATGTTGGAGAGACTCAGCAGTTCTGAAGAATAATCATGTTAGACTTTAAACATTAACTCTGTTTCACTCGCCTCAAATGCTGCCAGACCTGCTGAGATTTCCAGCATTTTTTGTTTCTATTTCAAACTTTCAGCACCCACAATATTTTGCTTTTTATTGAATCTGAATATGTATACTAGCTAGGGATGACGCCGAATATTCACAACTCGAAAATATATATCAAGCCTGCAAAACCTATTAAATGGCCACTTTTCACATGGTAATAATTCTGTGAACCTGTGATAACAATTCTGTAGCAACCCAACAGCAGAGGGAGCTCTATGTTGACACACTGCTCTATCCACTCATTGTCACAGAGTCATACGGCACAGAAACAGACCTCAGTCCAGCTTGTCCACGCTGATGACACATCTCAACCTGACCTGTCTCATTTGCTCATTTTTGGCCCATATCCCTCTAAACCCTTCCCACTCATCTAACCATCCAAATGTCTTTTTAATGTTCTAATTGTATCAGCCTCCACCACTTATTCTGGCAGCTTGTTCCATACACGCACCACCCTCTGCATGAAAAAGTTACCCCTCAGCTTTTTTTTAAATCTTTCCCCTCTCACCTTAAACCTATGCCCTCTAGTTTTGGACTCCCCTACCCTGGGAAAAAGACCTTGGCTATTCACCCTATCCATAACCCTCGTGATTTTATAAACCTCTGTAAGGTCACCCCTCAGCCTCCGACACTGCAGAGTCAAAAGTCCCAGCCTATTCAGCATCTCCCTATAACTCAAACCCTCCAGTCTCAGCAGCATTCTTGTCATTCTTTTCTACACCCTTTCACATTTAACAACATCTTTTGTACAGAATGATGACCAGAATTGTTCTATATTCTAAAAATGGCTTCACTAATGTTCTGTACTACTGCAACATGACATCCCAACTCCTATACTCAATGTTCTGAGCAATGAAGGCAAGCGTGCTAAATGCCTTCCTCACCAACCTGCCTACATGCGATTCCGCTTTCAAGGAATATTGTGTAGAAAGTGGCATCAACCACTTAAGTGGTAGTGATACATGTTTGGACATGTACATAGATAGGAAAGTTTTAGAGGGATATGGCCAAACGCAGACAAGTGGGACTAGTTCAGTTTAGTAAACCTGGCCAAAATAGACAAGTTGGGCCAAAAGGCCTGTTTCCATGCTGTATAACTCTATAACTCTATAACTATGCACCTGCACCCCTAGGTCTCTTTGTTTGGCAATACTCCATAGGGCCCTACCATTAACTGTATAAGTCCTGCCCTGACTTGCCTTATCAAAATGTAATACCTCATATTTAACTAAATTAAACTCCGTCTGCTATTCCTTGGCCCTTTGGCCCATCTGATCAAGATCCCATTGTACTCTGAGGTAATCTTCTTCATTGTCCACTACACCAACTGTTTTGGTATCATCTGCAAACTTACTAACCATTCCTCCTATATTCACTCCTTGGTTGAAAATTGAAACAGACTTATTCACAATGCATGGGGAAGATTACATTCTTGTGAAAGATTACTTCTCTGAATTTTCCATTGCGGATGATTTATCAATAAAATAGTTGCACACATTATGGACACAATAACCACTATTTTTACTTTATCTGGTGTACTGGAAACGATAATGCTTGACAATGGACAGTAATTCACTGGCAAATCTTTTCAAGCTTTGTGTACTAACTGGTCACTGACCCACATCACATTGTCACCCCACTGTCCTTGCTCAAATAGCCCAGCATATTGCATTGTACATACAAGCAAATTTATGATCGTCACGTGTTGAGCAAAACAACAAGACTTCTGCATTGCATTGCTGAATTTTTGTGCAATACAAATGGAGAAATGATTACCATCCTCAACACTATTTATTCGCGGAAGGCAAGTATACACAACCTTGTCAAGCAAGCAACTGTCCAACCATCTTGGGACATGGAACATTCTCCTTCATCAACAGAGGTGGATAAAAGAGATACCTAATGTGTGAGCAGGTAGCAAACTACCACAGAGCACTGGACAGAGAGTGCAAATCAGAAATCCAATCACAAATACTTGAAGGTCAGCAATAGTTTCTAAAATATGCAACACAGCCCACCATCATTTGTGGTCGTAATGCATTATTGGGAAATGCATTATAGAGTTGGCTCAGACTAATGTTCAACATGCCAATCATACATGAAAACAGTGAGGAAGAACATTCTGATGACAGTGTGATAATGCTGAGCGACCTGGAGCAATGCAACCAAGTTGTCAATCAAGAGCAACCAAACACAACACATATCTCTCCAGATGGATGTACAATCACCAGAGCAGGACGACTTGTCAAACAGCGCTGTTTGAAGAGTTAAACTTGTTAACTCTATTGACTTGTTTGTGTAATTATCAAATTGATATCATATGCCTGTGTACAACCATGTTTGGGATTTGCTTTTTCTCTTTGGAAAGAAGAGAGATGTTCTGTTATGTCTCACAGCAGTATGCAGTATTCCTTTAAAAGAGATGCTTACAATTCAACACTGTATTACAGCAAGTGACTTGAGGGTATAAAAGTCTTGGACTCCGAGATTTTAGTTTGGACCACTCAGAACACGACATTGCTGATGGAAGTATATTACTGTTTGTAATTCAACAGCTTAGTTTCAGCCTCGGCACTGTAAGTTCCTGTGACTGTAATATATACCAGGAGCTGTAATCAATGTTGATTGAATTTTTCCATACTGTGCTGCACACATTTAGTTTTTTTACTGCAGGAGCTAACACAAGTATTGCCTCAACAGGTACAAATACCATGCTGGAGGGAAGAACCCATACACAATGATGGCAGATCAAGTTCCACCAGCTACGCAAATACTATGGTTACGGGAGTAGGTCAGAGAACAAGGTTTCTGCAATTAATAACTCACTTCTGGACCCCTCAAATATCCACCATCTACAAGGAAAATCTCTAGATTATGCTAGAATACTTTCTATTTGCTCAGATGAGTACAACACTGACAGCCCTCAAGGGGCTGACCCCATCCAGGACAAAGCAGCACACTTGACTGGCATCCCATTCACCACGTTAAACATATACCTGCTCAGCATTGTACTCCAATGAAGACTCAACAGTCTGAACATAAACACGTTCTCCTCAAAATACATGCATATCTGTCCATAATTGTGTAGAATACATCTTTATTCATCTTTATTGTTGGTTGAAATTTTTTATTCACTTGTGGGTTGTGGGCATCGCTGGCTGACTGGCATTTATTGCCCATCCCTAGTTGCCCTTGCAAGGGTGGTGATGAGCTGCCTTCTTGAACCAATACAGACCACATGTTGTAGGTTGACCCACAATGCCCTTAGGGAGGGAATTCCAGGATTTTGATCCAGCGACAATGAAGCAATGCCAATATATTTCCAAATCAGGACAGTGAATGGTTTGGAGAGGATGTTGCAGGTGGTGGTGTTCCCATGTATCTGCTGCCTTTGTCCTTCTAGATGGCAGTGGTTGTAGGTTGTTGAAAGATCTTTGGTGAATTTCTGCAGTGCATCTTGTAGATAATACACACTGCTACTACTGAGTGTTGGTGGTGGTGATGGGAGTGGATGCTTGAGGATGTGGTGCCGATTAAATGAGATGCATTGTCCTGGATGGTTTCAAACCTGTTGTGTGTTTTTGGAGCTGCACCCATTCAGGAAAGTGGGGAATATTACATCACATTCCTGACTTTTACCTTGCAGATGGTGGACAGGAGTTGGCAGGTGAGTTACTTACTGCAGTATTCCTAGCCTCTGTCCTGCTCTTGTAGCCATTGTATTTATATGGCTAGTCCAGTTGAGTTTCTGTTTAATGGTGATCCTAGGATATTGATAGTGGGGAATTCAGTGATGATAACACCATTGAATGTTAAGGAGCAGTAGTTAGATTGTCTCCTGTTGGAGATGGTCATTGCCTAGCATTTGTGTGGCATGAATGTTACTTGCCACTTTGAGCTTACGCCTGGATATTGTCTCGATCTTGTTATATTTGAACATGAACTGCTTCAGTATCTAAGGAGTCACGAATGATGGTGAACATTGCACAATTATCAATGAATATACACACTCCTTACCTTTTAGGGTCATTGAGTCATACAGCACGGAAACTGATCCTTTGATCCAACCAAGCCATGCCATCTATAATCCCAAACTAAACTAGTCCCACCTGCCTGCATTTGGCCCATAGCCCTCCAAACAGTTCTTATTCATGCGCTTATCTAAATATCTTTTAAGTATTGTAACTACACCCGCAGCCATCATTTCCTCTGGAAACCACACTATGTGTAAAAAAATTGCCCTTTATGTCTTTTTGAAATCTTTCTCCTCTCACCTTAAAAATATGCTCCATAGTTCTGAACTCCTCACAACTTTCGGAAAAAGACACTTGCCATTCACATTATCTATAAGCCTCACGATTTTATAAATCTCTGGGTTTGTTCCTGATTCTATAAACCTCTGGTTTTGTTCCTCACCAAACAACTTACTGTCCCGGCCTGGAAATATATCTTGTTCCTTCATTGTTGCTTGGTCAAAATCCTGGAATTCCCTCCCTCAGGGCCTTGGGGATCCACCTCAGTGCAGTTCCCCAGAGTAGTGTTCTAGGCCCAATAATCTTCAGCTGCTTTGTCAGTGACATTCCCTCCATCATAAGGTCAGAAGTGGAGACGTATGCTGATGATTGCACAATGTTCAGTACCATTTGCAACTCCTCAAATTTGTGACTGACCTTCAACAAGCACAACCATCTTCCAATGTGCCAGGTACGACTCCAACCAATGGAGAGTTTGCCCCTGATGTCCATTGATTCCAGTTTTGCTAGGACTTCTTGATGCCACATGGTCAAATGTGGCCTTAAAATCAGGGGCTGTCACTCTCACTTCTGAAATACAGCTCTTTTGTCCATGTTTAAACCAAGGTAGTAATGAGATCAGGAGTTCAGTGGTCCTGGCGGAACCCAAATTGATGTCAGTGAGGAGGTTATTGCAGAGCAGGTGCTGTTTCATAGCATTGTTGATGGCACTTTCCATCATTTTACTGATGATCAAGAGTAGGACTGATGGGGCAGTAATTGGCCGGGTTGGATTTGTCCTGCTTTTTATATACAGGACATATCTGGGCAATTTTCCACACTGTCAGGTAGATGCCAGTGTTATAAATGTACTGGAAGAGCTTGGCTAGAGAAGTGGCAAGTTCTGGAGTGTAACTTTTCAGAACTATTGCCAGAATGCTGTCAGGTCCCATAGCCTTTGCTATGATTCCTTGGATGCAGGGACAGTCATTATGGAGAAAAAATTAAGCAGGTTGAGCCAATATTCATTCAAGTTTAAAAGATTGAAAGGTGATTTAATTGAAACAAATTACAGTTCTGGAGGACTTGACAGAATAGATATAAATAGGATATTTCTCCTCATCAGGGAATTTGGAACTATGGGGGGAGGGTTTCAGATTAAGAAATCTCTAATTTTAGATTGAAATGGGAGGATTTTCTTCTCTCAGAGATTCATGAAACTTCATAATTCTCTTCCCACTGGAGGCTGGGTTATTGAATATACTTAAAGCTGGCTTCAGTGGGTTTTTTTTTTCTACAATGGATTCAAGGGTTATTGAGACAGGCAGGAAGCTGGAGTGGAGTTTGGACCATGATCAGATCTATCATGATTTTATTGAAAGGCAAAGTGTACCCAAAAGGCTTACTCTAGTGATAGTAGGAACTGCAGATGCTGGAGAATCTGAGATAACAAGGTGTAGAGTTGGATGAACACAGCAGGCCAAGCAGCATCAGAGGAGCAGGAAGGCTGACGTTTCGGGCCTAGATCCTTCTTCAGAAAATTCTGAA